>NW_012100642.1:0-1208 GCF_000951045.1 Mandrillus leucophaeus | reverse complement strand
GGGCGTCATCCCCCAGCAGGCTCTGTCCCGGCCGGCTCTGCCTCGGCCTCGGCCACGGTCCTGCCTTGGGAATCTGCTGCAGCCCAGCCGGGCCGGCCTCTGGGAAGCCCTCTCCCCCTTTGCAGCCCGGACCTGGCCCCCAGCTGGCCTGGGGTGGGTGGGTGAAGGGGGGCTTCCCGCAGGGGTTGGGGGCTACAGTTAACCCTTTGAAGCCTGGGCCTGCCACGCCCTGAGGAACCTGTTGCTATTAAGTTAATTGCTGATTTGGGGGTGGGGAGGGGCTCCGGCAGCTTGCTGGATGGTTTACCAGACCCCCTGGGAGCCCAGCGCCCCATGACCCCCGCGGCTGGAGACGCCATGGTGAGCCTGTCCCTTGTGCTTTCTAGGGGTCCTGTGTAGCCAGCACCCCCCGTTGCAGGTTAAGTCCTCAGGCCCCAGACTGGCCAGGCGTCCTCACAAAGACAGAAGGTTCTGAGCTCACCTCAACTCTGGGCTTCCTCTCTCCTGCTCAGGGTCTCTCCAGGGGTCTTGGAGGGCAGCCCTTGCCGCTGCCGTCGGGGGCCCCAGGACTGGGAGGGGACCTGCAGTTGCCGGAGCAGCCCCCACCCCCAGCCCTCACACCTTTGATGCTGGCCTCCCTCCTCCCAAGGCCGCCTCTGCCGCAGCCAGCCCGGCTGCCTCTCAGCCCACGCGGTCCCCCTGGAGCCCGAGGCCCCGTTTCCCAGATGGGCAGGCTGAGGAGGGTTGAGGCCCGGCTCTACCAGCTCAGGAAGAGTGGGCTCGTCCCCGGCGCCAGGGCCAGCCTGGCAGTGCTGGCAGGGCTGGAGCAGTGGGGGGGTCTTCAGCAGTCCCGGCCAGTCACCGGGGAAGGGAGGGGGCACCCCACTGCCCAGGGCCACTGCTCCAGAGAACCTGCAGGGTGGCGGCCTCCCTCGAAGGGTGCCCGCTGGAGGGCTGTAAGGTGTGTGCTGAGGCTGGCCCTCCAGGCTTGCAGGGTTGGGCGGTTCTCCTGCAGTCTGCTCTCTGCTGCCTCTGGCCCTCAGTCCCCAGACGGGTTGATGCACAGGCCCCTCCAGGGCACCAGGTCACTCCATCACACTGCGGGGGTGATGCCAGGAGAGCAAGCAGATAGTGGATGCCGGAGGAGTAGGGGATGGAGTTGGCTGGGGAGGAGTGGGGAGAAGAGTAGGGGGAGGAGGGGAGAGGAG
>NW_012100641.1:0-1129 GCF_000951045.1 Mandrillus leucophaeus | reverse complement strand
AGTGAGACCCTGTCAAAAAAAAAAAAAAAAATTACAATCACCAAAACTAGAAACCATCTAAATGGGTAATTATCCACATACCTGGAAAATGGATAAACAGTTACATCCATACAATGGAATCCCACTCAGCAATGTAAAGGAATGGACTGCTGACACCTGTGACAACACAGACGAATCTCAAATGCATTCTGCTAAACAGCAAAACTGCAGACTCAATGCTACATACTGAATGATTCCATTTATATGACATTCTGGAAAAGACAGGTCAGCAAACTGTGGTCTGGAAGCCAAATCCAGCCATTTTTTAATGGCATATAAGCTAACAAGTATTTACATTATTAAATGGTTGGAGAAAATAGTATTTCATGACACATGAAAATTACACAAAATTCAAGTTTCAGTTTGCAGAAATAAAGCTCGATTGAAACACAGCCGCCTGCATTCCTTCATATATTAATTACCTGGCTGTTTTCGTACAACAGCTGAGTTTAGCAGCAGCAACAGAGACTATAAAAGCCCACAAAGCTTGAACTATTTACTGCATGGCCCTTTCCAGAAAAAAATTTGCTGACACCTACTATAGGCACACAGAATAGCTTGACAGTTGCTAGTTTAGTAAAAGGTGGGGAAGGAGTTGGCCACAAGGGAATTTTCTAGAGGGTGATGTAGTTGTTAATTGTGGTGGTGGTGGTGACTTGACTGCATTTGCCAAAACTCAGAACTCTACACCAAAAAGTATTTTTAAAAATATTTTATTTTAAAATAAATGCTAATGAACAAGAGGGACAGAAAACACCAGTAGTTGCCAGGGTGCAGGAGAAGAGACTAAGTACAGGGAACAGGGGAATGTCCTGGGTGATAGAACTGTCCTATCGATTGGTTACAAAACTATGCATTTGTCAAAATTCACAGATTCACAGACTAGACACTAAAAAGGGTGATTTTACTGAATGTAACTTATAAACTTTTTTATTTTTAAAAAAGAGATAATGAAGGCCAGGCATGGTGGCTCACGCCTGTAATCCCGGCACTTTGGGAGGCTGAGGCAGGCAGATCACTCCCGAAGTCAGGAGTTTGAGACCAGCCTGGCCAACATGGTGAACCCCATCTCTACTAAATATACAAAAAT
>NW_012100640.1:0-4692 GCF_000951045.1 Mandrillus leucophaeus | reverse complement strand
GGGAAGGGGAACATCACACACCGGGGCCTATTATGGGGAGGGGGAGGGGGAGGGATGGCATTGGGAGTTATACCTGATGTAAATGACGACTTGATAGGTGCTGACGAGTTAATGGGTGCAGCACACCAACATGGCACAAGTATACATATGTAACAAACCTGCACGTTGTGTACATGTACCCTAGAACTTAAAATATAATAATAATAATAAAAAGAAATCCAACTTAGATATAAAGTGATAATGTTAAAAAGACTCTAGGAACTGGATGAAACAGGAAAGTAGAAAATTATAAAATTATTTAAAGACTTTTTTTAAAGAAGCAGAGAAAATAACGAAAGGAAGAGGAAAAAGGATACAAGAGACAAACTGAAACTACTATAGTTATTGTGGAGACAGATACATGTGGGAATATAAACAAGGTAAAAGTTGAAATATCTTCTCAGAAAGAATAATTTGGGTAACTTTAACTGGATTATTAAAAATCCCATTTGAACTTTGATGCTAAAAAAAAAAAAAAAGAGAAAGGAAACGGTAATGAAAATGATCCAAGGCAATGAAAAAAGTCTAAAAAAGTCATGAGCTCAAAGTAAGCACTGAAGAATACTGAAGGAACCTGACCCTGTACAAATATGTTCTAGAGATTTTTAAATAGATCATGTAAATGTTTCTATCATTATACATCTGTGATTTAATGTATCTTTGTACACATTTTAAGCCTTCTGGAATTACTTGCTTATTAAAAGAACTTTATACATTATTCTTGTTACCATATTTAAAATTTGTTTTATAATAGACATAATAAATTTAGAGCTATTCTGTGGCATTAGAATCTCTTATTATTGACTTAATAAGGTACATTGATATCATTCTGTTTGGGGCCTTAAATATATATTTAATACAGTTTGAGAGACGTATTTGTTTTTGTGACATACCTGAGAAGTCATTTTTCTACACCAAACTAATATTATTCATGACTCAAAAATTGTAAATGAATGACTTACTGTGAGAAAGTGAAAAATGCTTTAAAAATTTTTTAAAAATAGTTGAAGTAATTATGGTTTATTTAAAAAGCTTATGAGATAATACATATAGTATATGGCCATAGAAATTACAATATTAGATTGAAAATGATAACACCTCTTAGAAAAAAATTTAAATGCTGTGGTTTCCAAAGTAAAATGAAGATTTCTATAAAGGCAATTCAGGGAACATCCTCGGAAGGGAGGCTTTTGAGTTTGTCTTTATGATATGGATGAGCTATGAATGGATGGGACAAGGCACTCAAACCAGGCAGATGAAATACAGGGATTACTACACAGAGGCAGCGAAAGTGTGAGGCATTGTGAAAAATTATGATAATATTACTTAGAAATGGGATTATAGCTTGTGAAGTTAAATCATTAGATAAATCACTTAAAAGTGTTCAGCTCTTAAGTAACCTTAAATATTGGTCTAAGGGAGTTTGTATGCCTTTCATCAAGGCAAACAGAACTTTATTATATTACATATATAAAATATATTAACAAACATATAAAATATAGAGTACAGATACAAAATTTTTACACTATTACGAAGTTTTCAAAATTACAGTGCATACTTTATTTTGGGTGAGGAAGCTGATTTTCCAACTTGCAATATGGAAAACAACTTTTCAAATTTTGAATTCAAGGTTGATTCAACATACATACATCAATAAATGTGATTCAGCACATAAACAGAATTAAACACAAAAATATATAATCATCTCAATAGATGCAGAAAAGACCTTTGATAAAATTCAATATTTCTTTGTGTTAAAAACCTTCAATAAATAAGGCATCAAAGGAACATACCTTAAAATAATAAGAGCTATCTATGGCAAACCCACAGCCAACATCATACTGAATAGGCAAAAGCTGGAAGCATTGCCCTTAAGAAGTGAAACAAGACAAGGCTGCCCACTGTAACCAGTCCTATTCAACAAAGTACTGGAAGTCATGACTGGAGTAATCAGGTAGGAGAAAGAAATAAAATGCATCCAAATAGGAAGAGAAGGAGTCAACCTATCTCTCTTCACAGATGATAAGATTCTATAGCTAGAAAACTCTATAGACTCCACCAGAAAGCATCTAGAACTGATAAGCAACCTCAGTAAAGTTTCAGGATACAATATCAATGTAAAAAAATCAGTAGCATTTTTATACTTCAATAACATCCAAGCTGAGAGATGAATCAGAATTGCAATTTTATTCACAATAGCCACAAAAAGAATAAAATACCTAGGAATATGAATGATGTCTTCAATATGATTACAAAACACTGTTGACAGACATCAGAGATGACATACACACATGAAAAAAATATTCCATGCTCATGGATACAAAGACTCACTATTGTTAAAATGGCCATACTTCTCAAAGCAATTTATAGATCCAATGCTATTTCTGTCAAACCTCACATGCCATTTTTCACAGAATTATAAAAAGCTATTTTAAAATTCATATGAAATCAAAAAAGAGCCAACATCACCAAAGCAATCCTAAGCAAAAAGAGTAAGACTGAAGGCATCACACTACTTGACTTCAAATTATATACTACAGAGCTACAGTAACCAAAACAGCATGATACTGGTAAAAAAGTAGAAACATATTCCAATGAAACAGGTTAGAAAACTCAGAAGTAAAGCCACACACTGACAACCCCCTGATCTTTGACAAAGTCAACAGTAACAAACAATGGGAAAATAACTTTTTATTCAATAAACGCTACTGGGATAACTGGATAGCCATATGCAGAAGATTGACACTGAGCCCTTTCCTTTCATCATATATGATAATTAACCCAAGATGGATGAAACATTTCAATGCAAGACCTCAAACTATAAGACCCTAGAATAAACTCTAGGGAATACCACTTTGGACATTAGCCTTGGCAAAGAACTTTGTTGAAGTTGAACTGACATAGGAACAAAAAACTAAATATAATTATGTGTTCTCATTTATAAATGAGAGTTAAACTCTAAATACAAATGGATGCAAAGAAGAGAAAAATAGGCTCTGGGGACAGTTCGAGAGGGAAATGTGGGGAGGAGAGTGTGGGTTGGAAGGCTGCCTACTGGCTACCATGCTTGTTACCTTGGTGATGGGATTACCCATACACCAAGCCTCATTAACATGCAAGTTACCCATGTAACAAACCTGCACGTGTACCCCCGAACACAAAATTAAAAATTAAAATTAAAATAATTAAGATTAAGAAAAATAAAATATCACATTGTATCTCACAAATATATACAATCATTATCAAATAAAAATAAAATAAAACTTTAAAAAGATGTATAAAAATAAAAAATAAATAAGTAGATTCCTCTTTTCAAAAAAAGGGAATATCTTAAAATACCAATGAGAACAGAAAATCAAATAAACTCGGAGACATTACTTGATAGCATCCTTTCTTACATTCTGTTTTAGTTATGTGAAACAGAAAAAGACATAAGTAATGTATTAAACAGAATTTTCAGAAGAACTCTAATTTTAAGCAAGCTATAAGAAAAAATTCTGACCAAGTAACCTGATGTTTTGGCCAAATAAATACATGTCTTCATTATAAACAGTGGTTGATTAAGATAAATTTGATGTTTGTTTAAATGTCCTTAACCCTAGATAAAGTTTGGAATAATATAGCTAACCGAAAATCCAATGGCCACATCATACCCTAGATCAATTATATCAAAAGCTCTATATATCATATATATCCTAGTTCTTATTATATCAATTATAGACCAATTATATCAAAAGCTCTACATATCTAGTTCTTATATCCAAGACCAAATGATATCCAATAGGAACCAAGATGACTACTTTAAAAAACTCTTTGGGTGATTTCAACATGAAGCCAAAGTTAAAAGCTACTTATTTAGAGGCTAAGTTAACAAATAAAATTGCCTACCACAGTACATTTTACTGTGATTATTATATCTTATTTTTGTTAGAGACAGTAAATAATAATTATGTATTTAAACAGTTAATTATCAACCAACGGATTTACTAAACTTTTTCATCATATTTACATAGTTTCTTGAATGTTAATATTGTATAAGCTTCCCCATTTTATGCTTTATATAATTCAGGCAAAATTAAGTCCACAATATTTTTAATGTGGCATGTCATTTTAAAAAGATAGGTCTGAATATGGTTCCTTGTTTGCTCTACCCTCCTGTAAACACATAGGCTAGCAGATATTTACATTTAGAGTGAGAATACATGGAAAAAGTGACATAAACTTTATTGAATTTACTAAATTCACTTTATGTCACATAAGCTTAAAATGGCTTACATTTTCTTTTTAACCAAAATTAGTCAGTATTTCGTGATTATTCTTCTTGTGTCCACAAATAAAATTAAATCATTTACTTCTTAGTCTAGGTTTCTATGTATTTCAAAAGGAATTCCTCTAATAACTTTCTATTTCTAATAGCAAATTATTATCCAAATTTTAATATTATCAAATGTTTTCCTCATTATGTTTGCAAATGATCCAATTAAAAGTAAACAATAAATTTGTATGCTCATCTATGTTTTAATAGCCTTGTGCCATGCTACATGTAAACATTCATATTAGTTATATGCATATGTATATCTGTTTATATAGCTATAGATATTCATGTATTACCCACTCAAATTACTTATATTTTTAATCATACAAAAATTAAAA
>NW_012100639.1:0-1849 GCF_000951045.1 Mandrillus leucophaeus | reverse complement strand
ATTGAAATACCCACTTGAAAAGTTGTTTTAGTCTCTGCTTATCCAGAATATACTTCACCTATCCTTTTAGTCAAGCTCTTCTATTCATATATCTTCTAGTAAATCTTTTTAGAGTTTTATCTGGGTCAGAGTTTTTATTAAAACTATTTTTAAGTATTTTGTAATTTTTTATTATGAACATACTTTCCCCCCACTGTATGGTCTAGCTGGTTATTGCTGACACATAAGAATATTTTAAATTCAGGTATGGTTGTACTGAAATCTTTGTTAGTTTTTCAGCCGTTGTCTACATCATTATTTTATCTACCCATAATGATAATTTTTGTCTCTTTCTTGCTAATATTTTTACTTCATATCTTTCTACATTGTCAGTGCTTTTAAAAACAATATTAAATAATGATGCTAGTAGGGGCATTATTGTTCTGTTCCTGATTTTGGTAGGCACATATTTTAATTAAGTATTATGTTAGATATTTAGGCTGTTATTTTAAAGCAGATCCTTTTGTAATCTTGTTAAGGAACTACCCCTTGCATTTAAAAATGTATGTGGTAGGAAATGATGTGAGATCATTATATATATGCTCATATTTCCTAATTGGGAAACATGTTGGCATCTGTGAGTAAAATGCTGTTTTTTTGTGTGTATAGGTGGCTTGTAACTGTTACAGACTATTGAATTCTGTTTGCTTGTATTTTACTTAGGATCTTTCTTCTATAAATCATAAGTAGTGAAAGTGCTCTATAGCAGTAGTTCTCAACTCTCGCTTGCAGTTTGTAATCACTTGGGGAGCTTTAAAAATTACTGATGCCTAGGCCCACCCGGAGAGAATCTGATTTCTCTGTGTGTGTGTGTGTGTGTGTGTGTGTGTGTGTGTGTGTGTGTATAGGGGATGGTGGATGTCTGTGGTCGGGGTGGGGATGCTGGTGGTGGGGACAGTGTGGCCAATGCATCAGGATTTTTAAAAGCTCTATAGGTGATTCTAATGTGTAGCAGGGTGAGAACTATTGTTTTACAGTTACTTTTTTTTCATGGTACATCTATTAGGCATAGGAATTCACCTTCGTAGCTTTCCATCTTTTTTTGGTATCCTGGGGAGTTATATAATTTGGTGATTTTCTTTTCCTTGAAAGTTTGAACAAATTCATTAGTAAATCATCCTGGTTGGAGGCTTTATTGGGGCAATTCTTTGGTTACTTTTTTTCACTTCTTACTTGGTTATTAGCTTATTCATTGTGTTTTTGATAAGTCACGGTTCTTACAGAACATCACTTATTTAATTGCAATTTTAAAATTCATTTTCATATGTTTGCATGATTATAAAATAATTTATCTTATAGTTTATATCTTATAATTGCATCTCTGTCGTGCACAATCTCATTTCTCATTTTATTTATATTTTTCTTGCTGAGCTTTCTAAAATCTTATCTCTTTTATTTATTTAAAAAGTCCTTGGGTTTATTTATTGTAGTTGTTTTTCTTCTTTCAAATTTATATATCCATACTATCTTTTTTTGCTTCCTGTTTTTCTTATGACAAGTTTTTGCTTTTTCAAAACCTTTTGTTTGTTGTTTTGAGGTAGTCTCATTCTTTCGCCCGGGCTGGAGTGCAGTGGCATGATCATGGCTCACTGCAACCTCTGCCTCCTGGGTTCAAGTGATTCTCCTGCCTCAGCCTCCTGAGTAGCTGGGATTATAGGCATGCGCCACCAGGCCCAGCTAGTTTTTTTGTATTTTTACTAGAGACGGGGTTTCACCATATCTTTCTACATTGTCAGTGCTTTTAAAAACAATATTAAATAATGATGCTAGTAGGGGCATTATTGTTCTGTTCCTGATTTTGGTAGGCACA
>NW_012100638.1:0-1091 GCF_000951045.1 Mandrillus leucophaeus | reverse complement strand
TACTAAAAATACAAAAATTAGCTGGACACGGTGGCACATGCCTGTAATCCAGCTACTTGGGACGCTGAGGCACGAGAATCGCTTGAACCTGGGATGCAGAGGTTGTGGGGAGCAAAGATCGTACCCCTGCACTCCAGCCTGGGCAACAGAGCAAGACTCCATCTCAAAATAAATAAATAAATAAAAATAATTCCAAGAAAGAAGGAATAAGCCATCTAAAGTTTTTAATTATGAAAGTCATTATTCAAAAGAGTATATTTAATGTTAATGTATAAATAAGGAAAAATAATAAAATGAACAGATGGTAGGAAGGGAGTGAGAGAAGTGGAAATTCAAGGTATCTAGATACCTAAGAAAAAGAGACTTCAGTGTGAGAAAATAGCAGTGGAGGATTTGATAGCGTTCATTCATTTTCCTTGCAATTACTAAGGCTCAGCGAGTGTTTTTCGACAGTGCAGGAGTCTCAAGCTGCTTTGCCGTGTGCTCAGAACAGCTGACCTAAATCTGGCATGACAGAGGAGTGGGGACCATCACATCAACGAGAAAAGGTGGAGTGTGCACCTGCCTGGAAACAAAGCAGAAATGGAAACAAGGGCCGGGAGGAAGACAAGAAGAGGGAAAAGGAAGTGGATTCTCCAGCTGGTCTCTCTGCTCAGCACTGCAGGAGCTGGGGATTTCCCCTGGGCTCCCTGGGCAGCTGTCTGTCTTGCCCTGGTTTGACCAGAGCCTGACTTGACCTGGGCACTTGGCTTTTATTTCTCCCTGTTGTGTGTGTGTGTGTGTGTGTGTGTGTGTGTTTTTGAGATGGAGTCTTGCTCTGTCTACCAGGCTGGAGTTCAGTGACACGATCTCGGCTCACTGCAACTTCTGCTTCCCAGGTTCAAGCAATTCTCATGCCTCAGCATCCCAAGTAGCTGGATTACAGGCATGCGCCACCATGTGCAGCTAATTTTTGTATTTTTAGCAGAGATGGGGTTTTACCATGTCGGCCAGTCTGATCTCGAACTCCTGACCTCAAGTGATCCACCCACCTCAGCCTCCCAAAGTGCTGGGATTATAGGCGTGAGCCACTGGCCCCAGCTTCTCTCTCT
>NW_012100637.1:0-1120 GCF_000951045.1 Mandrillus leucophaeus | reverse complement strand
AAAAGAAAGAAAAAAGAAAGCCAAAGTAGCAGTATTAATATAGACAAGTAGAGTTCCAGCTAAGCAAGGCATAGAAAGTCATCATATACTGATAGAGATGAAACCCTTCAAAGCGACCTCATTCTTTGAAGTTTGTGGCTTATGGATTGCCCACCCTATCTTACCTTCCAGTGATTATGTAGATTTTGCCATTTTTATTTTCCTTTGGTAATTTTGATTGACAGTAACAAGGAGTGTGCATGGAGGAATAGTTATTTACCTAAGTTAACATTTTTTTCAGAAGTATAAATCTCTACTTCTCTCTAAAAGGAAAAATTGACATGCAATAAAATAATAAAGATACTTTAAAAGGAAAATGCTACTGAACAAAGTTACAGAAAATTAATGTAATGGTACATTTGCTAATAGTAGAGTTTTTTCCTTTTCAGATCTTACTAACAAGCATGGAATTGAGGATATCGGGGACATAAAATTCAGCTCCACAGAGATTTTGACCATTCAAAACCAGAGTGAACCAGAAGAGTGCAGTAAACCAGGTAGAAATTTTGGTAAATCATTGAGCTTATCGGGGATTACCTATTTATGCTGTAAAAGTACAGTACATTCACATATACAGTGTATTGTGAGTCAGTTTCCATGTTTAAAATTTGATTGTTATAATCCTATGTCATTTTTTTCTTATTTGCCCCTTTATATTTATTGCTATTATTAACTCAGAATTCTACTGGCATCAAAACTGAATAATAGGCCTGGTGTGGTGGTTCACGCCTGTAATCCCAGCACTTTGGGAGACTGAGGTGGGTGGATCACTTGAGGTCAAGAGTTCAAGACCAGCCTGACCAATATGGCAAAACTCCATCTCTACTAAAATTACAAAAATTAGCCAGACAGGCATGGTGACACACGCCTGTAATCCCAGATACTCAGGAGGCTGAGGCACGAGAATGGCTTGAACTGGCCAGGTGGAGGTTGTAGTGAGCCGAGATTGTACCACTGCACTCTAGCCTGGGCAACAGCTAGACTCTGTCTCAACACAAACAAAAAAACTGAATAATATATAGATGGCAGTTACAAAGACTGTAGAAGAGGAATGGAGGAAATAGCATTAATATTAAAAATA
>NW_012100636.1:0-1599 GCF_000951045.1 Mandrillus leucophaeus | reverse complement strand
TTCTTTCTTTCTTTCTTTCTTTCTTTCTTTCTTTCTTTCTTTTTCTATCTTTCTCTTTCTTTCCTTCTCTTTCTTTCTTTTATTTTTTATTTTTTTGAGACAGAGTTTCGCTCTTGATGCCCAGGCTGGAGTGCAATAGTGTGATCTTGGCTCACTGCAACCTCCACCTTCCGGGTTCAAGCAATTCTCCTGCCTCAGCCTCCCGAGTAGCTGGGATTACAGGCATATGCCACCACGCCTGGCTAATTTTTGTATTTTTAGTAGAGACGGGGATTCACCATGTTGGCTAGGCTGGACTCGAACTCCTGACCTCAGGTGATCCACCTGCCTCGTCCTCTGAAAGTGCTGGGATTACATGTGTGAGCCACCACACCGGACCTTATTCTCTTTTTTCACAATTGTTTTGGCTACTCTAGTTCCTTTGTCTTTTCAAGTCAATTTTATTTTGTTTATTTATTTTTGAGACAGAGTCTTACTCTGTCACCCAGGCTGCAGCACAATGGCATGATCTTGGCTCACTGCAACCTCCGTCTCCTGCATTCAAGCGATTTTCCTGCCTCAGCCTCCTGAGTAGCTGGGATTACAGGCACACACCGCCATGCTCGGCTAAATTTGGAATAATCTTATCTATATCTATAAAAAGTCTCACTGGGATTTTGATGGGCATTGCGTTAAACCTGTAAATCCACTTAGGGAGAAATGACATCTTTACTATTTTGAGTTTTCCAATCCATGAGCAGGATATGCCTCTCAATTTATTTAGATCTTTGTTGATTTCTTTCATCAGTGTGGTGTTGTGTTTAGCATACAAGCCCTATACATTTTTGAGATTTATAACGATTTAATTTGTTTTAGTGATTGTAAATGGTGTTTTTAAAAACCAGCCTTACTGAGGTACAATTGACAAGTAAAAATTGTGTATATTTAAGGTATATAGCCTGATGATTTGATATACATATACATTGTAAAGTGGTAACTATAGTTAGCAACAATGTATAGTATACTCGAAACTTGCTAACAGAGTAGATCTTAAATGTTTTTTGTTTGTTTGTTTGTTTGTTTTTGTTTTTGTTTTTTTGAGATGGAGTCTCACTCTGTCGGCCAGGCTAGAGTGCAGTGGCATGATCTTGGCTCACTGCCAGCTCCACCTCCCGGGTTCACGCCATTCTCCTGCCTCAGCCTCCCGAGTAGCTGGGACTACAGGCGCCCACTGCCACACCTGGCTAATATTTAGTATTTTTAGTAGAGACGGGGTTTCACTGTGTTAGCCAGGATGGTCTTGATCACCTGACCTCGTGATCTGCCTGCCTTGGCCTCCCAAAGTGCTGGGATTACAGGCGTGGGCCACTGCACCCAGACAATCTTAAATGTTTTTACCACCAAAAAGGTAACTTTATGAAGTGATGGATATGTGAATTAGCTTGATTGTGGCAACTGTATTTTTTTTTTTTTTTTGAGACAAGCTCTCACTCCGATGCCCAGGCTGAAGTGCAGTGGCACAATCTTGGCTCACTGCAATCTCCGCCTCCTGGGTTCAAGCGATTCTCCTGCCTCAGCCCCCCGAGTAGCTGGGGTTACAGGTGCCCACAACTACGCCTG
>NW_012100635.1:0-1089 GCF_000951045.1 Mandrillus leucophaeus | reverse complement strand
GATCTCAGCTCACTACATCCTCCGCCTCCCAGGTACAAGAGATTCTCCTGCCTCAGCCTCCAAAGTAGCTGGGATTACAGGTTTGTGCCACCATGCACAGCTAATTTTTGTATTTTTAGTAGAGACGGGGTTTCACCATGTTTGTCAGGCTAGTCTCAATCTCCTGACCTCAGATGATCCACCCGCCTCGGCCTCCCAAAGTGCTGGGATTACAGGCGTGAGGCACCGTGCCCAGCCTAACTTTCCTTTTTTAAAAACGAAATGCAATTCAGACACTGAATTGTTTAGTACACTGGGAATATTCCAGGTAACGTAAGTTAAAGGGAAGCACTAAGAGTTAGGTAAGTTTTACAGTCCTTTATATGGGAGATATCTTGTGTTTTTAGCCTTTTACTAGCTTTTCACAGTAAGTCTTTTAGAAAAGCTATTTTAGAGTCCTGTTGTCTACTCTAGCCTTCTACATGCCAATAGGAATTCCATTTTCTCTGCCTTCAAGAGGCTGAGAATTCAAGTACACTTTCTTAGATGACGTTCGACATAATGGCCATAGTAATACTAGATTATCTTTAGTAAAATTTTGTCACTTTTGTAAAAATTTGTTGCTTCTGGGGCCAGGAATCTTTTTTTCTTTTTTTAAATATTGACTCACTCTGTTGCCTAGACTGAAAGGCAGTGGTGCAATCACAGCTTACTGCAGCCTTGAACTCCTGTGCTCAAGGGATCCTCCAGCCTCAGCCTCCCTAGTAGCTAGGACTACAGGCATGTGTCACCAGGCTCATCTAATTTTTTTATTTTTATTTTTTTGTCTTAGCGACAACTGGTCTCAAACTCCTGACCCAAAATAATCCTCCCTCCTCAGCCTCACAAAGTGCTGAGATTATGAGTGTGAACCACCAAGCCCTGCCTGGGGCTAGAAACCTTATGCACAACTAAGGCAGGTCTACTGAAATGTGAAGTACTCAGATCTTTAGAAATTAGGGATCCCAGCCGGGCACGGTGGCTCACTCCTGTAATCCCAACACTTTGGGAGGTCTAGATGTGTATAAGAGACAGGTCCAAGCCTCTGATAAACTTTCCCACCCTGAATCC
>NW_012100634.1:0-3359 GCF_000951045.1 Mandrillus leucophaeus | reverse complement strand
AATATGCCTTTCAGAACAGCTGTAGCCTAATGGTTAAGAGTTTGGACTCTCCAGTGTCAAACTGTAACTCTACCACTCATCCACTGTGTGACCCTGGGCAAATTCCTTAGCTTCTTTTTGCTTCAAGCTCCTCATCTATCAAATGGAGGTAAAAATATTACATCATATGTAGTTGTGAGGATTAAATAAGTTAATACATGTAAACAGATTACACTAGTATGCCAATGAACACTCACTTAATATTGGCTATTACAATGCTAGTCATTATAAAATAAAGTTATATTTTATTGTTAACAAAACTTATAATAGATAAAGTATAAATAGAGTTTACTTAAATTTAATGGATGGCCCTTTCTTATACAATTTCAACACATTCATCCATAACAGGTCTAGGATGCAGAGAGATTTCTGTCTTTGCTCAAGTAAAGACAGAGAAAAAAGAAATATTCCATTTTCACAATGTGGTAGAAACTATGAAGTAAGTGATTGGTAGTTTCTTTGCTATCTTTTTTCCCCTGTCACACAAATCTTGACATACCATTAAAAAATTTGAGTGAGGATTCATTTCAGCCAAGATATCAGTTTGTTAATAAGTGGTGCTCATGGCAAATTATTTAGGAGATGAAGTTCTGGAAGACAATGTCTTGGAAGTGTCTTGGAAGCTGACATATGAACGTGAAAATCTGCTACAAGCATAGGACTAGAATCTCAAAGCAGGCTTGGGGTTTCAGCATTGTGTTCTTTTTAGGCAAGTTTCAACAAGACAAAGGGCTGCTTACTTCTCTATGTCAAGAAACAGCTTTATCATTGTGGCTAAAAGTATTCACACACAGTTGCTAGTGAGCAACCTGCCACAGGCCTGATCCCAGAGAGACCCGGCATTAACATGATTCTCCCTAGGGAGGAAGTCTAGCAATGCCTAAACAGACATGTCCTCATTTCCACACCCTTGGTACAGACTCACAAGCAGCAGGGTGAAGCAATAGCAGCAGTTAGAACAGAGAGCAAACGCAGCACCCAAAGGGTTCCCCCAACTATTATGTTGATGCCATTACTTTTAATGGTAAGAACCGCAATTACTTTTACACTAATTTGATATATAGAAACCTGGTTTTGCCATGCCATAGTGGGGAGATGTCAAAGTAAAATATGTTCTATTTCCTTGTAGTTGTTTGATGCTTATTTATGTCATATCATCATCATCACAGCATGTTACACTACATTTATTCATCCTCTTCCATCTAAGGGATTTTATAGGATTGTCATGGCAGTCCTTAGAACACTTCTCATAGATGAGGAGCATGGAGTAGAAAATATTCCCTGGCAGGCTACAGTTACAGAGGTCAGATTGTTACAAAGTTAAGAAATATGTGCAACGTCAGCATGTGACATGCTTACTGAATTCCTTGTCCTGGTGTCTTCTTTAGGTAATGTTTCATGTTTGAGCATCTTTCTTTTATAACTGACCTATTTCTAACTTAAAAGTATCTTCTGTATTTTACTGACACTTCCGAAAGAAACATGTTTGAATTAGCATAATTATTATGACAAAATCAGAGCAAAGAATAAGGATGGAACTATCCTGTTCTTCCACTCA
This sequence comes from Mandrillus leucophaeus, assembly GCF_000951045.1. Classification (NCBI taxonomy): domain Eukaryota; kingdom Metazoa; phylum Chordata; class Mammalia; order Primates; family Cercopithecidae; genus Mandrillus; species Mandrillus leucophaeus. The sequence goes on along the minus strand of NW_012100634.1, from coordinate 1,762 downwards.
TACAACTTTCCTTATTCCACTCTTTCAATATCGCACCCTTGCCCCTGGACCAATAGCAAGAAAGAACTCATTAGTTCCCCCCGTGGAGTGGGATTCATGGGAAAGTCCCCACAATCCCATCTGTTTCCCACAAAAGATGGTGACCAATTGCTCTTCATCTTTGTTAGGGGTTTAAACAATACATTCTTAACATATTAAAAGTATATAAGGTACAAAGAGATTAACAATAAAGACTTTGAGATCTCGTTTTGTGAATCTTTTTTAAAATAAAATATGGGACATCCAGAGTTGATCTAATGGGCTGTGGGCAGAGGTATGGAATGGCATAAACAATAACTTGAGCTGATTTTTATAAAGAATGATTTTCTCATTCTATTGCGTTATAGAGATGTTTTGATGACATCCACGTTTCTAAGAACTGTGTGTTCCTTTAAAGAAGAGCAACAGAAGAAATACATAATCCTGTAATTGATGTGCCATATTTTATTTTCTTCGAGAGTTACCATTCTTCTCATAATACTAGATTGGACAGTTTTGGGTTAATAGATTTTGCAGTGGACCATTATAATCATTCAGGTCACTTGGAAAATTTGCAAAAATCACTTTTCAAGTGTCCTGATTAATGGAAGTAATATTTTCATTCCCCATCAAATGTAACTTACTTCCAATTTGTGGTTTAATAAAGCACTTCAGACTTTCCTAAATTCCTTTTCAATATTACATTACATGGTATTTTCTAATACTTTATCAAGTTTGTATCTGCAAGACTAGAATTCACAGGCAGTTATTTTTCACCAGGATGAAGACAGCCTTCAGGACACTGCCTGTTCACACTTGTAATGCCAGCACTTTGGGAGGCTGAGGTCTGCTGATCACCTGAGGTCGGGAGTTCGAGACCAGCCTGGCCAATGTGGTGAAACCGTGTCTCCACTAAAAATACAAAAATTAGCCAGGCATGGTGGTGGGTGCCTGTAATCGCAGCTACTAGGGAGGCTGCGGCAGGAGAATTGCTTGAACCCAGGAGGTGGAGGTTGCAGTGAGCCGAGATTGCACCACTGCATTCTAGCCTGGGCAACAAAGCAAGACTCTGTCACCAAAAACAAAAACAAAAAACAAAAACAAACAACAACAACCACCAAAACAAACGAAAAAAACCTAGGTTGACCTCAGGTAAAAGAAATAGTACTACAAAATCTCATGTCAATTGTAATCCCCAGAGTTGAAGGTGGAGCCTGGTGGGAGGTGACTGGATCTTGTTTACAAATGTCTTGAATTTTTTCATTCATCAGGCTTGGGGAACACTGCATATCACCACCTCCCCTCCCCATAGAGTAAACCACCCAGCAAACACCAAGGTAAACTAAAGAACAATGTCAATAAGATATGATTAACTAAAGACAAGTTATAATCATAACTAATCCATTTTATTTTCCAGATCAACATAATATTGTTATCCCTTCTAAGAGATGGTCTGCTTTAGTGGGCAACAGTCCTGTACAGCGAGCCACTCTCATCTCCTACTAACAGTGCTCTGCACTGTCCCTCAACTTTCACCTTTCTTGCCTTAGGAACCATCCATGAAACCCTCTTCTAATCATCTCACTTTCTTCATTAAAAAAAAGTAGTTTCATATGTGTCCAAAATAAAAGGAAAAAGAAACTGCTAACTCCTTGGTATCTTTTAGTAATTCTTGATCACTGGCTCCCAATTTCTAGAATGACCTAAGATTTGCATTTCTAGGAAATAGAGATCACAGCCTGTG
>NW_012100633.1:0-1021 GCF_000951045.1 Mandrillus leucophaeus | reverse complement strand
GGATTCACATCGGAGTTAGTCTTAGATTCCATACATGACATTTACAGACAGGAATTTGCAGAATGGAATTTTTTTTTTTTTTTTTTTTGCATTGGGTTAAATCATTAAAAAATTGAAAAAAAAAAAAAAGAGTTGAAATTAGAGCTTGGATCTTGAATTTCTGGGAGTAATGAACAGTTATTGAGACTCCAGGCCACGGGTGGTATTCAGAAATCCTGTTACATCCACCTGTCAGGTAAGAAAGCCCTAGCTCCAAAACCAAGTACAGGGAGTCTTCACTCACCTGGGTTGGAGTTCTCAATCTTGGCTCTATTAACTTCTTATGCCTGTTATCCTTCGTTTTAGGGAGCTGTCTTGATAATGTAGGATGTTAAGGAGCAGCCTGGGCCTTTGCATGCTAGATGACAGTAGCATTTTCTCCTACCCTAGTTGTGACAAGTAAACATATCTCCAGCTATTGCCAAATGCCCTCTGTGGGTGAAAATTGCCCCATAGGAGATCAAATCATGTTGGTTAATTGGAGGAAGACCAGGAGGAAAGAGAAAGTGATTTGGGGTCACACAATCTTTGGAAGAAGGAACACAGAATGCTTACTTTCTTGGAAAGATTGTAGAATTCAGGATTGGAAGAATTCCGCTGGGCTCCAGCTTTGCCCCATTCCTGGCTGGGTGAGCCCCACCTGGACAAGCAAGTTGCTGCTTCTGAGTCAGAGTGTTTTCAGTGGGGACATAGGGTGTTAGAGACCGAATGTGTGTGTTTTTCACAAAATGTATATGGCGAAGGCTGAACTCCCAAAGTGATCATATTTGGAGACGAGGTCTTCAGAAGGTACTTGAGGTTAGAGCAGGGTCCTCATGATGAGTCCTCATGTTGGGATTAATGCCCCCATTAGAAGAAACACCAGATCTCTCTCTCTCTCCCCGCCCCCTCCCCCGTACCATGTGAAGATGCAGGAAGAAAGCAGCTGTCATCAAGCCAGGAAGAGGGTCTTCAGGACCTGACCTTGCTGGCACTCTGATCA
>NW_012100632.1:774232-840589 GCF_000951045.1 Mandrillus leucophaeus | reverse complement strand
AAAAAAAAAAAAAAAAAAAAATACAAAATTTCATGTACAACTTACTAAAAAATATTCCTATGGAAAGAAAGAAAATAAGTGAGAAAGTGGTGGTAGGGTTATACTTGATTGGTCTCTTTTCAACACCTTCTATAATTTCAAAACTAATTTTTTCAGATTTTTTCCAAATTTTTCACCTTTAGGGTTTTCCTACTTTTGTTAGTATTTGAGAAGCAAAACGAAGTGAAAGATGCCTGCTTGTCAATGCAATGAAGATAACTAACTGCCCAGCATGAAGTGCAGACATTTATCAGGACAGAGCCACTTACCTGCACCTCCTGCTGTAGGAGGAGGAAGAGGGGGAGGGGCTGCCTGGCACAGGGAGGTGCTTTTGAAAGGCTGCAGCAGCTTCTCTAGGGCCTGCGCACTGTCTTCAGGCAGCACCTTCGTCTTGGGGCTGCCAAAGAGGTCCCTGATGTCCTTTCTTTGTCTGGATTCTTGGAGGAAACTCTCAAAAGATTTGTCTTTGAGTCTGAGAGAGGAAAAAAGTGAGATTCTTTTCTTCGGAGGCTTAGAAGCATCTGGGAAGGTCTCTTGCAAACTCACTTTCTCAAGGAGTGTGGGGACATCTTCAATCTTGCTACAGGGTGGGGACCTAAGTGCAGGAAAGATCTTGGATGGCCGATTGGGCAAACTATGGGTGCGGAGGACAGGGTCAGGAGGGCTAAAGGCTGAGGGCCGGTTTCTCCCAGGGGAATGCTGGTCCCTGTCTTTATTGGAATTGGTTTTCCGAAGGCTGGATGAGCGAGTGCAGGCCTGTGTGGGTAAAGTTTTGGATTCTTGCTTGGCCCAAGCCTTCTTCCCACCTTCAGAGTTGGAAAGAAGGGGCTCTAGAGACCTTCGGATGGCATTGGCTATGAGCCGCAGTGGGGACTTGGGTGGAGGCACGCTTCGCTCCCCTTGAGCTTGTTCCACGGGGGTCCTCATCTTCTCCTGAGCCCCCCTCTGGGTTGGCAGGGGCTCTCTTGCTGCCCTAGGGAGCAGCAAGGGGCGGACTGGTTTTAGCACACGGCCTCCTCTATCATTCTCAGCACTTTTCTGGGAAAGTCGCTCCCCGGTTTTGAGGTGCACACTCTCAGGGATGGAGTCATTCCAATCCAACAACATGGTCTTCTGCTCCTGAGTGAGGACTAACTTCTTTAGGCCCAACTTCTCCTTTGCCAGCGCTGGTCCTCCCTCTTCTTCCTTCCCAGCTCCAGTACGCCCTTTTTCCCAGTCTTCTCCAGCCAAGGGAGATAGCTCTTGACCTGGCCAGTTCCTGTCCTTCCCCCAGATGGGGTGTGGGTCTCTGTGGTTGCTTCCAATGTCCCCAAGAGGTGCCTCTGCTGGCTGGCACTCATCAGAAGTCATCTCTGCAGGGCCTGAGAGGCCATCTTCACCAGGGCTTACCAGGCAGTACTCTGCCCACTCTGGCTTTGGGTGATGAGGCAGATACAGTGGAATTTCCCTGGGTGCTCCTTGGGCTATGGCTCGCCTTTGAAAGGTTGGGGTGGGAGGACTTGCATGGCCTCTCAAGACCTGTGAGAGGGACTCAGAAGCTGTCATCTAGATGGGATGGGCAAAAATAGCAGTTATTTTAAAAATTTCACCATTTATTTATATGATTAAAGCAAATCTCAATCTACAACCCCCTCCCCTTTTTTCTGACCATCTCAGATGCCCAAATTCAAAAATTATTTTGCCTAAGATGATTTCAAAGGGATACTCTTTGTTCTAAGTAGCTGCCTTGGGTCCTACCAGGATCTGCCCAGAACCCCCAAATCAGCATTGATGAAAGGCTTTTCTGAATCACAGATTACCTGGGTTGAAAGCCAGGGGGAAGGCAAAGGCAGAACCCTGCTGTTGTAAGCTCCTGTGCCCATGAGGGTAGGGCTGGCTGGGCCTCTGTGGGTGCTCAGTCATTGTCTATACTAAAGGGCATGATCTGCCCATAGGTATGTTCCTCTAACAACCAAGAAACCAAGGCTTCTTCTTTGGAGGCCATTAAAGTAAGAAGCGACAGTCACCCTCTGGGCTGAAGCTGTGGTAGCACAAGAATGGCCCTTAAGACCTTCCAATGACCCTTTTTAACCTCCCACCTTGCACCATCGAGAAAGTAGCTATTTCTAGCACGCAGGAACTTGGCCCTTGGCAAAGAGGGAACATGAGTGGACTCTAGGGGTGGCTGTGTCCTCTCAAGAGCTCTGGTGCCTGAAGGGCAGGTAATAGCACAGGGGTTTCACCAGAGCACCCATCTTTTCTGTCTTGTGCACTCTACTTTCCAGAGTCTAGAACAGGCCTGGCAGGTAACAGAGGCTTGATAAATACATACAGAAGGAAAGAGTCCAGCCTGCATATCAATGATAATATTTTATATTCAAGGAAGATGTTGCTTCCAAGGTTCTTGGATGCTACCAAAGGAACCCTCACTTCCGTGCCTTCCATCCTACAGCTGCAAATTCCTCAATGCCCTTTGCAAGTTCTCAAGGGAAAGGTGTCCTAGCAGCTCTGTATCTCATGGAGACCTGGCATGGAGTCTAAGCCCTGTAAAGTTTGCTGAGGGAATGACTGTGTCCTCAGGGATGGCTGTGAAGGAGCAGCAGGAGATTTTGTGAAAGGTATACATGAAGGTGGCTGGGGTAGAACCTTGAGAGAGTATCTTCTGGCCCTGGCTTTGCACTTAGGTTGACCTACGAGCACATGGAATCCAGAGATAAGTGTGGAAGGTGGGAAGAGTACAGGTAGCTCAGCTTCCTGACACCTGGGCAGGACCCTCAAGGACACTCACCTGAGGTGGGGAAGAACCATCTGGAGCATGCTCAGAAACACTGGCTGAAGAAGAAGATGGTGGGGAAGATGAACGAGAAGACAATGAAGGAAGAGGAAGAGAAGGAGAAGGGTCCTTTGGAGGTGACATAGTTCTTTTGTTCACTGGCGTCAAACCTACCAAGGAAAGAACACACTCTTCATTACAAAGGTGTTATTATTTTATCAAGAAAAGAGGAGGCTTTAAGTGAAGCTCCAATTCTATAAACCATCAGAAAGAAGAAGATGTCAGAGCCTGACTCAGAGGTTCCTGGTGCCCGAGGTGTGGGACTCAGAGGAATGGGTATAGCAGTATCAGGGTCCCGTGGGGCAAAGGAAGTCCCAGGGTGAGAAGTCTAAGAACCATTATGTTTCAGACTCATGCGAGGATGCTCTTGAGAGATGCATCAGGGCATTTCCAGAACATTTCTTAGAAATGTACATCTGCCTCCAAAGAGCATCCTAAACCCATTGTGGTTGGGAGCTGGGCTGTGTTAAATCACTCAGTCAATAAACCACCTGAGCTTTCTTCCCACAAGATGCTGGACCCTTAGCCATGGGCCCAGAAAGGTTAGACATCCACGACAAATGAGATGGGCTCTTTCTTCTCACATGTGTGCCAAGAGGCTCTCAGACAGGAGGAGTCATTTGAGATTTTAAGAGAATACAAGAGAGGGAGGTTACAGTGAGTATCAAATCATTTGAAGGATATGGAGTGGGCCCATGCCAAGCTCCTGTTGGTCAGGGAACAAACAGGATACAGTGTGGCTACTCAGAGATGGAGGTGAAAGGAGTGGGGCAGGGCCCTGAGGACAGGCCTGGTTCTGTGCTGTGGGGGGCTGAGATCATCTAGTCTGCTGACAGTCGTAGCCTACTGCAAGATCAACCAAGCTCACATATGTGTACTCTCTTCCTCTCCCCCTCCCCTCCTTCTTACTCTCTTCCCTTGCTTCCCTCAAGCATGGTAACCTTAAATCTAAAATCTCAAACATTTTGTCTCCATATTGGGTCATTTGAGATCACTTGCTCAAACTGATTCAGTAAAATGCCATGTACCCTCTCAGATCTGCCCTCTCAGTACCTACCCTCAGCCCAACCAGCTCTCCCATGAACTGTGGTGGCATATAGGGATGTCCCTCAGAAACTTCCCAGGACCGCCACATGGAACGAGTCCGCTCTCTTGTCCATCTCCCTGCTTCTGGCCGCTCAGCTGACTCATTCAGATTTTCCTCCAGGGTGTCTAGCCTTCAGATTTTCACCCGCTTCTTAGTGCAACACAATCCCCTGGTCTCAGTTTCCCCAAAGCTCCGAGGGATAAGCTCCTCCTCAGGGACCCACGCAGGCCAAGTCTCATCCCAAGGAGAGTTCCACTGAGTCCCCTCCACCCCTGGGGCCCCACACTGTTCTCGATATTCTCCCCTGCTTTCCCCCGTACATCAATGCGAACATGTGTGACTGCACATCCCAGGCGTGGGCTCTGAACAGATGGCACCACATGCACACGGTCAGCAAGCTCCCAGAGGGAGGTCTCGCAGAAAACTTTGGAGGGAAAAGGTAATTCTGGAAACAGATCTGATCTGAGGGTGGCAGGAAGGAGCTGCCAGGGAGGCGGCTGGCCTGCCTCCCGCTACTGCACCCCCATCGCAGCCCACGATTAGAAGGTTCAAGCCTAAAAAGGCAAAAGTTGTGAGTCAGTCCTTGCCTTGCTTCCCGTCCTTGTCCTCAGCTTGCCAAATTCCTGCCAAATTCCTTCCTTCCTTCCTCCTTGCACCCTCATTCTCCCTCTCTGCCATCTTCTGAATCAAACTCCTTCACTTGCCTCAATTCCTCTCAGCTCAACAGACTGCCTTTTTGTTCCCCTGAGGATCCCTCAGGGACTTCCTGACAGGAAGCCAGGGCCACCTCAGGAACCAAGCCTGACAGAAACGCCTCAGGGCTCACGAGGTCATGACCCAGAAGCTGCTCCCTTCTTCTCCTTTCTCTAATCCCCACTCCCACCGCTGCTAGGGGGTCTCCTTCTCTCCACACGCGGTCCTCATGCACTGCCTTCAAGATGGAACTCCAGCAAGGCTTGAGGAGATGAGGGAATCAAAGCCCCAGCTCAGGCCGCGCCCCTTGTCCCTGGGCTGCCCTTCAAGCCACTGCTTGGGAGGTGGGCACAGCCTGGGGAGAGAGGTGATGGGAAACCTCCCCTTCCTGATGCCCACTGTGTCTTTGGGTCCTCTCAGAAGATGGTGAAGGGGAGCCTGGAAGTCCACCCCTTCACATGCACACCAGCTGCCCGGCTCTGAGCAAGTTACTTAATCCCTCAGTCTCCTCATCCAAAAAATGGGCTGTCTGGTGCAGTTTCATGGAGTGGTTGAGCAGATAACATGGGCTAAAAAGAGATGCCCAGTTGGCCGGGTGTGTTGCCTCACACCTGTAATCACAGCACATTTGGAGGCTGAGGTGGGTGGATCACTTAGCTCAGGAGTTCAAGACTAGTCCGGCCAACATGGCGAAACCCTGTCTTTACCAAAAATACAAAAATTAGCCAGGCATGGTGGTGTGCGCCTGTGGTCCCAGCTACTGGAGAAGCTGAGGTGGGAGGATCACTCGAACCTGGGGGATGGAGATTGCAGCGAACCGAGATCACGCCACTGCACTCGTCTGGGTGACAGAGTGAGACCTCATCTCAAAAAAAAAATAAAAATAAAAATAAAAATAAAAATAAAAAGGTGCCCAGTGGCGCAGGACACAAAGTAAAAGCTAGTTGTTGGCAAAATATGAACTCCATTAGTTTTCCACCCTCTCACACACTTAAGCCGCATCCAGGTGAAGACATTTGCTGAAGCACATTGCTGAAGCTCTGGCCCATTCCAGAGGGGGCTGCACACTCTATACAGCCACGATTTCTCCAACTTTTGGGCCAAGAGCTCCTCATTGGCCAACTCACATCCCCCATTGCTGGCCGTTTCCTTGAAACCTTGGTACGGCCCACCCGGGGCTGCCCTGTCCTCTGCCTGGGTCTCAGTCACACGTGCCCCTGGCACCTTAGGGTTGCTTTGTGTGAAGGATACTGATGCGCGCACCAGGGCCTGAGTTTCAGCATCCAGGCTGCCTCTGGGTCAGGCGCTTGCGCTACCTCCTCTCTGGGCCCTCTAGCAGCAGCAACCTTTCCTGTAGATCCTAGAGGTCATCTGGCAGCATGAGCAGCTGGGGAGGGTGCCCAGGGCAGCCACATAGCCCCTCCAGCCCTCCCACCTGGGGCTTGGGGCCAGAACCAGCTGTGATGGGGCAGTAATGCCTCTGGACAGGAGGGATGGTACCACACATTCTGCTTCCAATGGCAAGGCCAGCCCTGCTCCCTGGGATTTTCTTTTAGGCAAAATAAAGACAAAAAAAAGATGGCTGTCGTGGCTTTCGGCTCTCGGGATTTTTGTGAGACTGGGACTTCAGGGTGCAGCTTCCTAGAACTTGGAGGTTTGGCAAGGTTCAAATCCCTCTCGAAGTCTTGGAGCGCCCTCTAGGGGCGGTAGCCTGAGCAGGTCTGAATCCATGTGCTCCCTTTGTGCTCAGTTCAGCTCGCTTGCTCCTTGGTGCCTTACTTCATTCATTGATTCAGCAAACAAGGATTGGGTTCCTCCTCTGGGTCAGACCGTGGTAAACACTAGGCTGATTGAAATGATCAAAACTCAAGCCCTACCCTCAAAGCAGCTTTCGTATACTCTTGAGAAACACTGTACAATACTCTTTGATAACTAAAGGCTGAGTTTCCCAGGCCCATTCCAGACATCATGGGGCTATTCAGCAGTCCTCTTGTTCCTGCACCTCCCCCAGCGACCCAGCCCTACTGGGAGGGTCTACCACCAGCCTCCCTGCTCTCACTCCAGGCTGAGAGCTTCCTGAGGACGGACTGAGTCCCCACACTGGCGGCACACAGTAGAGTGGGCTGGAAGCCTTGGGATGGACCCTGCACCCATGCATCCGGGGCCCGGGCAGCAGGCTTCCAGGGACTTGGGGAGGGCCAGAGCAGGGCAGTAAAGGCGATGACCCATGTGTGACAACGCTAGCTCCTCCACCCTCTGCTGTCACCGCTGGGGGCTGTCAGAGGATTCAGGAGTCACTCTAGGCTGTCCCCAGATGAAGTGGCCTGCCCAAGAGTGCAGCCCTGGGTCCTGCTTCTGAGGTGCCCCTGTCCCAGCCTGACCCGGTGCGAGGGTGGTGGGTCTGTGGATGGCGGGGGAATGACTCACTGGCTGGGAGCCTTGACTCAGAAGGAAGGAAGACCAGGGCTCAGTTCCAACTGCAACATTTCTTGGTAGAAACCCCTGTCTAAGCCAAGGCCTTTCTGGGTCCTCCTCTCCTAGGGTGAGGCCAGAGAGGGAGTGGGTGTAGGGGGAGGTGGAAGGCAGCGATGAGCCTGGAACTGGATGAAGAGTCTCTGCCCCTTGCTCCAGGGCCAGGGGAGGGAACTCTGCGCAGTAAGTGCTGCAGCCCCTGGATCCCAGGCCTGCCTAGACGCTGTGAGTCTGTGTGTGGTCACTGCACCGCCTGGCAGGGCCTGCTGCCTCAGCACCTGCCACAGCCCTGCTCTTCCCCAGGACACTGGGACCAAGTCTGACTCTGAAAAAGGAGCAGGGGTGTGTGTGTGTGTGTGTGTGTGTGTGTAGGGGGGTGTGTGTGTGTGTAGGGGTGTGTGTGTGTGTGCATGTGTGTGTGTGTGTGTAGGGATGTGTGTGTGGATGCATGGGTGTCTGTTTGTAGCATCCTGCTTTGCATGAGGTCATTAATCTGATGCCCCAGTCTCACTCCAGTGTACAGAATCAAATCATAGAGTTCCTTCGGTTTACTCGTCTGTATTTCAAAAGCTTAGAGGTAATGATGGCTAAGGCCCTGTCTGGGTGAAACTGTAGAATCCTAAGGCTCCATAATTCCTGAGCCAGGGGTGAAGGGGAATGGGAAGATCTTGAGTCCCTTGGAAAAGGCTCCCTCTAGTCAGCAGTGGAAATAAAGTCAACCTGATATTTTATTTCTTGCCTCTGACAACTAGGAGGCCGCGCCAGAGAGATACCATGTAAGGAATGAGAACAGCTGCCCCTGAGAATTAACCAGAGATCTTCTGCCCAGTCCCAGCCTCCCACTCCCAGAGAGCTAGTGACTCACTCCACCGGAATTCTCTCCTCCAGTTCTGGTATTTGCTTGGGGTTGGAGACTGGAAGCTATTGGCCCGTTGCAGAGCTGCTGTGGAAAAAGAAAGGGACAGGGAAGATGGGGTGGGAGGAAGAGTCCATTTAATGTGTACAGTAAGTAGGAATTTATCTCCTATAGCTCATTTACCACAAGTTAATAGACTAATGATTATAATAGATTGAACCCTCTCCTTCCCTCACACCATACTCCTGTCCCCACAACATACACTACCAAACTTTTCATTTGTTCACGCATCGAATATTTTTGTGTGTTTTTTTTTTTTGTCACCCAGGCTGGAGTGCAGTGGTGGGGTCATGGCTCACTGCAGCCTCCACCTCTTGGGCTCAGTGATCCTCCCACCTCAGCCTCCTGAGTAGCTGGGACTATAGGCACGCACCACCACATGCAGATAATTTTTTAATTTTAATTTTTTATTTTTTATAGAGATAGGGTCCCACTGTGTTGCCCAGGTTGGTCTCAAACTCCTGGGCTCAAGTGATCCCCCCACCTCGGCCCCCAAAGTGCTGGGGTTACAGGCATGAGCCACCACACCTGGCATCAAATATTTATTGAGACCCTGCTATGGGACAGGTACCACCCTCAGAGAATGCCTCAAATTGTGAACTATCATTACTAAGATCATCAGTAAGCATCCATATGCATATATGCATATGTGTTGATATATTTATACATGCATGTGTATATACATACATGCACATATTCATTCATGTCAGAACAGTTATTTAAAGCTGAGGTCATCATGGAACATCAATGTTCCATATATGTAATACATTAAAAAGTGGAGCTGCTCTAACCGAAGCCAGGAAGCTGCAGGAAGTTCTATTCTCTGCCTCCCCTCTCCCGACAAAGCCCCCCCAAACCCTTTGGAAACTAGGTTTAACTGAGACTGTGGACCATCATTGCTGTGGCCCTCCCTTGGCCTGGTTCCAAGGGAAACATATTTGCGGGACACTGTACTTCCTATGGAAGACCCCTCTGCCAGCTGGGCCTTGAGGATTAGCTGAGCAAAATGAACATCACATGCAGAAGAAAAACAGGTCTTTGTCACTTAGGGTGTGAGAGTGGGCAGTGGGGTCCACATGTTCCATATTCCCACACAAGGCCTGCAGATGCATTCTCAGGCTTCAGGCCTCTGCACCTCCATCACTGCCGGAGAGAAAGGATGGGGATGGTGAACATCTGAATGTGCACACAGGCAGGGCCAGGAAGCATGAACAGAAAGGAAGCCCAAGGGCATGATGTGGGTATGGGAGATGGAGGCAGAGAGGGTCTGAATCCAGGACTCTAAATCCAAGGCCCAGCTGGCCCAGCCCTCTGTCTTTCTTTCTGTCTAGAAACAGTCCTAGATATTCCGCTCCCTGCCAGGTCTCACAGTGGAACTCTTTCTTAGCAGCCAGGCTGTGGAGCATAAGTGTCAACCACCACCTGGGGGTTTTCCTTCCTCAACCCCAGCTCCTTCAACTCCTCTCTCCCCCTTACTCCATTTGTGAAAATGCCCTTTGCAAAAATTACAACTGAGAAAATTATGACAGTGACAGAGATCTGACCTAACCAATCCATCTTGCTTCTAACCTCCACCCTTTGTTCATTCCTGGGCGTAGGCTGAACTAATTTTGGGAGGAACTTAGTTTATAGTCTAGTTTTGAAACAAAGATGATAACAGCACTTTCCCCAAACAAACCCCCTTCCTGCCTGGGGACTAGACTGCCTTTGCAGGACTAACAAATTTGCCACAAGATTAGAAATTGTGGTTTAGGAGTCATGCAGCTGGAGGCTGCAAGATTCTGAATCTTCCCAAATTGCATCCTGGGGCTAACATCACTATTGTAAAGCCTAAGGTCAGTGCTTGGGATATTTTGCAGACCCTGCACTCAGAGGATGAGCTGGTACCACCCAGATTGATAAACTGGCTCATCTGGACTTTTAGCCCCCACTCAGGAACTGACTCAGTGCAAGAAGATAGCTTCCACTCCCTATGAGTTCATCTCTGACCTGACCAATGAGCCCTCCCCATTTTCCAAACCCCTACTCAGCAAATTATCTTTAAAAACCCTGATCCCCAAGTTTTCAGGGAGATTGATTTAAGTAATAATAAAACTCTGGTCTCCTGTACTCTCCAGCTCTGTGTAAATTAAACTCTTTTTCTATTGCAATTCCCCTGTCTTGATAAATCAGCTCAGTCTAGGCAGCAGGCAAGGAGAACCCATTGGGTGGTTACATTTGGAGGCGCTTCATGCCTGCTCTATCTGGCAGGTTCCCAATCCCACAGGCCTACTCTCAAAATCCAGTCGATGGGGTTGAGGAGGAGCCTGTGTGGATGAGCACACAGCTCCCCATGAGGAGATGGATAGCTCACCCTCCCAAGTGCTGGCTGGCTGGGCTTTCCAGGCATAAGGAGCAAGCAGGTCTTAAGCACAGCTACATCCTGCTGGCCAAAGCTGGCCTCTTAATCACTTAATGAAGACATTTCTCAAAAAAAAAAAAAAAAAAAAATGCATAAAGCTCTAATTGCTGCTTCTTAGCTTGTAACTTTGTGGAATGGAACCTATTGGAAATGGCTAAAATTCAAGAGAGATTTTCCGTCACTGGTGTTAATAGAGCACACATGCACACATTTTTACCACAGTGGGAACAATAGGGTGGCTAGTAATGCTGAGCAACATAAAGTGGGCTGATCCCTTCTTCTTAGCTTACATTCTATGTGTGTTTATTTATTTCAAAGGGGCACTTTCAGAGATCTTAGTGCATGACCCACTGTAAAAGGAGTCAGAGGGTATTTTGCCATGTGGTGCTGATGATATCATTTTATTATTACAAACTGATAGGAGTCCTCCATATTCCATTGGACCATCCTGTTATCAAATTATTGCCAGAAAAAAGATGGATAAATACCGATTCCTCTAAGCCAGAATAATTTGGGGCAGGTTGTTCTCCTAAACCTAATTAGTTTATAGCCAAGAGTCCAATGCACTAGATCTATTCATTTAGTTGCTTGGGCGTGGATTTTACAATGAATTCATCTAGGCAGGCCTTCCACAAAGCTGCATTACCAAAATCCCCAAAGTGTAGAACATGGCCCACTGTGTCAAAGCCCCTGGGGATGCTTACACAGAATGTACGTACTTGACCCCACTCCAGACCCACTGAATCTGAATTTCTGATGGTGGGAACCTGGGAATCTGCCTTTTAAACAAGATTGTCAAGAATCACTGACCCCGATGTTTTAGGGGGCTTTCTGCAGCCTCCATGACATAGGGTGTGAGCTGTATTTCAGGCCACCCTCTTGGGCATGCTCTGTGAATTTTGAGGATGTAATAGGTGCCTTCATGTGCCAAGGTAGTCCCAGAAGTCTTTTTAAAAATTGTGGAAAAAATATACGTGATATAAAAATTGTTACTTATACATTTTTAAGTCTAGATTTCAGTGACATTAAGTACACTTGCCCTGCTGTGCAGCCATCACCACCTCACCACCACCCATCTCCAGAACTCTGCTCTCATCCCAAACTGACGTTTGTCCTTTTGTGATTGGCTTACTTCCCTTAGTAGCATGTTTTGAAGGTTCATCTAAGTTGTAGCGCATGTCAGAGTCCCTTCCTTTTAAAGTCTGAATAACATTTTGCTGTATGGATATACTGTGTTTTGTTCATCCATTTGTCTGTTGAACATTTGATTTGCTTTCCCCTTTTGTCTAATGTGAATAATGCTTCTATGAGCATGGCTGGACGAACCTGGAGTCTTTTTTTTTTAAACTCCACACTGCAACCAGGAGTCTTTTCAAAGCAATATCCTGGTCTTGCCTGGCATTCCCTTGGTCTACCTTGGAGGCATTTATCCAGGTGAGAATTGTAGTTAATGAAGCTCCATAAAACCCACACAAGGGGTCAACCCTGCATTATTTGGTAAAGTGATGGGGTTACCATAACCAGCAACACAAAGCACAGCACTTAGAGCTTAACTGTACAATGTGGTTCACCTAGCAATGATCAAACAACAACTGATGAAGACTAACTTGACAAAGAATTGTTTGAGAGTCACACAGTCTACCCACTTATCTACTCTATATTTTATTCTGGAGTTAAACTGGACTGCCAGAAACAAAATGCTTTGATCTCACTACCCAACGCAACCCAACTAGTCTCTCAACCCAACCCCATCCTACTAAGAAAACTGCTATTGCTGGGTCAGGTTTTTCTTTGTTTTTGTTTTTTTGTTTTGTTTTTTTGTTTTTTTTTGGTCATGCCCTCACCTTCCAGCAAGGGATGCTGTAAGAAACAGCCTCAAGAATACTAGGGCTGCATTTTCTGAGGAACTGTTAAGACGTAATCTAACACATTTCTCAATATCATGTATTCAGTACGAGCTGGAAACTGTCAACAGAGTTAAGCATTAGGAGAAGTTGTGCCTGCTCAGAGACCTGCTGCAAACCAATACATGTTTTTCTCATAAACAATGAGAATAATGATGTTCTGTGTTTCCTTTTGAACGCTGGAAGCCAGAAAACTCAGAATCAAACTTATGATTCAACTAGAGCAACTGTCTAGGATTATGGTCTGCCTCTCTGGGGTATATCCTTCCTAAACTGGCTTTGTTAGACCTGATTTTGAGGCTTGATCTTTCACCTTTATAGTTGTACAATTTTGTTTTATGTTTTTCTTATAAGTTGCCTAAAACCCTCTGGCAATTGGAGGGGAAATGGAGGGAAGGGATGAAAGGCAGGCCGACTTCGTATCTGGAAATGGGGAGCTGGAGCCCAGGAGGATGGAAGGGTACACCAAGGCCACGCAGTAACCAGAGGTGGGGCTGGACCCAGCTGGGCACAGGAGAGAACTCGGTTCAGTGCCAGTGCTGAGCCTCTCTGCACAGCCCCACAAATGGTACTTAACAAATGTGTTTGGATGATAATCTGTCCTTTTTTAAAAGTGTCACTTTTTTAAAAATGAGGGTAAATTAAACATTTCTAGAGTAAATTCAACATTTCCAGGATTTTAAATTATCTATATGAGTTCTTTCTGCCCCAGCCCTCGTTTTCCTGGGAACATTTCACGGACCAGGTGGCAATTCTGCTCCTGACCACCAGGTGGCGGTGCAGGACAAGTTGAGCTCCTGCTCTCCCAGGCCAAGGCTGTGGGGCCACTGGGCAGGAAGTTTCTGTCAGGTTAGCCTGTTTCTTCCCAGGCTCGTCCAGAAGTTGCCCATAAATCAGACGATTTGGTCCCAAGTTGTTGACTGAATCAAAACACTCAATTCCAGGTCAACTTTGTATTAAACACAAGCTGGGCTGCTAAAGACAGCTACTTCTAAGTAAGCCAGAGCTTGGGCAGCGGTGGTTGGACGGTGTCACCAGCACGGGCTGAGACTTCGGGAGACCACTCAGCCTGTTTGCTCTCCTGTGAAACAGGCTTTGTACTACTTACCCCACGGGGTCATCCTGGGATGAAATGGGCCACACGTATGGGAAAAGTCCTGGCTTATTACAGGTACGCAGTAAAAGTGCATTCATTATTGTGTAGAAGTTTGGGTGCAACCCACAAGCTCCAAACACCGCTATTGGCCCCGGTGCTGTGCAGGTGGTCCCAGGGAGATGATGCCGTCCAGGGTCGCATGTTGTTCAACAGCAGCCCGGCCCAGCTCCCTTCCCTCAGGGGCTATGGGATGCCAGAGGGGCCCCTAAGGAGGTGCCCACACAGGAGGCAGGAGAGAAATCACTCCAGGCAAAAGGGACCTGGGGGCCCCTGATCCCTGCCGGCCTGTGACCAACCACAGCCGGCCAGGCCCCGTGACATCTTCCCCACTGGGATTCCAAAGCTTCTCATGGAGAGGGAAACCAGGCCTGGGTCCAGTCCTCTCACTGCCACTTGCGTCCCACTCCCCAGAGGTCCTAGTCCCACTGCCTTGGAGCCTAAGGGCGAGGCCTCCTGTCACCTGGTCCTCCATGAGGGAAATTCAGCTGTGGGGGTCTCTGTTCCCTCCCCGCATCCCAGAATCAAGCCCGGTGGGCTCTCTGCTTACCATGCACAGTTTTGGGCTCCTCAGGGCACTGTGGAGAGACCGCCCTGCTCAGGGCCTCCCTCAGGGAGGTGCGTGGTAGACACGGGGATTCTGGCCGCCGGGGTTTCTCTTCACAGGGCTCTGTGTGGGAGGCCTCGCCGCCACCATAGTCAGACTCTGTGTCAGAGCTGGAAGGAGGAAGGAGTGGGTGGGCGAGTCGGGGCCCCGGAACCCACGCCCCAACACACCCACACTGTGTCCTGCCCAGCACTCCTCCAGCGCACTTGGAGGGCCTGGGCTTAGTCCTGGGTGCCCACAGCCCAGCTGCAGACTTTGTTGTGGGTTGAATTGTGTTCCTGAAAACTCATATGCTGAAGTCCTAACCCCAAGTACCTTCAGATGTGACTGCATCTAGAGATAAGGCCTTTAAGGAGGTCCTTAAGGTAAAATGTGGCTATTACGCTGGGCCCTTGTCCCATACACCTGACATCTTTCTAAGAAAAGGAAATGTGGACACACACATGCACAGAAGGAAAGCACTATGCAGACAGGAAAAGACGCCATCTACAGGTTAAAGAGGGAGGCCTGGAACAGATCCTTCCCTCCAATCCTCCAGTAGGAACCAAAGCTGCCCACACCTTGATCTCAGACTTCCAGGCTCCCAATCAGTGAGAAAATACATTTCTGTTGTTTAAGCCGCCCAATCTGTGGTGCTTTGTTATGGCAGTCAGAGCAGAACAATACAGGCTTGGCTCAGAGCAGAAGGGGCCCAGCAATGCATGAGGAGCTGTTTGAATAACGCCTGCTCTGCTCACTTGCACCTGTCCCGGAGCATGACTCCCAAGGTCTGTCTGGTCAGATAAGCTCATAATTAGGGACTTGGTCCCAAAATTTCAGGCATTTAAATACTGCTCTCTTCCCCATGGAATGGATGAGGGAATGGAAAATTCTACCTGGGTGGGGGTGAGGGGTGAGTAGTATTTAACATGGGCCTTTAATAACTGGTAGGAATTCAAGTGGCAAAGAAGTGGAGGCAGGGTGTCCTAGAGAGAGGGGCAGTCCAAGCACAATGTTCCAGGATGGAAAAGTACAAAACGGGTCAAGCAGTGACGTGTTAGTGAAACTCTATATATGCACACACTCTCTGTACATGGAAATCCAGCAGGGTTCCTTCCACAAGGCCACTGCCACTCATCTACCTGTGTCTATGGCAGACCCCTTAGCCATCAGAGTGCGCAAGCCTGGCCGATCATGGTGCCCCAGTCCTGTTCGCCGACTGTTCCCAGAGGGAAGTATGTGATGTGGGAGTAGCAGTTGGGGGCCTGCCTTGAGATCCTGACCTGAGGACATGAATTTATGGATATGGTCTGAGACCCTCAGTAGCCGAGTTCCATGTGTGGAGACAGCCTCTCTGCCAATGGCTGTAAAAGCAGCAGAGAGGCAGGAAGGGAGAGTGGTTATTTGAGACTCTGGCTCCAGCCTTGCCTGAATGAGGACCACCCTTGGACTTCCCAGTCACATGAGCCAATGCGTTTGCCTTTGTTACTGAAGCTAGTTGGAGTTAGGTTTATGCCTGTTATTATGGAAACAGGCCTGCCTACGTTGAGGCTTAGAAGACTCTGAAGGCTGTGTGATCCAGGGCAGGTCATTTCCCTTCTCTGGGGATCAGAATGAATCACCTGTGGGATGCTCAAGCCTATGTTCCCAAGCCCCATTCCAGAGTCTGCATGGTCAAGACTTGAAGAGCCAGTAGTCTACAACTGCAGTCCCTGCTTTCCTCTCATGTTCCCCCCACACCTACCCCTTTACTCCACTGAGGCCACTTTGTCCAAGTTAACAATGAGCCTCCTGTTGGAAAGTCCAAAGGTCATTTCTCTATACAAATCCTACTGGGCTCTCCAGCAGCCTCTGATGCAGAGAACCAAACCCTCCCTCTTGAGACACTTTCTTCTCTTGGCTTCCACCACCCGCCATCTCCTGGTTCCCAGTGGGTTTTGCTAGCTCCTTCTCCACTTGCCTACTGAATGTTCAAATGCCCCAGAGATCTCTTCTGAGCCCAGCTCTTCTTTGTCTATAGGAAGATATTCTTACTCTGGAAGCAACTCATCAGAGCCCTGGGCTTTAATAGCCTCTAAAATCACCATCTCCAGCCGTGCTTCCCAGAACTTCACACTTACATATTCGACCGCTTACCTGACGTCCACACAGACACCGGCATCTCAAACCCCAACATGTCCAAAACAGAACTCTTGCCTTTCTCCACTAACCTGCACCTTCTCTGAAATCTTCCCCACCTCAAGATAACTTTAGAAATGACCATACCAGCCATTTAGTCACTCTAGAAAAATTCTGGGAGTGACCCTGAAATTCTCTTTCCCTCTTATTCAGTCCATTAGCAAATCCATCTCCACTGCTCCCATCCTGACCCCGAGCTGCAGGCTCCCACCTACTCTTCCTGCCTTCATCCTCACACACCCCTGCCTCATCCATTCCCCAAGGCAAGGCCTGCTGACCTGTGAAAACTGTAAATGAGATGTCACTCCTCTACTGAAAACATCCTTGAATTACAGTCAGGCCTTTCATAATGATGTTTTAGTCAGCGACATAACCCATAACGATGGTGGTCCCATAAAATTATAATGGAGCGGAAAAATTCCTATCAACTATTTACGTCGCAGCCCTTGTTAACATTGTAGGGAAAGGTATCACTCACGTGTTTGCGGTGATGCTGGTTAAAAACCTACAGTGCTGCCAGTCAGTTAAGATGTAAGGAATAAAAAAGCTTATAGAATAAGGGTATAAAGAAAGAAAATATTTTTCCAGCTATTCAATGTGTGTGTGTTTTAAGCTGTGTTACTACAATAGAGTTAAAAAGTTTAGAAAGTAACAAAGTTACAGTAAGCCAATTTATTATTGAAGAAAGAAAAATATTTTTCAGATAAATGTAGGGTAGCCTAAGTGCACAGTGTGATAAAGTCTACAGTAGTGTACAGCGATGTCCTAGGCCTTCACACTCACTCACCACTCACCCACTCACTCACCCAGAGCAAGTTCCAGTCCTATGAGCTCCATTTACAGTAAGTGCCCTATACAGGTGAGCCATTTTTAATATTGTATACTGTATTTTTACTGTACCTTTTCTATGTTTATATATGTTTAGATTCACAAATACTTACCATTGTGTTACAGTTGCTGATAGCAGTCAGTACAGTAACACAGTGTACAGGTTTGTAGTCTGGGAGCAATAGGTTATACCGTATAGCCCAGGTGTGGAGTGAGCTCACCCATCTAGGTTTGTATAAATGCCCTCTATGATGGTCACACAATGACAGAATCACCTGATAACACGTTTCTTAGAACATATCTCGGCTAATTAAGTGATGCATGACTGGATACCTGGAACACAATTTAAACTCCTTACCTTGTCTTATAAGCCTTGCTCCTGCCTGCCTTCCTGGTGTAATCTCTTATTCTTCTCCCACTCAGGGTGTACCTGCCACACCGACCTTCTCTTACCTCTGAGACACGCTCACTCTCACCCAGGGGCCTGTCACTAGCTGTCGTCACTTCCTGCATTCCCCTTCTCCCTTGGCTGTCCCTTCTTGTCAACCAATTCTCAGCTTAAATGTCACCTCCTCAGGGAGGCTGTGGAAATTTGTCTGCAAAGATGGTTGCAATCATTGCCCTTAGATCTATGCCCCCTTGCAATGGGGGCTTTGCAGCTCTTCCCCTAAAGAGAGAAGCCTATTTTCCACCTGTTGAATCTGTTCAGGCCTTGTGACACACTGTAGCCGATCAGATGGAACTGGAAAAGCACTGTGCAGTGTCAAGCCTGGGGCTCGGGAGATCTTGGATGGTTCCCCTCTTTCTCTTAAGGCCACAGAAACAAGGCTGGGCTGCCAGTTGGAGGATGAAAGACCCATGGCCCAATAGCCCTCTGTCACCCCAGCTGACACTCAGACTCCAGAGCAGAACCCTACTGGCCCAAACACACAGGTGAGCCCACCAAGATCAGAACTGCCCAGCTGCACCTGGCTTACTTGGTCAGGCTTGGCTTACTCTGGTCTACTTTTTTACACAGTCATGGTGTAATGGATGGTGGTTGGTTTAAGTCACTTGCTTTGGGGTTGGTTTGTCACTCAGCATTATTGTGGGCATCAATAACTGCTACAGAGGCCTTTTCCTGGCCACCTAATCTAAGGCAGCTGACCAGCCGCTCTCTAGCATATGTGTCTATTTTATTTCTTGACCTGGCACATATGTGATGCTTTTCTTGTTTAACTACTTACTTGCTTCCTAGCTGGCTCCCAATGTGACAAAAGCCATGGGAAAGCAAGGACCTTGTCTTGTGTTGGCCACTGCTATTTCCTCAGAGTCTAGTAAATAATAAGCAACCAATACCTGTTGTTGACTTACCTCTTGAGTGAATTCAGTGAATCTGGAGGAGTCCTGGAGTGTGCATGGCTAATAACCACTCCAGGTGATTCTGATGCAGGTGATGAGGACAGCACTCTGAGAAACAGTCACCTAAGGCACCAGGGCTTCACTGCTCATGTTCCCCACTCTGTATCCTAGCCTGCCCAGCCCCATGCATCATCATCTTGCAGTGGGCAGGCCCTGGGGACAGGTGACACCCATTCTGCACCCCTCACTACAGTCAGCATGACACTGCCTCCTGAGAAGAGCATGGGGCCAGGCCCTTTCCCTTCCTGAGAAAATAACAATTCCTAACACTTACAGTGCTTATGATGTGTGGGCTCTGTTCTATACACTTCCTACAGATGAATTCTGTGAATCTTACAACTCCCTCTGAGATGGGTACCATGATTGTCACCATTTTACAGATGAGGAAATGGAAGCACAGAGAGGCCACACTGCAAGCAAGTAGAGAGAAGACCCAATCCCAAATGCGATTCCCTTCCTCCAACCCTGCTTCTGTCCCCATCCGGCAGCAGCCTGAGCATACCTGCTGTCCTCGCTGGTGACCAGAACACGCACAGCCAGCACATCCTGTCCAGCTGCATCCTCCCCAGGGCTGATCCTCACCGAGGTCCACTCGGAGGGCAAGGGAGAGGCGGCATCCCCTTCCACATCACTGTGTTGTGGCTCAGAGATGCTCTTCGGCCTCTTGGGGGAGGTGGGCTCATCTGCTGAGAGGAGAGCAGGGTCTAGAGAGATGGTGCAAATGAATGACCCAGCAGGACTCCTCCAGGGGCTCGGGACCCCTCTAGGCCCGGGGTCTACTCAGACACTCCAAAGCTGACCTTCTTGTCCTCTGTGCCACTGCTGGAACCCTCACCCCCGAGCCCGCCAGATGCCCAGGCATTTAGGGCACATCTCCCACATGTAGGGCGCGAATGCACAGATTATCCCATTTAGTCCACAGGGAAGGTTCTGAAACGTTCAGAGGGGCCATTCCGGGCTAACCAGTCTCTGAACTGCTGCTGTCAAGACAGCAATGTCCAACATGTTGCTAAATCCAGTGGTAACATCTCAGTTCTCATCTTATTTGACTATTTGACACACCAGCAGCATTTGACCCAGCTGGTCACTCCGTCCTAGAAACAGCTCTCTCCGCTTCTAGGATGGCAAGGCCTGTCCAAACCCCAGCCCCTACTTCACTGGCAATCTCCTTTATTTCCTCTGCTGGCTCCACCTTCTTCCCTTGATCTCGTAACACTGAAAGATCCCAGGACTCAGTCTCTGAACCTCTTTTCTTCTCTGTCTACACTCATGCTCTTGATGCCCTCATCTGGTCTCATGGCTTTAAATAACCCTAGACAACAATGACCTCCAGGTTTCTATCTCCAGCCTGGACATTCCCGATTCTAGACTTATATAGACCACTGCTCACTTGCATCTCAATCTGGGTGTCTAATAGACACGTCAAACTCAACAAGTCCGAACCGAGTTCTTCATCTTCTCCCCCAACCCAATGTCATTGTCTTGCCTACAGCCTTCCCCTTCTCAGTAAATGGCAACTTCAGCTTCCTGTTGCTCCAGCCAACACCTCGCCAGCATCTTTGACTGCTCTTGTCCTTTCATTCTTCATTCAAGGCATCGGCAAATCCTGATGGGTCTGCCTTCAAAACACGTCAGGAATCCAGACTCCTCTCACCACATCTCTGCTTCCCACCCCTGGTCTGGCCACCATTGTCTTTTGCTTGGATCATAGAAACTGCCTCTGCCTGGCCTCTGTCCCTGCCCTCTTGCTGCGCCCCACCCCCACAGTCTATTCGCAACACAGCAGCCAGGGTGACTCCATTAAAACCTGAGTGAGATCATGCCACTCCTCTGCTTAAAATCCCCCAATGGCCCCTCATTCACTCAGAGTGAAAGCTGAAGGCTCTATCGAGGCCTGCAAAGTCCAACATAACGTAGTCCCCAGTGCGTACCGTGACCTTGTCTCCTAGCACTGGCCCCAGGCTTGCCCTGCCCTCACCATGGCACCTCTGTGATGCTCCTCCACACTCTGGGCACATGCCCTTCTCAGACCCCTTGCACTGCTCTTGCTTCTGCCTGGAAGGTGTTAATCCCCAGATATTTCCATGCAGGCCTCACTCACTGGCTGTCTTCAAGTCCTTGGTGGAACGTCACCTGCCCTGACCATCCTATTTAAAATAGCAGCCCATGCCCTCAGTGCTGTCCACTCCCCTTGATTTTTAGTCATAGCGTGTCTCACCCTCCAATAAACTATACAATTTCCTTTTTCATTTTGTTTATTGTCTCTTTCTTCTATGACTAGAATGTAAGCAGTAATTTTTGTCTGTTTCATTTGTTACTAGGGTGGTACCTGGTGAACTGTAGGTGTTCAGTGAGTGTCTGCTGAATGAGTTCATAAGCGAATGTGCCCAGCTCTGTCTTGGCCACTAACTAGCTGGGTGACCTCATCTCCAGGGACAGTGCCCAGAGAAGAGGTGTCATTTTTCCTCCCTAAGGTGGAGCCTTCACCTGAACCTGGCTCCCTCTCACTTCCCTCCTCCCTCTCCACAGTGTCATTCTTGTGTTCTCATTTGTCTACTGAGTCTTTCCTGTCTGTATTTAAATATGCTGAGTCTCCTGTCTTAAGAAAACTAATTTTAATCCCAGTCCTCACCCCAAGTCCCCAGCCTACTCTTTCTTCTTCCTTCCCAGCCAAGCTTCCTGGAAGGGTTGGCTACACTCTTCTCTCTCTCTCCTCTTCTTTATGAACCCCCTATTCCTATCATCCTGCCTGTGCCTCCACCACTCCCAGACTGCCCCCAGCACAGTCCACAGTGACCTCCTTGTTGCTAAGTCCAATTCACAGGACTTTGGGGGTCCTCCTGCGGTCCTTGAACCTGCCCCGTCCCTGCTCCCGGGGACACCTTCTCTCCCTGTCCCTCTGGCTGGCCATCTCAGCCATCCAGTATTCCAGCCAACTCTTAAACAACTGGGTTCTCCATGCATCCACCTGAGCCCTCTCATCTTTTTACCCATGTGTTCTCTCTGGGAGATATAATCTCTTCCCTAACTGTATTTACCACCTATGAAGATGACTCAAGAAATTTTGATTTTTATGTGAAATCCTCATCTTAAAATATCAGACAGATCAAAATAAAACATGTCTGCAGCAGACTGAGCAAGTGGGTTGCTAGTTTGTAGCCCCCTTGGTGTGCATGGATGCTTGCTGTGTGCACGTGTCTACACTTCTAAATTAGTGTAACTGGAGATGGAAGGCATTTGAGGAATATAATCGGATGCTTCACTAAATAATAATAATGACATGGCGATGGTGGTGGTGGTGGCAGCATTAGTCATAATAAAAGCAGTAGCAGCTTACTTTTATTGGGTGCTCAATATATACCAAGAATTGTTTGAGCATTTGACATGTATTAAGTCTATTAAATCTCACCTGATCCTCTCAGAAAAGCATTGTTATTACCCCCATTTTCCTGCTGAGAAAACTCAAGCATAGAGAGGTTAAGACACCAGCACACGGTCATATATTCTGTCAGAGGACAGGGCTCAGTCTGCGTGTCTGTGAGCACAACAGAACCACGAATGGACAGTGTTTCGCGGGACCTTTGTGCTGGGAGTTTTGGCGGGAAAGCGCCCCCAGTTCTTTACTCCCTCCCTATAATAGAGTTGCGCTCTATGCTGTGACTTTGCAGTCCTTCCTGCTGGAGTTGGTGGGGTGTATAGCCCTGCCCCATGGACGTGAGGCTTGGCGGCAAGGCTTACTTTGACCTGTGGCAACCCGTGGATGGGACGTGAGCAGAGGCTTTAAGTGAGCTTGCTGGTTGGCTGTCACTCATGCTCCTGCTAGGTTTCTATGAAAAGAACTTGTCCCAGGTGGCCACTGCCCCTTCAGTCGGGGTCCCTGATGGAGGGCACGTGGAACAGACCTGGGGCCAAGCTATAGCCTGGAGTCAAACCTGTCAATCCCTTGGGGCCTCCCTCACCCGTTAGACCTACAGCCTGAAGCAGAGCTACCCAGTCAACCCACAGACTCCTGAGCAAGAAAATGGGTGCCATATGCCACTGAGACTGGGGAGGCTTGTTACATAGAATGACTGTGGCAAAGACCCAGCTCCATGCCTCGCTTCTTATGTGCCTGTGAGCTGTGTGCCCAGATGCTTGTATATCCAATAGATGCTGTGTCCTCCTCAGATCCAGGCCTGTGCTAGGGGTTTGGGAATGAACCTGCCACCAGTCCCTGCCTTCAAGGATCTCTTTCTGTCTCACAAGGGAAATAAGGCATGTTCACAAATATCTACGTGATAAGATAAAGCAAGTAAGAGTGAGGCATGGAAGAGGCAGAAGGGGAGGGAGATCTGACTTCCATGCAACAGCAGCTTTGGGTTAAAGGCACTGCTATGATTGGGCTTGGGGATGAGGGGAGAGAGTGGTGGAGTCCAGAGTGGCCTAGTGGGATGAGGTGGCTGCAGGTGGCTGAGGTAAGCTCAGCTATGCCAGGCTGTAGAGGTACCAGACCCACAGCCACCACACCTCAGAGTCCAGACCAAACCTGTGAGGAACATCCAGCATCCTGCTTTTCTCTTCCCTCCTTCCATGAAGGGATGGAACAGACCAGGGCTCCGCCTGGCTCCCTGGGCTCGAGGAAGGTGGAGGGCGCAGCTGACAGATGGCCTCTCAGAGCATAGGGCTAGGGCCAGCGTCTCTCACAGTGAACCCAGACATCAGGGCAGGGGGAGAGGTGTTGTGGTAGAGACTCGGTAAAAAAGAAGCTGGTACTTCTTCTGGGCCCCCTTTTGCCAATGTGCGGAGGCAAAAAGCCCCAAAGGAGGCCAGGATCCTCCCCCGCTTCTGCTGTTTAAGACTCAGGCCATGGCTACTGCTGGGTTTTATGGGGTTCAGTGCCACCTCCAGGAAGAAATTCCTACAGTCAAGTGGCTACTTCCAGATATCTCTTTTCATTCCCAGACAGCTCCATCTGTGTGTGTATAACAGTAGTAATACTAGTAGTACTAGTACAAATACTGGACATAATACTAATGACAGTAACACTGACTCATCGAGTGCCCATATGCCTTCATCCACCCTCGCATCCCAACAGCCCTAAGAGAATGGTATTAGCATCCTCACTGGATGAGTGGAAAAGAGTGAATGCCCACCAGGCCAGCCAGTGAGCGCACAGCGCTGGGTGTCACCGCAGCTGGGCCTCCGGCTGCTGGGCACAGAGCAGCTGCGCTTGTGGCCAGCCCCAGGTGAAGAGCCAGGTGTGCTCACCTGTGCTTCGTGCCCATACCACCAGACCTCTTGCTGCTTCCCCGAGGCTGGCTGCTCTTTAAGACTGCCTGAAGTCATCTTTGCTCATTTGGAGAATCAAGGACTCTAATGGGGGTTGGAGGTAACAGGAGAGGAGGTACATAGGAGTCATGGGTGAGGAGAAGGATCCAGCACCCCGCAGGGCAACTGTTGCCAGCCTGTGGCATGAAGCAGCTTTGCCCAGAACTGAGCACCTCAGCCTCATCTCAGCTCTGGCCAGATACCTGCTCCCTAACAAAAGATAAGACTCCAAAAATCCTAAGTTCCGGGTCCAAGGCCTACCTACAAGCCTGGGAAAGGCAGAGCCAGGAAGGGTCTGGGGAAATGTCTGTCCTCACACACGGCTCCCAGCAGCCAGGTCCCAAGGCCCTTTCCTGGCCAGGCCTCTGCCGCAGGGTTATGGAGAGGCGTGGGGCTCCCTGGTTCTGCTGGTGAAATTGCTGCTGCTTTCCACTCAAGTCTGAGACTCTTCCACTCACTCCCAGAACCCAGGGAGATGACAACACAGCAGGCCTCCTGTGTGCTGCTATTAACCCCACTTTGCAGGAAAGGAAACCAAGTCTTGGAGGAGTTACAACACTTGTCTAAGGTCACATAGCTCCTAATGGCCAGAGCCATCTCTAGCCCCTGTCCACTGTTCTCTCTGCAGAAAAAAGTTGAGAAAGAAAGCAGCAAAACTAAGAGGATCAGGATCCAGTCAGGAAGACAGGGCCAAGCCAGGGAGTTCAACAGAAGCGTCCAGACAGAAAATGAACTGCAACGGTGCTGGAAGAGCTGAAAGCCTAACAGGGATGATGAGGCAACCCAGACAGGAGCAGCCGCAGGCCACTGTCCCTCAGCAGCAGAGGGACAAGGAGAAGAGCTGGTGCCACCGGAGCCCAGAGGCCACAACACTGCTGCAAGGCAGGGAGCTGAGAGGGACACCCTGGCCTCCCCTTGGATCCTGCCCTCCAGCCCCACACCAGTGCGTCCAGCAGTCAAAACTAACAGTAAGCCAGTTGCAAGGGAGCTAGAAAATGTAGCTTGCAAGGGATACGCCTTTTCAACACAGTGCCCAGCCAGAGAAGGGCGGGGAAGGCATCTGAGCACACACAGGCAGATACCTGGGATTCTGAGCAGAGCGGCCTCTTTGCCCTCTTGTAAGTGGGGATACTACAAGCCCCCAGAGGGATGAAGGAGGGTCCTAGGAAGATGCTTGTGGCAGGCAGTCCTTCTGTCCACTGCCAGGGTATGTCACAAATGCTCTGGGAAGGAGACTTGTCAGTGCCAGAGCCAAGGTCCTTTTCAGTGTGTGGCCCTTTAGAGAAAAGGCACAGGTGCCAAGATGGGCTGGCTGCCCTGATGGGGGCTTCTGAGAGTGACTCCTCAGGGTGCAGTCATGGGAATGGGCGTCTACGGATCTTCAGGGGGTGAACAAATTGATGGGCAATCCTGGGCCTCTGGCCCCTCTGCCCTGGGGCATGGCTGCCCTGCCTTGCTGTACTCCTTCCACGAGTGGGCCTGACCTGTGTGTGTAGGTGTGCAGATACACACGGACACATGCTCCACTGCCCACAAGCCAGGGTGGATAGCATCATTCAAGGGGCCCTGGCTGGCCCTAGCAGTAGCCTTCATGCAGGGAACAATAAATTAAATGTAAACCTGAAGGAAGATGCAACCTTTGACAGGTAGTGCCAAGCCTCAGCCCCTTCCCCACGGCCCTCAGCAGAGCTGAGCTGCTCCTCCCGTGAAGCCCTCATCCTGGACACTAGGCCAGACACAGAGAAATTCTGCCACAGACAGCCGGCAATCTGGCACCAGCCCTCAGCACATGGCTCCCTCTGGACACCAGGACTCCTCCTTTGAGGTGAGGGGTAGGGGCACACGTTGTATCATCCCAACAGCTCTGCAGCCTCCAGAGTGTCAGGGAAGCTGAATTTCTTTGCTAATGGCAGCAGGTCTGGAGTCTTTTTCTTGGACCCTGCCTCTTTTCTTCCCTCTTCTTCCACCACTACAGGCATTGTGTCTGGCCGGCTGTGAGCCTCGAGCTTTGGGCACAGCCAGGACCTATACCCACTTTCCTCTGAATGAGGTGGGCAGGAAGAACTCTAAGTTTCTGTGAAGGCAGCCCAGCAGCAACCCCATAAAGCAGGAATGAAAGTAGCCTGGGGCCCACCGTCCTTCCCTCCTGTTCAGATCCCGGCCAGAGCAGCAGCAAGACCCCAGCACTGAGTAAACAATCCCCATCCTGCTGCCACATGTCCCCAAGGGAGTCACAGCCGGGGCCTGGTGTGGGTTGGGGTGGGAAAAGAGAAAATCTGATCTGGCACTTCTAGGCTCCTACAAATGGAAGAGTTGGCCTGTTTATCTGAGGGCGGGCAGGCAGCCTCTCTTGGTCTCAGTTGCAGGCACTTGAGGATAACTGGACTCAGGGGATCAAAGCCATGCTGAGCCACCCACATGCCTTGTCATGGGGGCCGTACCCTCCAGCCCAGGTTATGGTGGGCGGAGTGTTCCCCACCCCGTCCCCTGTCTCACATCTGCCACCTGGATTCCTGTGTCAAGACCCCAGAGCAAGGCACAATGAACAAGGGACAGAGGATGTGTGTGAGGCCGGTGGCCTGGGCCTTGATGCCCCAAAGGGGATGCTGCTGGAACAGCTCTCTGCTGCCAACCTTGGCTTGTCCCTGAGAGGAGGCATCCAAGGCCCACCTGGTTCTGTGCAGACCCAGCTCTCTCAAGAGTTGTACATGAAGATGATGCCCCTCAGAAGGCAACACAGAAGCAAAATCAAAACTCCCTTCTCACAGTCAGGAGTCTGCAGTGGCAGCCAGGACACACAACGTCAGATTTCTCTTCCTCCCGGTCTCCCTCCTGAACCACACTGGATGCCAGCCAGATCTTCCCCAGCCTGAGATGGTTGCATGCTCTGTAGTCTGAGGTCCAGGCCAGAGGGCATATATCCTAAAAACATTTTTTGAGGACCCACTATGTGCTAAGTACTGTTCTGTCGGGGTTATACAAAGCATTCAAAGGCAACCAAGACCCCTGCCCTCATGGAGCTTGCATTCCAGCAAGGTTGGAAAACATAAATAAGCCATACACATAATAAAGGAGTGAATTACACAATACATTGAAGGCAATAAATGTGTGCAGTGGAAAAACTGTCTAGTAGGGTAAGGGGGAGCAGGGATTGCTGGGGAGTGCAGGTCTCAGGACTAAAAATAGACCTCACTGTGGGTATTGGAGGACACATGGACAAATTTGAATAAAGGACAGACTCAGCCATATGAATGCCAGGGAAGCGCATTCTTGGCAGAGGAAACAGACAGCACAAACGCTCTAAGAGAGAATGTGGCTGGGTCAGAGTGTGTAAGGGAAAGTAGAAGAGGAGGTCAGAGTAGGGGCCAGACCCCACAGAGCCCTTCGAATCCATCATGCCTTTGGCATTTGCACACAGTGAGCTGGAGAGCTGCTGGAGTTTTGAGCAGCAGTGAAACATACATTCTAAAAGGATCATCCAGGCCAGGCACAGTGGCTCACACCTGTAATCCCAGCACTTTGGGAAGCTGAGGTGGGAGGATCACTTGAGGTCAGGAGTTCGAAAACAGCCTGGCCAACATGGCAAAATCCCGTCTCTACTAAAAATACAAAAGTTAGCTGGATGTGGTGGCAGGTGCCTGTCATCTCAGCTACTCGGGTGGCTGAGGCATGAGAATCACTTGAATCCAGGAGGTGAAGGTTGCAGTGAGCCAAGATCACTCCAGCCTGGATGACAGAGTAAGACACTGTTTCAAAACAAACAAATAAATAAAAATAAATAAAAGGATAATTCAGCTGTTTTGTTGAGGATGTTGAGGGGTGAAGGGAGAAGCAGGGGCCTTCAGAGGGGTGGCTGCAATAACTTGGATGACAGTGGGCGGAGGTCAGTTAGTGTAGAGGTGGTGAGGAATGGACAGGTTCTGGATGTTCCTCAAATTTGCTAATGGATTTGGTGTGAGGTCAAGAGAAAGAAGAGTCAAGAATGACTCCAGGGCCTTTGGGCCAAGCAACAAGAAAAGGGGAATTACAGTCTCCAGAAATGGGGAAGGCTAAGGATGGAGCCTGTTTTGGGGAAATCAGCAGTTGGAGTGGACATTTGGGCTGGACATGTGCAATAGACATCAGGTGTGGATGTTAAGCGGGCAGCTGGGCACAAAGTGAGAGCCTGTGCCCCCTCTTTGCACTCATTAAGGCAAAACCAAAGTCCGCTGGCAGGTGGTGGCAGGGAAAGGGAGCTCCAGAGCTGAGGCCTGGGTGTCCGAACGGAGATGGCTGTTGCCTTTAAGAAGGCTGGGGAATCAGAAACCTGGAGAAAAACATGGTGCCACCAGTGTGAATTGGGACCGCTGTCTAGTTCCCAACCTGAAGGTATCCTGTCAGGAGTTCTGAGCCCCAGTTAATCGAGAATGCCCGAAAAGTTTTCCTCTGGGCTCTCTGTGCTGTGCAAAATCAGGAAAGTGCTATTTAGAGCATGACAAAGAGATCTTGCTGTCCTGAGAGCCAAACACCTTGGAAAACCCTACGCTAGAGGCATCCTTAGCCCCAGTTCACAGAAGGGACCTGCGCAATGCCACTGAGTCCGTACCAAGTGCTGGAAGCAAAGCCTGGGCTTTGGTGGAGCCCAGACCCTCATCATGCACCGAGGTTCCTCTTAGAGCAGGCACCTGACTCCTAGCCTGGGCTGTGGGACTCAGTCCCTTCTCAGTGGAAGACGTGGCTCTAGACTCGCCTCTGCCTCCTCAGTATCAGGAGCTTCTTTAACATCAGTACTGACCTCAAGGCTGACACAAGGAGGTGAAGAGCTAATGAAGTTCTGCACATAAAGTTCTTGGCCCAGTACCTGGCACACAGAAAATGTTCCCTATATAACAGCTGGCTGGGGGGTGGGGGGCAGTAAAAGATTTAGTAACTTCTTTTACTTACTTAAGCCTTTTTTTTCCCTTAAGTTGTAAAAATGAATGCATTTACAGAAATAAAGGGGAACAGCCCACCCACTTGGCTTGACCGACTTACACATTCAAGTTTCACAGAGATTTATTTCTTCTGCTGGATTATTTCCTCAGGATAAATTCCCTGCAGTAGAATTATTAGGCCGAGAAGTCAGAGCCCTTTTCTGGATCTCAATCAGGGTTGCCACAATGCTTCCCAGGAAAAGATTCTCCCAGTTTACTTTTTACTCAATACTTGGGATGAAGTTCATATTTTTTTCTTACAGTCAGTTTTACTTTTTTCTTTACTAATTCAGTAGATGCACCATAATTTTTATTTTCTTTTTGAGACGGAGTCTCACTCTGTCATCCAAGCTGGAGTGCAGTGGCATGATCTCAGCTCACTGCAACCTCTGCCTCCTGGGTTTAAGCGATTCTCGTGCCTCAGCCTCCCAAGTAGTTGGAATTAAAGGCATGTGCCACCATGCCCAGCTAATTTTTTTTTTAGTAGAGACAGGGTTTTGTCATGTTGGTCAGGCTGGTCTTGAACTCCTGACCTCAAGTGATCTGCCCGCCTCAGCCTCCCAAAGTGCTGGGATTACAGGTGTGAGCTACCGCACCTGGCCCATGTACACCATAATTAATTTACTTCCTTTAAAAACCAAGTAGGAATACTTTTGTAAATACTTGCTTTTTCTTTTTAGTGTTTACTTTTAAAATTTGCTTAAGTGTAAACCGCCTATTCATAGCCTTTGCCTATTTATCATTGACTCTTTAATCAACAAATATTAACTGATCATTTACACTGTGAGGGGTGCCCAGGAACATCTGTTTTAAATGAATTTTGAAAATACCATGCAATGAACTTCTTTGTTATTACATTTAGTTAATTTTTTTCCCTAGTCTAATGGTCTATTTAATATTTTATTATTCTATACTAAGTTTTAAAAATGTATATAATCAGATTTGTGCCATGTTTTTCCTATGTGG
Source organism: Mandrillus leucophaeus (assembly GCF_000951045.1). NCBI lineage: Eukaryota > Metazoa > Chordata > Mammalia > Primates > Cercopithecidae > Mandrillus > Mandrillus leucophaeus. Next base: position 810,894 of record NW_012100632.1, on the reverse strand, counting down.
TGTTTTTCCTATTAGAGGATTTATGCTTAGAAAGTTGTCACCCCGTTATCTATTCAATATTTAATTTCATTTAATATTTAATTCTATGGTTTTACCTCTGAAATTTTAAGTCTTTAATCCAATATCTCTGAATTAAAGACTAGTCTACTAAAACTATGTATGTAGAATGCAATATTAAAAAAAAACCAAACCAAAACCAAAACAAAATGTTCAAATAAGTATGAGACAGCTGACTTTCACAAAGTTGATTAAACTTCGCTATGAGGATGCCCCAGAGACTTGACAGGCAAATGAATCTTGTGAGTCTCCAGGGCTGGGGAGGACTGGCAAGATCGGTATAAAATATCCCTCGAATGTCGTGACTATGGACCCCTTTGTTGGTGAAGCACCTCTTGGGGTGTCACGCTTTGACAATAAAGTGAGGATTTTTGTCTGCTTTACTCCCTGCTGTATTCCTAGTGCATTGTAGATGCTCAGGAAATACCACCTAGTTGAACAAACAAATAAGCACATGCAGTAAAATAGAACAGATCTCATCCAGTATAGCAATACTGAGCCACATCTCTAAGGTGCAGGGAGGTGCGGGGACTTTGCATGGTTCGCTGCTTTATCTAGGGCTTAGAATAGGCCTAGGACAAACATTTGCGGAATAAATGAATGCATAAAGGAATGAGTCACTTGCACAGCCCAGCACCTGACTTATAGTCCCTAACATCCCTCCTTGAATGGAAGTGGGAATACGTCACCCGGGTAAGAGTACAGAACCCTTCGTCATGACCTGAGGCAGCTCTGACGGTAGATCCAGGCATCAGAGACCAGAGCCTCAGGCACACCCATCTGGAGGTGCCAGGGACCTCATAAAGTCCACAGGTGACTTTTCATACCAGTGTCAGAAGCCCAGCTACACCCAGCCAGGAAATGGCAGGCATCTCCCCCAGGGGAGGCTGAGGACCAGATGACTTTGGCACTGCCCAGGCTAGCCAAGTGAGGCTCCAAATCTTTCCCTTAAACACAGCCTGGAGTTGCCCAGGGCCTGCCATGAGTGTTCTACTTAGGGTGGCACTAGGGCAGGGCCTCCCACCATAGGCACTGAATGCCCTGAGCCTTTGGGACAGGAGAGGTCTCTTAGGATGGCAGTGGCTGTCCATCTGATGAGCACACTGCCAACTTCATTGCCATCCTGAGACTGATGCCCAGTCCTTCCTCCTTACCTTCCACTCGCCACTCAGCTGTGGACCAGCATGAAGTGTTCAAGACCAACCTTTGCTAAATAGGAGCCTAAATTAGTGTAAGGTTCATAGGGAAAGCTCTCGTGTAGAGCCACGCTTGGGTGTGCGGTGGAAATGGGTGTAGATAGCTGTCAATACAGTCTGTTTCTAATCGCTGAGGGGACACTGACCCTCACCCACTATGCCCAGCATCTAGAACAGCAAAGTACAGTGAGTGTTCAAGAAAGAGACCCCAAAGCCTGGCCCAGGAGCATTGATGACAGTTTCCAAATATTACCCCTGGGTAATATTTCCTTTCAGAGCACCCAGCGCAGCCCGAGAGTCCTGTGTCACCTCAAGTGCAAGTCCCGCCAGCAGTTTAGGGAAAATGAACCCCCTACACCAATCCCTGTGTGTGAGGTTTTAGAAGCTTCCACGGCAAAGAAGAGAGGAAACAATGAGCTTTATAAAGAACAATATTTATTTCCATTTACAGCATCAAATACCATAAATAAAGCTAAACATTGTTTGTTTTGCTGTGTGCAAAATACAGGGTTCCGTGTGGCACTGTAAATGATTACCAAAGGTCACAGACATGCGTTGTGATGAGATGGGGAGGCTAGCTAAAGAGGAGGCTGAGAGGGGAGGAGGGCACTCTTTGGTTGACATTCTATAAAGGGAGGGAGACTCTGTAAGAGAAGATAAGACAAGAGCAACGACTTCGTACTGGCCAGGATCTGCACAAGCGCAGCGAGTGTGCAGCATGCAGGGCCAGGCAGGCAGGCCCAGGAGTCAGGGTGGTCTGGGCCACATGCAGGACAGACGCCCCCACAGCCTGAGACCGGCGAGGGTTGCCCAGGACAGCTCCACTGTGCTTGGTGTGTTGTTTCTCATTAAGAGCACGCTGGTGATTATCCTGCTGCACCAGGTACAAGAGGCAGCAGAAATGTGTGCTTTAAGCAGAGTCACAGGGGCCTGGGGCTGAACTGAGTCATTTCTCAAAGATATCCCTGCCTGGGATGATGATGGCTCTAATTGAAGCTCTGGCATCATCTGGGGCTTTATGAGCCAAGGGACATAAGAAGAACCACAGCAAAACCCTTGCATCTACAGTGCAGGCTGCAACCAAGGCAGGATTTGCTAGAATAGTTGTGATTACGTGTTCAACCTACAGAGCATGGGTCAAGCTTGGGATGAGGCCTGAGAGTAATTATGCTTTTTAAATCCCTCCAAAGAATCACCTATGGTTTTGATCAATGACATTAACAATCTTTACATTAAAGCCAGTTTAACAAGGGGCTGATATGTATGAGCTTTTTGATGCTGCTCCATAGGTGTTCTTTTCAAAGGTGACAGAGGCCCCCTCATGGTACTGTCTCATGATCAAGGTCGACCCTCCCAAGAAAGTAGGTGGCTTCGCAGGTGCAACTGGAGAAGCATGCACACAGGCAGGCCCAAGGGAGAGAGGAGAGGCGGGGCATGCACTTGGGGTAGACCAGGCTGCCGGCTCCACGGGAAATGAACACAGACATGGGTCTCAAGCTGGACACTCCCTCATGCTGTTAGCCAACCATGCCACCATATGAGTCCATCAGCATGCAAGACACTCACAGTTAGCACAACCAGTACCGCTGGCCGGGAGGACGGGGTGCGGAAAGCGGGTTGGGGGTTAGTACCACTCTTTGAAAATTGGCAAGAAAACCAGTCACCTTAGAGCAGAAGTGGGTGTCAGCCAAGAAGTGGGTGTAGCACTGGAAGGCTGAAATGAACTGATGGCCATGGTGTAAGATTGGAGAGAGAGAGAAAGATGGAAAAGAGAACTTAGTGTGGGGAAAAAAGGAAATGATTAACATCACGAGAAGGCACTGGAGTTGAAAATAAGGCAACTATTGAAAGAGGGAAACTTCCTCTGAAAGAGTCACTGTTTGCATAGACGAGAGGAACCTTTCTGGTTGTGACCAGCTACTTGTTTACAAGAGAGGATGCACACAGTTTGCATCTTGCTCCCTGATATCCTCTCGGCCCGCAGTTTGCTCTAGTGTCTCCTATTCATTCTTGAACATGTTGTGGAGGCCTAGAGGCATTCACCCTCTGGGGTCCACCCCTGGGTGTTGGTGCTGCCCACCAGAAAGGTTCAACATCTCAGAGCATACAAACATCTCAGATTTCCGACAGGCACACCCTGTCTCACCACAGTGATTCAAACCAGTCTCCTTATGGCTGTACATGACAGTCTTAGAGATTCTGACTCTGGCTTCATGGAACACTCCACAAAGCAGCTCAGCCTATCCTGAGCTGAAGATAATCACAATAACATGGTCATTCACATCATGACCTCGAGAATTTACTTTCTGTACTCAAACAAAAGGAATCAAGGGTTCCTCCCCCCATGCTGAACACTAAAATCCCAGCAAAAATTGGAGAAAACACAATGCAAGTCATCAGACTGAGAACAGTGCCAATAAGGACAGAGGCGCCAGTTCCCACAGAGTTGGCCATGGCTATGCCTCTGTTTTTCCCAAGGATTTCAGGGAAGTGTTTGTAGAAATGCACCTCCTCCTTTTTTCCCGCCCCACAGAAACTGTCATCTCAAAGCTCTCAAAGGTTCTGGCTCCTCACCCACACCCAGGCACACCTCTTAGTTAATCCAGAGGCATCTCCAGTGATAACTGCACAGAGCTATCTTGGGCCCAGCAACTCCAGATACACTGAGCCCTGTAGATGGCCTTTCTCTGGCAGCCCCTTGATTGTTCAGCCAGACCCTGCAGCTGTGTGTGTCTAGGCAGCGTGGAGCAGGGAGAGCTGAGGACTCTTCTAGATACCCAGAGTGAAGAATGTAGGTGGGCCTGCATGCTCATTTTAACCCTTACTAAGGCATATTTCCTTTGGATCAGTCCAAAAACAGCTTCTACTCCCAGCCTTCCCTGCCAGTCAAGATACAGTAGAGCTTCCCCTGGAGGTCAGACCCATTCCTTTCCCAGGGCATTGTGAAAACGGTTTCTGTTTTGATCACATATGCATCGCAGCGGAGCAGCTAAGCCGTCAGGATGTCCACAGGCAACGCTCACTGGGCAGGTCATGCTTCCCAGCAATAGCCTGATGTGCTAACAAACCCCCTCAGTCTCAAAGGACACCACATGAGTGGGCGAAGTCTTCCACTCCAGTCGGCCTGACCAGTATGGACCCTGCAAGGCCTTGGCTCAGCCTGTAGCCTGGGCTGGGGGATCTGCTGGGAGCCACAGGGGCTAAAATGCCGTCAGCTGAAAGAGCTCATCTTCAGCACTGCATCAGCTCCATGGTCAAATGCCAGTGGGCTTTCACTGCACTGCCCATTAGTGGAAAGGGAAAATGCATGTTTGTAGAATCTGTTGAAACCCCATGGTTCTTCCTCATTTGGCTGTGAGTTGGTATGGGGGGGAAAGCCTTTAAGCTACTATTTAACATCAAAACAAGGGAGCAAAACAGTCCTCCCCGCAAGGGGACAGATAATAACCAAACACACACTACTCCCTGCTTTTGTAAGTTGAATTCTATTCTGCCCTTCTACTCTTTTCTTCTAAAATAATTATGCTTTCGTGTTGTAAAAAGCATCCTGCTGCTGACAAGTGGCATCTGGGTACCTAAGCCAAAAGGCACTGGTCAGGAGATGGCACACTCACTTCCATATGTGTAAAATCTTAAATCATCCACTTTGCAGGCAGTGGCTCTGATAACTCACTGCAATGTTCAAGGGGTTTATAAAACTGGTTATAAGCTTCAAACCCATGTTAAGAAAAATTGACACTCATAGAAAAAAATGCTTTCTCTAGGCTTATTAAAATTTAAAAAATTGAAATGTAAACCCAGAAGTATGGCTCACTTTGGTGTACATATATATAAGTACAAAGCTACAGAAAAGATCCTTCATATCGTCCCTGGCCCTAGCACCGTGAGTAGATGTTCACCCTGATAAGGCCAGGCAGAGGTGGCCCATGTGAAACTCTTTGGCTTTGAGCTAATTGCTTAGAGAATGCTAGGCTTCCTGGCCAGAGCCTGAGCAAACTGCAAATGCACTGCCATCTGAAGCCTCCCTGGAAATGTGAAGGCACTTTGGGGCGGCCAGGCATGTCAGCGGAGCTTGACTGGGAAGCACCTGAGCACCCAGTTGCAGATGCTCTCGAGGGAGCCCTCAGATTCCCTGTACATGGCTGCCAGGACCTCAGAGAACGCCCAGAGAAGTGGCAGCCCCAGGCTCAGGAGCTCGTACATGTAGCAGTAGTTGTAAGCATTGTCCCTGATATGGAGGCCAACGGCTTGCAGGAGTCCCTGCATCCAGTTACACAGGTCCCTCGGCAGCCTGAGGGGCCAGCCCAGCGCCTTCCTAAAGAAGGAGGTGGAGATACCTGGGGGGCTGCCTTCCAGGGTGCCAATGGCGGCCACTGCACAAGAACTTTCAGTGGGAGTGTCTCGCAGAGGGGCTTCCTGCTCTTGCCATGTCGCCTCCTCCTGAGAAAGAGATCGAAATGAGGGCATTAGTCTGCAAGTCTTCCAGAGGACTACCTCAACAAAGCAAGCAGGGAGCCAATACAAACCGAACTCGCCAGACCCTGCAACCAGCCCCTACAATAATCTCAGCCCCCCAACTCATGCTGAAGCCGGTGCTGAACATGGGCACTTTTCTAGGCGGCCAACTGACCATAAGAGTCACGGGCCTTCAAAAATATGCATGCCTTTTGATCGGGAATCTGACTCCTAATGATAAATATCAAGTAAATAATTTGAAATATGGATAACAATATGCATACCAGGATGTACACTATAAAAACATTTGTAAGATAAAAAATTCAAATGACATAAAGATCCAGTAGTGCAGAAGTAGTGAAGTAAATGATTGACCATTTATAGACTAGAATCTTCCAAAGGCATTAAAAATTATGCTCCAACAGGATTTTTAATGTCATGGGAAATTATTCTTGATATACAGTTAGTGAAGAAAAGGAAGAATATAAAACTGTAGGCATAGGATTCCACTTTGGTTAAAATATATTCCCATAGAAAAAAGTCTGGAAAGGGATGTTACAAAATGTGAACTGCGGTTTTCTCAGGGTAGAGTAGTTACAGGTGATTTCACTTTGCTTCTTTATATTCTCTCATTCCCATGTTTTTACATTGAACCTATATATTTGGGTAATTAGAAAAAAGTTTTAAGTTATGGGTTGTTGCTAGTGGTAGATGATTAATCAAGCTCGAGAGAAGATATTTGCTAAGAGATGCCAGAAGAGATGCTTCCAGAAACCATCTATAAATTCAGTGGGCTGGTCACTTGGTTGACTTCGAGAGCCTGGGAAAGGACTTAGAAAATGTAGAAGGGTTGGTCCTATACCAGGCATTCTTGCAAACAGCACCTTGTGGCCAGGTGGGTTCCAGGTATGGAGGGCCACGTGGCTTTTGTGTGGCTAAGAATATCACCCCATCCCTGCCACATGGGCAAGCTCTTCCAGGCTTCTTATGAGAAGCCATCATGGCTACCGTCCTGGGAGCTCATCTGGAATGGGACACGCCCCAGAGGCTGTGGAACAGACTGAAGCAAAAGAACCCTCCACACCAGTAAGCAGAGGTTTTCTTCTTTATCTATGAGTCATCTCAATCCCTCTAGGGCCAGAAAAGCTGGCCTAACTTTGAGGATCACTGGAAACCCTTATCAAGGGGCCCTCCCTGTTTCACCAGCGTGTTTGAGACAAACATACCTCTCTTTGTTGCTTCAACTCTGCCCGTCTCTTCCGTTGTTTGCTATTGGTTTTACAGTGAATGAAGTGAGGTTTGCAGTAAAATTTGCCTGTAAAAAGAGGCACACACATACAGAAAAATTTTTCTCCTGTAAACTAGAGCCACAGTAGACAAAAGCCAAGTGCACACCACTGTCCAAGTCAGAAAATAGCAACGATGGAAATAGCCCAGGGTGGCTCAAACTTGGGAAATGGCTTCCATCACCTTCCTTAAAGAAGTGGCAGTGAGACGAGGTAGGAGGTGCCTCAGAGACAAGCTCCAGCAATGGGGGCTCTCCCGGGGATGTGGCTAAGACTTCAAACCATGGAGGCTCCCGTAGGACGGCATGCCGGCACCCGGAGAGGGGATGGGAGCTCTGAGACCCTACTCCCATACCACACCCCATGCCTCTTTTCCATCTGGCTGCTCCTCTGCATCCTTTATAGTAAATAGGAAAACATTTAAAAAAAATCCTCAAAGCAAACTGAGGCCAAGTTTCCTCATAAGACCAGTTGCCAGGCAGCAAAATGGACAGCTTCGAGTATGAACACCCTGAATCTTTCTTTGTGGAATACCTGGTGGGTGGGAAAGGCTGAGAGCAAACGGCAGCAGTGATGGTGAGGAAAAGACCCAGACGGGGCACACACTGGGAAACTGGCCACTGCCCAGGACCACTGTGCACCTTCCAGAAAAGTCTTCCTTGCTCACTGCTATGCTGGTAACAGTAGCAATAGTAAAAATTGTAACAGGGACACTTACATAGGAATGACTGTGTGCCAGGCACAATGCTACGAGCTTCACATGCATTAACTCATCAGTCCTCACAACCACCCTGAGAGCTAAGGACTACCATTAACCTCATTTTACAGATGAGGAAACTGTTTAAGTAACAGGCCCAAGGTTCTATGGCTAGGAGGTAGTAGTTTAGTTTGAGGGCGTGTATTGAGCGCTATGCTATACTGCCTCTTGTTATAGATGACAGAGCAAATGTCAAGCGCTGAAAATTAGAAAATAATCATTTGTTCCAATGAGCACAATTCCTCCATCAATGTCTTTGTTAGGCCACTTATCAGAGGGAATGTCATTTCGATGGTTATTTTTAAGACACATACTATGTAAATAATATTAACATTGTATCATATGGTGAAACTTACTTCATGCCAGGTGTGGTGCTGAGCATGCAACAGAGGGTATTGGGTTGGATTTTCTTGGCCATACAGGGACAATGGAGGGTGGTGAGGCTACATAAGAAGAGGTACGTAGAGCCCTGGGCACACAGCAGGTACCCACCAGGACCTGGTATGCCACACCACAGTGCTAATGCTACCCCTTCCCTGGGACCACAGGCAGCCTCCCCTTCTAGCAGGAGCTCCCAGTCTCCCTGAACAGCTTTCCTGATGACATCATACTTCCTTTTGGCAGTGTGTTAGGTGTCCTAGAGCCGCCAGAGGGACAGGAACCCGAGTCAAGGTCACATCTGAGGCCAAGGCCAGAGCCCAGTGCTGCGCTGGTCCCTGGGGTTACCTTCATCGCAGTCAAAGGTGTAGGCAGCCAGGCGCAAGGTGGTGGCACAGACGCTGCAGCGGAAACACTCCCGGTGGAAGAAGTGGCCCTCGGCGCTCAGCCGCTCCATCACGTACACACGCTTCTTACAGAAGTAACACGTGTCGCTGCCTCCCAGGTTAAGGGGAAATGACTTTCGCATAGATTCCTGGGGATCGGGAGAGAGGAGTGGTGTATTAGGGCTTATCCCAAGCTTTCAAATGCCAGGCTGAGGCTTTCAGAAATTCCACACTGAATGCTGGGGACCTCGTGGGCTTCTGTTTCTGTTTCCTGCTCCTGACACTGCAGCAAAGAGGGAGGGGTAGGAAGATACGTCCTTAACCCAGACCCCAACCCTGCAGGGGCTGCTGTTAACCGTACTCCCAGGAAGGCTGGAGACAACAAGGTAGGCTCCCCCCGAGGTTGGCTGCTCTGGTTTTTGGGGTGGGAGTGATCCTGGTCTGACAGAGTGGGCTTTACTCAAACGTGTCCTCCCCACGATATTCTTTCCAGGATCTGTCCTTGGGATTCAGTGTCACCTGGTTCTGGACAGAGGTCCTGAAACTGGCCTGCTGAGGATGTGTTAGGTGTCCTGTTCCCCTGCAGTGGCACAGGTCGGGTGAGGAAAGCTTGTGGCATCAAATCTGGTCAGTTATAGTCCTAATTGTGAATTGGGAGGGCATGGGCTTGGTACCCCTGGGCAATTCCAGGGCAATGTGCCAAAAGGAAACAGAAAGAGTGGTCAACTAAAATTCCTGGTGATGGCAGCGAGCAGCCAAGTTTAGAGAAAGGGAGAATTCTAATCAAAGGGATATTTTCCCCATGACTTTTTTCTCAATCCAATGCAGAGTCTGTTCAGGTTGGACACTAAACATTGAAAGTGAGACCATTCAATTATGCTCACGGCCTCACCTGGGCCTTTCTACCAGGCCGTTCTCCAGAGCCACAGACAGCAGGAAGATCTCTATTTTCAAAAAGACCACAGGGGACCTGAGTGAGGTCTGTCTTTAAGGAAATATAGGTTCCCTCTAACTTCTGCCCTGATCCAGCTCATTCTCAGCCCCCTCTTGGCCCAAGAGAAGAGGAGCCTCGGAAGGGCTAGAGCATCCTCTCCGCATCCCATGTGCCCGCCTTGGGATACCAGAGCCAGTGTCTGTGGGTGAAGGCTGGGGGTGCATGTCCTTACCAGGTCTGGAGAGGTGGCCTGGGTCTTAGGTCTGTGATCATTCATGTACAGATTGACCAGGACTTCAGCTGCAGCCCCTATTCCGCTGGACACTTTCCCTACCGTCAGCTAACCAAGAGCAGAGGCAGAGGAGACAGAGACAAAGGTAGAGGCCAGTTAGCACCCAGGAGGAAAACACAAGCAGGATGGATGGGGAGAGTGCTCCTCACCCACATGCAAATAGCACCCCACGACCCAGGAGAAGCAAAACCAGACAGGAGCAGACCGCGGGGATTCTGGAGATGGAGAAAATAAAATAAATAAAACCCTGTGGCCACAAAATCACAAATGCTGTAGGATTCCACTTACATGTGGTACCTAGAGTAGTCAAAATCATAGAGACAGGCAGTAGAACAGTGGTTGCTGTTGTTTAATGGGTACAGAGTTCCAGTTTGACAACGACTAAGAGTTCTGGAGTGGGAGGATGGTGAGGGTTGCACACAAAGGATGTATTTAATACCACTAAACTATATCCTTAAAAAATGGTTAAGGCTGGCTGGGCATGGTGGCTCATGCCTGCAATCCCTGCACTTTGGGAGGCCGAGATGGGCGGATTACCTGAGGTCGGGAGTTCAAGACCAGCCTGACCAACATGAAGAAATCACATCTCTATTAAAAATACAAAATTAGCCAGGGTGGTGGCGCATGCCTGTAATCCCAGCTAGTTGGGAGGCTGAGGCAGGAGAATCACTTGAACCTGGGAGGCAGAGGTTGCGGTGAGCTGAGATCACGCCATTGCACTCCAGCCTGAGCAACAAGAGTAAAACATCGTCTCAAAGAAAAAAAAAAAACAAGGTTAAGGTGGTAATTTTTATGTCATGTACATTTTAACACAATAAAAGAATTCGGGGAAAAAAAAGATTAAAAACCAAAAGCCTTTTAGTCCTGGGTGGGTCACAGGACTATTACATCCACTGTGGGGTGCAAGGCCTTCCGAAGTTCCTGAGCCTCTCATTGCACAGATGCGTACATGAATCCCAGAGAACGGAAGGGTCTATCTGAGGCCACTTAGCAAATAGATCTAAGATTCCAGACTGTACTCTGGTCTCCTGCCCCCCAGCCCTGGGGCATTCACAACTTTACTCAGCAGGGGGATGGGGTAAATGTAGTGCTCAGACCCAATCATTACCCAAAAGGCCCCAAAACCTGCGAGTCAGATAAGCCAAGCAAAGAGAAGAAAATCAGGAGCCAAGTCCCCTCGGACAGAAAGGTAGACTGCCACACTGCGGCCACCGTCTTTCAGAGACCCCTTGACCCTGGGGGGCCGCAGGCAGCTCCTCAGGGACCAGCAAGACCAGGGGAAGGGTATGGTCCCAGCTCCACCACAGGCCAGTGCTGAGACTTGGCATAAAGCACAGAACTTCTGAGCTCAGTTCCTCATTTAGTAAAATGGGGAGAGCTATACCTGTCTCCTGAGTTTGTGGGAAGGACTAGGCGAGAGAATGTGTGTCCTAGCACCTGGCACTGAGCAGGCTCTCAGCCAGGACTACCTTGTGTGATATTGTGATATCACTGGAAATACATATTTGGACTCTGCCCCCTGGTTCCTGAGGCAGAGCTCCTAAGACCTTTGTACCTTCCTGAGTGACAGCAGCATCTGACGCAGTGCTCCTAAATCCCTTGGGATTTCCTGCGTGACAGGAGCATCCTTTGCTGGAATGAAGTGACTCTTGAGCTCCTGGATAGCTTCAGGATGGGGCTGGTTGCCAGGGGAACCAACCCTGTGATTAAAGGGTTGGAACTTTCAGTCCCATACACTGACCTACGAGGTCAGAGGGGCTGAAGGTTGAGTTAATCACCAACAGCCAATGATGTAATCGATCACGCCTTCATAACAAAGCCTCCATAGAAACCGAAAAGGATAGGGTTTGGAGCTTCTGGAGGGCGGACCATGTAGAGGACCCTGAAGGGCAGTGCCCCAGAGATGGCGTGGAGGCGCCTACCCTTTCCCACATGCCCTGCCCTGTGCCTCTCCTCACCTGGCTGTTCCTCTGTATCCTTGATAAGATCCTGTATAATAAACCAGTAACCGTGTTTCCCTCCTCAGGTTTAACTAATTTGCAAGGATGGCTCACAGAACTCAGGGAAAACATTTCCATTTATAGACTTTGTTGGTGGGGAGACACATCCCCACTCTATTTGGTGACCAAAGATGAGTGGTGTGAGAGTGGAGAGAAGCAGCTTTGTTTTTTTCTTATACCTTGATTCCTCCCTCCCTTCCCTCCTCTAGATTCAGCCTGCCCTAGCCTGCCTTGAAGCTCCTAGGTCCCTCCAAGCAGGACCACAGCCCACCCTGTCAACAGCAGCAGTATGTGGAATGAGCGCATACTGGGCAGGTGGGACAGGATGGGGACTGCAGAGCTAGCGCCGGGCAAGGTCAGCTTGGAGACAGGGAGGCAGCAGCTCTGCATGGGCCATGGGGTGCATGGCCCAGTGACAGGCTGTGGGTGCCTGTGCTCCTGAGGGCACCTACAAATGCCTAGACCCCCACCAAGGTGTCAAAAAGCTGGGGAAGGGGTGGAAGCTGACAGTCTAAAGAGCATGGCACAATTACACATACCCGCTTCTGCAAACCACAGCTTGCTCTCCCCTTCACCCCTTCACCCCTCACCCCCAACTCTGGAAGCCTACCCTGGTATTGCTGCAGTCTCTTCTTGGGGGAGGCAAATACATATAGCACGAGATTCTAGAAACACTGCTCCTGATACCAAGATCGTAGAGGGAGGGAAGCTCTAGGTCCTCCCCAGCTTCTGAACCCAGCGTCTGGGAGTTGCCGCCAGCGAGAACAGCAATGGAGGCTGCAGGGCCTCTGGGCAAGAGTTGATAGCCATCGCCACACCAAATAACAGTAACTTGTGTGTGGGTGAAATGATGACCTCCATCAAAACCCAAGACTGCCCTTGGGAGGCCACATCTAAACTGATAAGAGAAAGCCTCAAATATAAAGCAGGGAGTCCAGGGAACTGCAAAGCAAATGACAGGCTCACCACAGCTCCCCTATTCCTGGTAGCAGTGCCCATCCTCGGGGCCTAAGGCTAACTCACCGGCTTCCAGCAAAAGCACAGGCACTATATAGGGCTGAGCAGGAAAAGGAGCGCCTGGCAGGCTGGTGTGAACAAAGCCCAGGAGCCCCTTGCTCCCTTTCTCATTAGGAAGCCCAACATTACAGTAACTTTGAAATGGTCACTCCAGACCATGTGTGTGGCTTTGGGCCCTGCAGAGGACCTGGATGCATGCTTGCTGGGGGTGTCTGATCCCTTGAATTTAGACAGATGGGACCTCATCAGAGTTTACCAAGCCTGCCACTTCTTGGGAGCAGCTGTCAGGCCTGGCACCCCCTTCCACCCTTGCCTCTACTGTGGCCCAACCTGGGAGGGATTAGGATTCTGCTTCCAAGCACACTGTCTGCCATTTCCAGGAGGCCACAAATGCCAAGAAATTTTGCCCCTGCTTCCAAGAAAGGTTCAGGTGCATAGCTCAGGACAATAAGTCATTGTTTGCCTGATGTTCCATCCCCTGCTGGGACCCCCAACTTGGCCACTCAGATAGGGGATACAAAGGACTTCCTGGGCTTTTATCAAAATAAAGAGGGGAGGAAAGTCAGGGAGGTCAGTTATACTCTTAGCACCGCCTGCCCAGCCCCTTGTGTGACTGCTTCCACTGGCCCAGTGTGTGAACTGGCTCCACAGTATTCTCCCAGAGAGGCACCACAGTGATGCCAAGATACCCACGCACAATTACTGCCTTCCCTGAATAAGCAGAGACTATACTTTCTGGAGCTTTTACTACAAATCCCTAATGAGATCTTATTAACCACTTAGCTAATAAGCACTTTGTGCACTGAGCTTCTGAGCAACCCTGACTTGGGGAGGCATTACTGAAGCATGCAGAGGGCTGCGAGGTTGCTAGGAGGTACTGCCAAAACTGAGCAGTTGCAGAGCTGCTCTATTGTCCTACAGCACAGGGCACAGCCTGGGTCATCTGGGCAGGGGATCCAGGATGAAGACCACATCTGGTTCCACCTATCATTAGGTCCAAAAGCCCCCTTTCTCCCTGTGGCACCCACACATCCACCCTGAGAGGGTGACATTCTTTCTTTTTTTTTTTTTTTTTTAAGTAAAATGAAAGCACCCTTAAGGAAATCAGTATTGGGTCTCCTACTTGCCCTTTCCAACCTGATGAAATGCATTCCAGAATCACCAAGAGGTAGACCAGCACTTCTTTGAGAGGTCACAGGGAAATGAGGTGATGGAGAACTTGTCTCCCGGGATGAGGGGAGAGTCTTTGAAGCCCACCCCAAAGGCCAATGTGAAGGTGAATGTTGCCCTGGGCATCAAGGGTTATCTTCTATTTCCTGACAGCAGGACGGCCTTACCGGCTCTCAGAGTGAGGATATAACTAACTAACTGGCTTCTGCTAGCTCATTGCTCCTCAAACTACCTGTGGCTAATGACAGGTTTTTTTCTTTTTAAATATTTAATCCATTATGGCTGGTTATTTCCAGATACAAAGAAAATAAACTAGAAATACGAGCACACACTTGAATGTGTGGCAGTATCAAATGGTTCTACAAGTTTCCAACACTTAACTCTCTCTCACTTGCTATCATGGGATTATAGCCCAGTCCCTGCCTGTGGACCACACTTTGAGTAGCACTGCTCTAGTCAACTGGGGGAATCACCAGGTTCTCAGGATCCTGAGAAATAAATGCTCAACTCATGGAGAAATCCCAGATAAGTCATCCTGGTGTGGACCTCAGGGTTAGAGCCAGTGGTTCCTACCAAAGAGAAGCATGCACTGATGGCAAGCCACTAGGCTCCTGGGGAGGCTGGTCAAGAGAAGAGCTTATGATTAGGCTGGGAACAATTCATCTGAATGCAAAGTTGGGCAATCTGATGATCTAGTCAGAGATGATCATGTTCCAGCCACCAGTTTTTTAAGAATTAGTAATTTCGAAGTCTGCTTTTTAGTAATTAGTAATTTTAGTAATTAGTAATTTAAGAATTAGTAATTTCGAAGGGAGTGCTTTTGCAACCCTTTATACATCTCTCAATATTCTTGTAATTTTCAAGAATTTGGGTGTTTTTCATTACCTTCCCCCCCCTTTTGAATTCTAATTATTTTTCAGCAAATTAATTAGAACATTTCAGGAGGGCAATCATCTTGCAACATATGCCATTTCCCTTCTGTGAGCCTCAGCTTCCTCATCTGTAAAATGGAGAGACCACCACCAACCTTGCAGGGCTGCAGAAAAGACTCCTGAAAGAACCTGGGCCATGCAGGAGGTACTCGGCAGATAGTGAGTCCAAAGCACGGCCACTGGGATAAATGCTGGAGGGAATGGATACCCCGTTCTCTGTGATGTGCTTATTTCACATTGAATGCCTGTATTCAAATACCACATACCCCATGCATATATACACCTACAATAACCACAAAAATTAAAACAAAGCACGGCCATTTGTGCAGCATTGCATTTCCATGTTCTAGGACTTCTCTCTTGTCTTAAATCACTTTCCGCTGCACAAGAATGGCATGGCCCACACAGGACGAGCTCCCTGCCTCCTCTCCCCAGAGCCAATCTAGATAGAAACACGGTGACGCAGCTGTTTTCACACACACCCATGCCAGAGACTGCAGAAGATGGCTAGACCTCTACAAAGAGGCATTTTCCAAGTGATCCTGTGACCCCAGCGTAGAATATGACGGGCCTCGTCTGGATATCAGAGCGTTCCTCACACTGCACCGAGCTAGCCCATCTCCCCCTCAGTTTGCACTCCCTGAGTGACCTGTCTTATTCACCTCGACATTCTTGGCACAAGGCAGATACTGTGAATGCAGGAAAAAGCAGGCTCCAGGCCCTGTTTGTGTGAGAACAATGGAAACGGCCCCTCCCTGCACCTGGAACTGAGCCAAGATTACCAGGTGTCCCAACTGCACTTCTCTACTGAGTTTGGCCACCTGCAACCATACAGCCTGCCGGGAGCATCAAGCAAGTCCACGTGGGCAAGGCAGCAGTGAGAGCAGAATGTGCAGGGCCTCAGAACGGAGGGCTCACAGGAAGAGGAGCTTTTGACAGGTAGGGCCAGAGGGGGTCTGCTGCGTCCACTTGGGCAAGGACATCCTCACTGAGGAGTCCCTGGATGAGAAGACATCAGAGGACAGCCTGTTGGACCTGATTCCTCAGCCATATGCCCAGGGCTGGGGGTAGGCGGGCAGGCAAAGAACTGAAATCACTATGTTCAAGGATGTCTGGAATTACAAGTTCAGAGCTAAGACGGAGGCCTTAGGGGCTGTGAGCTCCCAGTACAAGCACATGTCTGCCCACCTTCATCCCTGGTGCCAGGCACTGTGCTGCTGATCATTGCGCTTAACTCCCAGAGCCTGCAGGTGGGTCTGATAATCCCCCTTTGCAGGTGAGGCAGCTAAAGTTCAGGGAGGCTCTAACTCACCTGAGGACGCACTGTTCTCAAATGGCTGGGATGAAAATGGAACCCTGAAGGTGACTTCTTTTCCTTTAGAAAGAGAGGGATCAACAGGCATTTTAGGTAAATAAGATTTCTTTCAGATTCTCTTCCACTGGGGAAAGAGAAGCTTTACAGGACACTTCAGGAATTTTGCATAGGTTAGGACATTGCAGTGTTCCAGTTACCCTCAGGAGTAGCTGCTTTCTTCTCCATTTTATAGGTTAAGAAACTAATGTTCAGAGAGGTTCACAAACTTGTCCAAGGCCACACAGTGAGTAATTTGTGCTCTGAACTCAAGTCTGATTTGAAACTCATATCCTTCTTCCATACCAGCACTCTGCAAATTAAAACCCCCCAGGCTGGGATGCACACAGGAGACCTCCAAAAGGTTGCCTAGCTCTATTCCCAGGATAGGAGGAGGAACAGTGAGGTTGGAGGCAGCCTTGAGACCTGTCCCTGAGATTTATCCTCCTACCAGATCAAAGGCAGATTGCCCCAGACAAAACTTTCCAGCATTTCCCTGTTTCCTTCTACTATGCAAATCTCTAGAGTAAACCCTGCAAATCCAGTTTTAAAACAAACACCCCCAAGGGTAGAGAAAGCTCCTTTTAAAATGCTCAGTGATCTTCTGACCCTGGAGGACTGAGGGGCAATTCCTAGCCCAGTGAAGGCCACCCCCAGCCCCCGCCCCGCCCCGATTGCCCAGCTGTGCAAACGCTTAGTGCCTTCTTGTTCTTGCAAGAGCTCACCAGCATGGCAAACAGCCAGCAGCCAATAGCCATCCCATGGGCCAGATCAGCAAAGTGGCCTCCCTTCTGGAAAAGCAAAACTAACTAATGGCTGATAGGGAGCCGAGATCACAGAAGAGGGCTGGTTTGATGGGATGGTGCTGGGGACATAAAACTGGGCATAGGTCTCACAGTCCACAGCCTGGAAAGACAGACTCTGCCAAGGATCTGAGCTCCCCATGAGAGCCCTCAAGACTCCCTGTGACCATTCAGGCCAAGAAACCCACAGCACCACTCTGAATTTTACAGTGGAATATCAATCTGAGAGAGTGGGCAAGTGGAGTCTGAAGGCAGAGCCCTGGCTCCCTGTCTTGGAGTCAGCAACTCAAGTTTGCATCCCTGTGAGTAACAAGTGCTCCTCATAGTAAGTTTGGCTAAGTCAGTTCCCATGAGGAGATGATTATTCCTGCATCCTCGGAATTGGTGTGGAAGACCCTAGGGCAGGAACAGAGACACGCTGCCTGTCAGGAAGTTGCCAAGGACTAACCATCAGTTTCCACGTGCATTTTTCTTCCTCTTGCTCCCCTGAATTCAGGCAAACTTGGGTCAATTGAGCAAAAAGAACAGCCCAAAATCTGTTTGGAAGAAGCATTAAGACCCCAGGCTCTAGGACAGAAGTTCCCTGAGCTGCACCAGGATAGAATAAATCTGTTTATCACCAAGTCATCACCTACTTTAAGGAACAGCCAGTTGTCTCCCCAAAGAAGGTTGTGATTCTGCCAAATTCTGCATGTGCAAAGCCCAGTGCTGAATCAATGGTGGGGCAGAGTTTGGGGAGGGAGGGAAGTCAAGGCAATGGGTGAGGCTGGCAATATCCTTTCTAAGACTGCTTGAAACTAGAAACTCACCACTCCATCCATAGCTGCCTAAAATGGACTCACAGTGTGACCTGCATGAGCCTGCAAGTGTAGGTACTCAGAAAAACTGAGGCACAGAGAGGCTAAGTGACTTGCCCAAGAGTCCATTCTAAGAGTTCCTCCACCATTCCCAGCCATACTGTGAAAGAAACATTAGCCAAAAATTAAGATGTTGGAAGCTGTCAAAATAGTCCAATTACATCATCATCTAATGACCAATGCTGGCTTGGGAGATTGAATTTTTTAAAAGAACAAAAATAGGGCAATTCTTCTACCACAACTAGGGAGAAGCAAGGAACAAAGCTGTAGAGTTGGGGAGAGCAGATCTGGGGTTGAACCCCAAAGCCCTCCCTGTCCCTGAGTGTGGGGGTTTACATGGACACAGCCTCTGGGCCTCTGACAAGGCCTCCATGCACACGTGGCTTCTGCAGGACACAGGAGAGCACTGGCCTGGGAGTTGGAACACTGGGCTCCAGTCTCCTCCCTGAGCCTTTGCCTTATCTGTGACTCTGCTCCTGCTCAGTTCTTACGATCACAGGAAGAGCTCTCCAGCCCCCACCCAACCACTCCATTTAAAATCGCCACCCTTCCCTCCCCAGCATTCCGGGTCCCCACCACCAGCTCTAATTTTTTCATAGGAAATAGTGTCTTGCCCTCTAACACATTATATAATTTACTGATATAATATGTTGATTGCTGTAGGCTACTAGGGTGTAAGCCTCATTAGGGCAGGGATTTAACTCTTATTCATTGATGCATATCCTGACAGCCTGAAGTGCCTAAACATTGGGTTTTCATGCAGTAAATACTTGTTTACTGAGGGTGGCGGTTCACGTCTGTAGTCCCAGCTACTCAGGGGTGGAGGGCTGAGGTAGAAGGATCGCTTGAGCCCAGAAGTTTGAGGTTGCAGTGAGCTATGATTGCACCACTGCACTCTGGGCTGGGTGACAGATAAAGACCCTGTCCTCCCGCCAAAAAAAAATAAATTTGTTGAATGAATGAATGAATGTTCACACATTGGCTTTCAGAGTGACACTGGTGGAGAAAGCTCCTTTTGCAATGCTCAGTGCTCTTCCGACCCAGGAGGACTAAAGGGTAGCTCCCAGCCCAGTGAAGGGCGCCCCTGCCCAGCTGCGCAAACGCTCAGTGCCTCCTTGTTCTTGCAAGAGCTCACCAGCATGGCCAACGGCTAGCAGGCACGCCACAGGCCAGATCAGCAGTGGCCTCCCTTCTGGAGGAGAAAATTAACTAATGGCTGATAGGGAGCCGAATCTTCAGGGGAGGGCTGCCTGAAGAGCCAGAGACAGCGGCAGGCAGGGCCTCAGCAGGAGTGAAGATGATGTGATGGGGACACGCTTAGTGGCTGAAAGCATCTCTGTCTTACCCAGCAGCTGTGCATGCTCCCAGCAGGCTGCTCCCTGCCCTCTTAGAAGGATCGAATGCCCAGTGGAAACCAAGTCAGGGTATTTCAGAGGTGTAGGGGCTTTTTTTGCAGCAGTTCTGGCCCCAACAGTGACCATGCCAGACTTTCCTGGGGATGAGAGAAAGGCAGGGACAAGAGACGGCCTTGCCTGGTTCTACCCTGAAGGGCCTAGGCAGCTAGAGGGGGCTGGGCCAGAGAGAAGCAAGGTGTGGGCCTGGCTGACCAACTACGGGCACAAGCCACTGCCTGGTCTGTGCCCAAGTGCCTTCTCCCCTCCCACCATCCTGCCAAGGGTGCCATGACCTTTTCCCATAGCAGACAGTATGTGCCTGGGGAAGGCACCTTTCCCTAACTGGGCAAAAAGCCTACCCTGCAACCTTGCTGATGGTGATGACAAAAGTGCCTGTCTCCACCCACACTGCTCACTGGAACGTGAGCCCAGAACCACTCTTACTGAGGCAAAGAGGCCCAGATAGGTCAGGAGACTTAATGTCAAACAGCCGGCCTGTGGCTGACCTGGAGCAGGTGGCTGGGGATCTTGTTATGCTGAACATGGCTATTTTCAGTGGCATTGAAGATCATGTGTGTGTTTCTCTGTGTTACCCGTTTCTGGGGTGCTTCCCATTCACATTGGGGACCTCAGATGGGGAGGGGCTGGTAAGATTCCTTGTTCCTTTCTTAGGGACTCTACCTACACCGTTCTCCTCACAGAGGTGGGGGCCAACAGGGGTGGGACCCCTAATTACACACCAAGAGGCAGTTTCTAATTTTTCACTAATGCAATAGCATGGAGATGGTTTGTGCACCAGTTTAACAGCACAGAAACAGACCAGCACTCCTTCTGGCAGTGGCACATTCAGCATGACACACAGAGCCTCGGTGGGAGCCAGACACGCTGGCTGTGAACAGAGAAGCACAGTTGGCGGGGTGGAGTGGGGGAGAATCCAAACCTACTCCATGAGCAACAGCTCATGAGGTAGGCTTCACACCCATTTCTAGATTCATTCATTCCAGAGGCCAGGCTTCCCAGAAGACAGGCTGTCTCCCACCCCAGCCTGGTATTGTTCTCCACACAGGAGGTAACAGGAGGACAAGTCAAACACGAAAAGCACCCCCAAACCCAGTCTTAATCATTGTTCGTGAGTGCATTTCATTAACTGCTTAACCAAAGTTAGCTCCCCACTCTTCTCATCCTCCATGCCGATCTCTGCACTACTGAGTCGTCCTTCTAGAACGGAGTAGATCCTGCAGTGGCTTCCTATGACCCAGAGGATAAAATGAAATTCCTTTATACAGAGTGGGCTCACTTCCACTCTCCATGCCACCATAAATGCTTTTATTCCCAAGTTCAAGTCACACCAGACATTCCATCTTTTCATGTCATGCAAGCTCTGCCTGCCTGCCTTTGCACAGGCTAGCCCCTCTCCAAAACGCCCTTGCCCTAAACTTCTCTCTAGCAAAATCCCCCCATGGAACCTTCAACAGTCACTCAGTTCCCATATTACCTTCTCCGTATTACCTCCCAGTCTTCTCCCCTCTCCATTCCTACAATCTTGCCCTTTATACCTCTGATAGAATGAATGGTGTTACGTTAAGTTTATCATGTGAAATTGCCATCTTATTAGGACAAAACAGGCAAGTTTCGGCAGTATGTGATGTGATATTTGGTATCATCAAAATGTCATTCATTTCTATGCTAATGTGCTATTTCCCATCTCAACTGTAGTAAGGGAACGGCACTACCTTCTCTGTTTTCTCAGCATCTGGCACGGAGGTTGGCATATGGTGGGCCCTGATTAATGCTGGCTGGATGAATGAGCCCTGTTTGGCAAGCTTCCGTGCGCCACCTGTTCGGCCGTGTTGTGTGCTCTAACACAAAACCAAAATCGAATCCAGCACTGTTGTAAAATATCTTACAAATTTTTATTCCAGCCAAGCCAGGCTCAAGATGTGTGTCTGTGCAGGTCAAGTGGAGCATGAGAACATCTGGGAACATGCAGGCAATGGGGAAAGCAAATTGTTCAGGACAACTACCTTTCTGGCAGGAGAAGCAGAGTCAATAGTTGATGGAGAGGAAGAAGCAGCTGGATCAGGAGACGGGAGGCAAGAGGGAGGAGACGGAGGATGAGTGTGAGACAGGCCTTTAGAGAGTAGTTTATTCTGCACAGAACAGAAATAGAAGAAACAAGGATTATCCCAGGAGTCACACCTGGTCATCATGCCTCGATCATGCAGTCCCATGCCTGTGCAATCAAGGGGGCAAAGAAAGGAGACCCATGTCTCTGGACAACACAGAAACCCCTGTCTTTGGAGCCAGAAAGGATTATCTGCCTCCTGGTTATACAGAATTCTGCTGCAACTATTCCAGCTCCCTTGTCACACCAAAATAGCTCATGCAGATTCAATCTGTTCCTGCCTACATCCGCCTCAGACACCAACGCCAATTACCAAAGCCCTCACGCTGGAGCTTGGTATGAAGTAGCAGCTGCGAGCTTAGGAGAGGAGAACCCTGGGCTGCTTTAGGGCAGGTGGCCACAGCAGGGGCCTCTATAGCTGCAGCAGGCAACTGTGCTAGCGTCCTGGCAGGCATGTGGAATCCTAAAAATGAACGAAGTGTAAAGCATCCTTCCCACACCAATGATTCCACCAAGTAGCAGAAGATGTAGGTCTGAAGGAGACTAAGTGAAAACAGCAGAGAGGTAAGTTCTAGGGACAGGCGTGCTGTGAGGAAGGGAGGACTTTACACATGCACCCACCTGCAGGATCTCATTATCAACTCATTTCCTCTTGAGCACACACTCTTCTTTTCGCAAATTTCCAAATAACTACCTGGCTTGGAGGAGGCTGTACTTCCTAATTCTAAGGCAAAGCCATTCTTGTTGGCTTGAATTTATCCCATGGGGAAGTAGAGCTCCAGTTAACGCATATGGTTGGCCTCATCATTCAGTATCTTCCTGATCAGGGCCACAGGGAGATTTCTCTCCCACTCAAAAACATCACAAGCAACTGGGTAAAGGCACTGTGATTCTGCAACTGATGACTGTTTCCTCTTTGTGTTGACCCTTAGGAAGCTCAGAGCCTGCTTGGAAAATATCTAGGGTCTACTGGCTTGTGCTTCTGTTTAGTAATGCCTTTCTTGATCTGAGTTTACTTTCCTGTCTTAGTTTTCCCTTTCTCTTGATGTATTTACTTATTTTGAATCTTTGCATTTGGGTCTTTTTTAGATGCCAGCTTGTGTTATTTGATGGCTTGAAAAATAAATAGCTCCTCATGCTATAAAAGGAGGAAGGAGGAGAAAATTGAGCTCAGAGCCTGATTCAAGGTCACTTGGCTGGATGTCCAACATCTGGGTTCCTGGGGGCTCTGAAAGCCCCATGTTTACCTGCGGGAAATCCTCGTGGCCAAACATGGAGGCAAGGTGAGCCGCCTTCTCTTTAATGTTCTTTGTGTGAAATTCCCTGTTGGCCAAGTTCTGAGCCCTCTTCTGCAGTGAAGGTGAGAAAGGAGAAAGAAAAGAGAGAGAGTGACAGAGACTGAGACAGTTGCTTCCAAGAAGTGGGTGAGGGAGGCAGCCGGGAGCCTTGTCTGCTCACCACACACAGCAGGATGGGAGACAGGGCATGGGCAGAGGGAGGAGGAACCCACCTGGGTAGGAGGAGGGAGGGGAAGAAAGGAAGTCACCCAGACGTGGACAAAGACAGGGCAAACAGTGAGTCTTTCACCTGGAGAATCTTTTCCTCCACTTGCTGCAGCCGCCACAGCACCCCGGAAAGAGCCTGTGCCCTCGGGCGGGTAGAAGGCAGGGTAGCGAAATTTTCTGTCCCACCCAGCTGTAGGTCAGACTTGGCTCTGGCTCTCCAGGGCCTGCTCAGGCACTCGCTGCCAGCAGACACTTGCTTGAGCTCTCTGAGCACATGCCCGGTCACGACCACAGAAGGGAACTGGGAAAGAGGGAAAATTAAGCTTCCTTCCCTACTGTGGCCCTTTCACACCCCTCCCCCATGAGGGATCCCCCATGAAGACCAGAGACAAAGGGCGCGCCAGGTGCAACCCTAAGTAAGATTCCAAACCAGCCCCAGGTGTTGACTCTCCACCACCTGCAGCAAAATTGCCTGGCCTCCTCATTCACAACACACGGTCCCGGGCCTCACCCCCAGGCCCTGAATCAAAACCTCTACAATGCTGGTTCTCAATCCTAGCTGCATATTGACATCTAGGGTACTTAAAAAAAAAAAGACCCAATTCTGGGGCCAACCTCCAGAGATTCCGATTGGATTGTTCTGGACTGGGCATGAGACATTGGTAGTTTTTTAAAAGCTCCGCAGGTGAGGCAGACAGACATAAAATTGCGGCATTGTATTCACACCGACCTTACTCAACCTCCACCACCTGGGAGCAACACACAAATCCTAATGCTGACCAGACAGCTTTGTGGCTTATGGTCAATGATAGTGATTTGGTTCAGATTCCAAACCCAGGAGCACTACCTGCCATAAGCCACACTCCGTGACCGCCAGCTGCCTTCCTGCCCACTATGCAGGTCCTCAGCTACTCTGGCACCAGGAAGGCCTTTACCACATCCCAGCCTTACCCCTTCAATGGGTCCAGCCAAGTGGCCACCTGGGCCCATTCCAACATCACTTTTTCATTGATATGGAAATCAGCCTATTTGAACGGTCTGCAAATAACGCTTAGCATCATAGGGCATCATACAAAATACCCTGTGGTACAGTTTATTTTTCCCTAGTGGCACCATTGAGAACATGGTATTTGGTCAATTGATACCTCTGACTGGCTAAGGGATCAATAACATGTATTTTGTGATGTTGCATACTTGATTATTCTTACCTATAAGTGTGGTGACATCAAGGTATGTCCAGAAAATCTACAATCAGCTCTACTTGTGGTGTGGGAAGAGCCACTGACCCCACCCCTCTGGATCAAAGTCCCCTCTGGCTTCACCAAAACAGCATCCACTGGAAGGAGCCCTACCTGCCTTTTCAGAGGAGGTGATGGGCTGGGTGTGGCCTCCTCCAGCTTGAGGCAGCAAGAGTGAACAGGAGGGCCAGAGGAAGAGCACAGGACGGGCTTACCTATCCCTGAGACACAGCGTTCCTGGGAGAAGAAAGGCGAGTCCAAAAAAGCAGCCACAGGAGACATGAAGGAAAAGGTGAGTCAGATTGAGAGGCTCAGAAGGAGGAGAGAAGAGGAGCAGGGAGACGAAGTTTGCAAGTGCAGAGGAAGCACTGGGCTGAGCTCCTGCAAGCCAGGCCCAGCTGGGAAACTTGAGCCCTGGCTCCCTGTCCATGTGAACAGCAAGTCCTGGAGTCCCCTTCTCATGGACAATGTGTGAATCCCAGGGTGGCTTTGCTTTTGGCTCAGACACAGGGCCTTAAGCAGGCACTGTCAGAGCCCATGCCAGGCCAGGGTGGCTGGCCCAGGAGTCCACCTGGAAACAGAAGAGCTTCCTGCACACTCAAGGACAGGGATGCTCTGGTGCTTCCGATGGAATTGAGCCCTCATCAGCACTTGGGGACTGTGAGGGACCAAGCCTCCAGAATGGGCAATCAAGACAATTTGTGGAGAATTACAAGTCTCAAGGAAATGACCCCTTATAATAAAATCCCTTCCCTTCCTGGAGAAGGTCAGTTCTCCCAGGAGGGACACAGTCCACATCAAGACTAAGGAGACATCTATGGTTGCCTCTAAAGCTAACTAACTATAGAGTCTCATTCTGTCATGTGACAGGCGTTCACCACAGAAAAACCAAATCTCTTTTCCCAAGCTTCTGTAATGTGAAAACAGCACCCTAAAGGAAGTTCAGGGGAGCAAACGGAACCACGAGGCACAGACCTCGGAGCCAGAGTCAGGAGGAAGCCTACAGCCTGATGCAGCATTCCGTCTCCTCCAACCTCACACTGACCCCCATCAGACAAAACAGCCCTGCCAGGCTGACCCTGGTGCAGGGAGAGAGGGGAGCGCCAGGAAACACCTGGGAAGATGGCCTTCAATACTGTGAGCTCGGACTCAGTTCCTCTGGTTTGGATGGATCTTCTCACTGTAGACTTTGTACTTTCCCAGCCAGCCAGCCTCTCAAAGCTCCCTTAAACTGTATCATCTCAAAACTGGCTGCAAACCAAGCCATGGTTGGAAAGCAAAACCAAATTAGGGAATGGATTTATTTAATGCAGAACAACCATCAGCAAACTAGGCCTATGGGCCATATCTGGCCTGCTCCTGTGTTTTGTAAATAAAGTTTTATTGGAACACAGCCAGGCTCGTTTGTTTAGGTATTGTTTACTGCTGCTTTCCTACTATAATGGCAGAGTTGTAACAGACAGTAAGGCTTCCAAAGCACTAAAAATCTGCTATCTGGCCTCTTACAGAAAAGTCTGTTGACTCCTGATCTAGAAGGAGTCTCCTTGAGACCAGGCCTGGCTGGCATATCTGAAGTCTACCAGTAGCCAGAACATTCCTGCTGAAAAGTCACCAGGAAGTCAGTCCAGTGAATATTTGACATGACTCACTTGCTTCATGAGTGAGGGGTTCCGAGTGCTCTCCTCAAACTTGGCCAGCAGCTGATTCGCCATGGACTTGACTTTGTTCTGATTTCCACCTTCTTTACTGCTCCCACACTCTTGATTGGAGCCCACGCTACGGCTGGAAAAGTTTGAAGGCTGCAAAGGTTGAAACGGGACACTGATGGTTGGATCCTGGAATCCAGATATCAGAAAGCAGACTTGGGGACTCAGGATGTGGGACTAGTTTCCTGCAGAAGGGCTCCCTCCATGGTCTGAGGAAGGGAGGCACAGGCAGCAGGGCCACCCCGCAGAGGCAATGCTCACAGGAGGGATGCAGGTTTCCAAAGGATGAGCACAGCTAGGCTTGGGAGCCAGGCGGTTGGGGTTTGAATCCCGACTCTCATTTCTTAGCCCTGTGATGTTGGCGACTTACTTTACTTCTGTGACATTTTTTCATGTATAAAATGAGAACAGTAATCTATTTCACATGATTACTGCAAAAACCAAATATAATCATAAAGTGTTGAACAAAATGGTTTTCAAAAATACATCATCTGGCTGAGAAGAGGAGAAGAGCGGGGGCGGGGGGACAATGAAGGAAGCAGGGTTGGGGGTCACTCAGGCAAGGCCTGGGCTCTGGAGATCTTTCTCCACTCTCCTCTGTAACCACCCCCAGCTTTAACCAGCCCTGCTCTATTTTTGCTATCTTTTTTAAGAAAACTTTTAATTTAGAAACAATTTTAGATTTACACAAAAGTTGCAAAGATAGCACAGACTGTCCCTGCATACCCTTCACCCAGCTGCCCGCGGTGTTAAATCTGGAATAATTGCTCCTGTCATCAAGATTGAGAAATTAACATTGGCACAATACTATTAACTAAATTATACACTTTATTCGGATTGCATCAGTTTTTCCACTAATATCTTTTCTCTGTCCCAGGATTCAATCCAGGATCCCACACTGCATTTCATCATCCTGTCTCCTTGGTTTCCTACAAACTCTAACAGTTTCTGTTACAGAATGACACTTTTTGAAGGGTACTGAGCACCTGTTTTATAGAAAGCCCCTCAATCTGGGTTGGTCTGATGTTCTCTCATGATTAGACTTCCGGGAAGGACACCACCGAGGTGAAATGCTCTTCTCATTCCAGAACAGCGGGGTGCATGATATCAACGTGACTTATAGGTGGTGATGTAGACCTTGGTCATTTGGTTATGCTATTTTATAAAACGGAGTTCCATATAAGATTTCTCTAGCTCATCTGCTAACAGTAAAAAATTGAAAATGACCGGTGTTTACTAAGAACGTCTGTTCCCCCTTACTGCGGGATCTCCTCCCACAGGCCTCAGAAGTATAAACGGTGCTGCCACAGCAAGTGGGTAGTAAGTTTTCCCAAGGACACCAGGAATGTCCCTCACAGGAAGAGACATTCTCACGACAACAAAGTTGTGTTCATTTAGAAGAAATTCACCAGAAAAGGCAAGCTATAGTTAATTTTTTAAAAAAGATCCCTAGGTGTGGCAGCCCCATGGAAACCTTTTATGTGGAGCCACTCTGAGTATCGGACAAACACAAACCGAAGAGGCACACCCTCCTTCAAAGTGAAATGTAACTGTGCACAACAGTACAGGCTTGAGTGGGAAGGGGTATGCTTACTTGAGTGATCACTGTTCGTACAAGACCTGGCCCAGGACAGTGGGCCAGATAGGCCAGCACTTTCAGACATCAACAGGCCTACAAATCACCAGGAAATCAATCCTCAAAAGCAGATTTGCTTTCCGTAGGTCTGGGGTGGGCCCTGAAAGCCTGTACTTCTAATAAGAAACCAGCTGCTGACTAAGAAGACTCCCCTAAGCTGGATCTTGGATCACATTTTGAGTAGGAAGAATTTAGAAAGAATATCGCTTTGTTAAAACTGAGTTTAAGCAAACCGTTGCCCCAGGAGACTGTCCAGGGCCATCTCAGAAAGGGTAGACACAAACCAGATTTCTTCCCACTCCAACTCCTATGTTGCCAGTAACAGAAACAACACTCACATACCCTTACATAAGCCACGGGTGAAAGGCAGGAAAAGACTTCTGCCTGAGACAAAGTGTACCCAAGGGAAGCTTCTTGGGAACAGGCAGGAGCAAATCCCATGTCCTGAAGCTAGAGAGCCAACACCCGTAATCTGGGAAATGGAACGTGTCTGTAGCCCTGTGCAGCCTCTGCTTCCTCTCTGTGTCTCTATTTGCTGGCTTCTTGCTTACACCACAGCCAAGAGGTGGAGAAGCAACAGTGCTTCTCGAAGTGCACCTTCAAGAAGCTCTAGGCAAATGTTCAACCCAAGGTGTTTTGAACTCATTGGGTAGAATGGGTTTGTTGATATTTTAAGATGTGAACTGAACTTGTTTTCCTTTGTCAGTGCTTCCCTTTGACCATCACAGATAATGGGTTGACTGGCTGGCTGCTGCTTTCCCCAAGGTGAACCTCATGACTCTATTTATTATAAAGCTCACTGTTGTGAGATGCAGCAAGTCAGACATGAACAACCATGTCAGCAAATATACAGCAATAAAAACCCTTTGACCATAAACAGTAGAAAAGTCCCTTCTACCTCCTATCCATCGGATATCAATGTATTATACAGCTCATCCCTCATGCCTCTGTGTCATCATTTTGAGGTCAGCCAGCAGGCTGGCGAAAGCTGGCATCCCACACTTCGCTGACAATATGCATGCTTATGGAGTTGGAATGGTTTTTTTTAAATGATGTGTATATCTCAGGTCTCTTTTAAAAGCTGCCCGGGGAAGCAGGAACTGATACTCCTTCCGCTTGATCAATTTTTCAGAAGCAGGTGAGAGATTCAGGCTCTCCTTTGACAAAGTAACCTGTAATTTTCTTCTTTCACCAGAAGGTGGCATTTGTGGGCACCAGGACATTTGCCTTAAAGACTAGAAGCAAAGGAAACGCAAAGGGATACAAATGATGATTGGGAGAAAAGTGGGAGTGCTGATGCCTCTTTACTATTTACTATTAATAGTGGTTGTATATTGATTAGCATGTATCAGATACCATGTTCATCTCATTCATCTTTAAAAGTCCTGCAAAGTTTCATGTATTTCAAGTGTATCATTGCATGTTACAGACAAGAACATCCTGGGAGGTTGTGTCTCTCAAGGTTACATAGCTAGTAAATAGTGAAGCGAGATCCAAAACCCCAACTGTTTTTCCATCACGCCAAGTTTGGAACCCAGTGGTTCATGAGAGAGGGAAGGAACAGGGCCAGGCTGCTATCACAGTGAGGCCGCCTGTGGCCACTGGTTGTCAGGAAACAAGCCTCTGTTTAAACCCACACTGTGTACACAAACCTCGTCCAGGTTATTGAAGCCCTTCCGCCTCCGTTTGTTCATGTCATTCTCTCCGATTTGACCATCCACCTGCAATGGCCAAGAAAGCAGGGTGAGCTCAGGGGGCCACGAAGGGCTTCAGTCCCACTAAGATCCCTGAGGGTATAGGGCTGGCTTTGAGCTGGTGCTGTGGATGTGTCCCTGCCCACAAACAGCTGTCAGCCTACAGGCAGGCGTGGTAGTCAATTACTCTGCACTGTGACAAATGCTGTCACAGAGTTTTGTTCAGGCACAGTGGAGAGAACCTCACGCCACCTAGCAGCCAAGGCTTTGTCAGAAGGGGCCAGAATTACATCCCAAAAGATCTTCATGAAATATCAAAGCAAAAAGAATCCCAGTGACATAAGCAGGACAGGGACGATCTCCATTGCAATGTGGCCTTGGGCTCGGAGCAGTTCAATGCTTTGCCCAAGGCCACAGCCAGGTCTGCTGATGCTTTCAGTGTGGAGACCACCGGGGGTCTCTCTGCACCCAGGGAGCCTCTCTCCTACAAGAGGGTGACCGGCTTCAACTTACATGGACTCTCAGGGCTCAAATAAGTTGCCCAGGGATTTGATGGCAAATCAAGTCTGCAAATCAGTCAGCATCACAGATACTAGTAAACAGTATTTTATTAACTTCAAATAAGCATTAACTATAGCCTGATGACTAGCCTGACCATACAGCCTGGTTTGCTGGAGGTGGGGGTAGTTCTGATTTACTGCTGTTTAGCCCCAGCCTGATTGTTAACAGTGCCCCCTTCACTGTCAGAAGTCTCCTGGTTTAGATGACACATGACATGGTTGCCCTATGAGAACTCCTCACATCCCACTCTCTGCTGCCTGAATCTGGCCATTGAAATCCAGAAAGCCCTGCTCTACCCAAGCCCGTTACATCACCCTGCAAGGGCTCCCTGAGGGCACTCAGCTGTCAGGCTTGTCTCCTCAGGGAATGAGCAGAACTCTGGAGGCCGAGCTGATGCTATGGCTGGAGTAGGAAAGACTGAATTTAGTAACTCCTCTGTACCCATGGGTAAGTCTACCCTTGTCGCTGGGCTAGGGTCCACCTAGGCTCCCCCATCCTTTTCTAGGGTAAGACCTCTCTGCTACCAGTCTTCAGCCACTGGAGCCTTCTCCAAAGAGCAAGCTCTGTCAGAACCAGGGAGCCATGTCCCACTGACCATAGATCGCTTCTTCAGGGAGCCTCCTACTGTCTCAGAGGGGCCCTGCATCGCAGGCCCACATTAAATTCAGTCTTTCTACCATTTTAGATGCAGGGGGAAGTGCTGCAGACCACCTGCTCACCTCAAACCCAGGCATACAGCCCAATCAGCCCCATAAATCCTAATCTACCCAATCACAGGAGGATTCTTTCACCTCCGGGTTGTTCTGAAACAACAACCCTAGGTATAGGTGCCCCAAACACAACCCAGTATGCACCCCCTCCCTCCAACGGAAAGCACCTGTCTCTTGTCCTCTTCCTCATCCCCTGCCCTCTCCCCACATTTACCAGCACCAGATTGTTTTGTTTTTAAAGACAAGATCAACCATAGTTTAGTCCATTGATATTTGCTCAAAAATTTGCCCCAGGCAGCACAAAACAACACATCAAAGGGCCCTGCCTTCTCTTGAACATTTTCCTCAGCTTCTAATAAATCATTATTCTGTGAATGGAAATGATTTTAAGCCCAAAGCTTGGGCAAACACCAAGAGAAACAGATGACCTTATTTGCAACAATGTTGGGTCTTAGAGGAACAGGCTGTCTGGACCCCCAGCTCCACAGCCTGGGAATGCTGCTCTGGCCAGCCCAAACCTGGGGCCTGTGAAAGTACAGAACGTCCTACCCAACAAGAATGCTTCATGCATAATCTTAGGGTTTTCTGTTGTGTGTGTTTTTTTTTTTTTTTTTTTTTTGAGTTCTACATTAAATGAGGATTTGGCTTTTCCTCCAAAGGGCAAAACATTTTACTCTCTTTTGTACTCAACAAGTGAGACTGTTCCACTGGAGCCTAGATAGATTGAAGACAGCCATATTAGCCATGGGCTTATGAAGGGTATTCCTGGGAAGGCCGTGCCCAGCCAGCAGCTCCTAAGAAGACTCCAAATCCTTCAGGGGGAATAAAGGACATGGACGGGGACAACCTCAGCCTCTCTGACCCACCCTGACCCATGGGACAACCAAATGTAGTCTCTGGAAAAGTTAGCAACACACATATCCGAATGGTTTCTACTTTTCTTTATGAATTTAACACTGAAGCACTGACTAAGAGCTAGGCTAAAACAAAAAGGTTAAGAACATTCGAACCTAGAGATTTATCTAATTTTTTCTTATCTGTATATCTATATTTGTGAACCATAATTGCTTCAGTACTCCCTTTTCCTCAGACCCTGTTTCACTCTACAAAGAATTGAAAGTACAAGAAGAAAGAAAATACTTATTGTGCCCAAAGAGAACATGAGAATAAATAACTTACGTTCTTTTCCCATTAAGGTTTCCAGCTCTTCTGCCCTAAGAACACTTTCTTATCATGATTTCCCAATGATTTGAAAGAGTCTATATACCAAAAGGCATTTATTAAACTAATTCATTTTCCTATAAAAAAATCAAAGATGTAGATCTGCCAATCTGAACATTTATTTGATCAGCACAAGATAACCATGTTCCCATACTGCCCGAGTTAATGTGATTTTAGCTCAAAGCAAACAAACTTTATATTTAGTTAGCTGGTATAGCCTAGCCCAGGAATAATTTAGATATGGGTCATAGGAAGAGAGGTTGGCCATTGCAGGCTATGGTTTTGTTGATTTGGGCAGCAGCTGTGATAGTTGGGAAGATGGCCAGTGATATCAGCAAGAGAGCTCTTTCTTCAAGGAATCATGGATTTGAGTATTGGTACTAATTATTTCCCAGCTGTGTGATCTCAGGAAAACCATCCAACTACTCTGACTTCAGTTTCCTTAACTCTAAGAAGAGATCTTCTATTGTTTAGTTCATAAGCTGTTGTGAGAGTAATGAAATCACAGACATAAAACACTTCTTAAACTATAAAGTGCTAGACAGTAGTCTCCCCTCATCCATGGCAGATACATTCCAAGGCCCCCAGTGGAAGCGAGAAACCGTGGATACTGCCAAACCCTAGATATGCTGTTTTTTTGACCTAGTGACTGAGACAGCTAAGGTGATTAATGGGTGGGTAGCGAGTGCACCGTGGATATGCTGGACAAAGGGATGATTCACATTCCAGGCATGATGGAGTGGGATGCTGTGAGATTTCATCATGCTACTCAGAATGGTGTGCAATCTAAAACTGTGAATTGTTTCTGGAATTTTCCTTTTAATATTTTTGGACCATGGGTGAACACAGGTCACTGAAACCTTGGAAAGCAAAACTGCAGATAAGGAGGGTACTACTGTACAAGTGTTAGACACTATTGGTGAGGTCAGTGTTAGTCACAGAATTTTATTTTATTTATTCTCTTTTTGGGGACAGGGTCTTGCTGTGTTGCCCAGGCTGGAGTGCAGTGGTGTGATCTTGGTTCACTGCAACCTCTGCCTCCCGGATTTAAGTGATTCTCATGCTTCAGTCTCCCAAGAAACTGGGACTACTTGTGTGCACTACACCGCAGGTTAATTTTTGTATTTTTAGTAGAGACAGGGTTTCACTTTGTTGGCCAGGCTGGTCTTGAACTCCTGGCCGCAAGCAATTCGCCCACCTCGGCCTCCCAAAGTGCTGGGATTACAGGCATGAGATACCGTGCTTGGCAGAGTAACAGAATTTTAAACATCTGAATTCTACTTCTGGCTTTGACATTTACCACCTACATGACTTATCAAAATGTAATCTCCCCAAGTCCAAGTTTCCCCATCCAAACATTGGCATGAAAATGTGTTCCCAGCCTTCCTCCAAAGGTGACAAGAGCAAATGGGATGTATATGAAAGTGTTTTGTATGCTGTAAAGGGCTCTATTGATTGTGGTTGCAGTACAGAACCAAGTGTTCAAGCCAGATCGCTTTACTCATCTTTTGAGAAAATAAGCGTCTTCATTTAACCATCATTTCTAAAGGAAGAGAACTATCATTTACTGAGCACCTTCCACCTGCCAGACACAGTGCTCAGACCTGCGGCACACATTTGCTCGCCTCATCTTTGCTGCAATACTATGATGTACATGTTGTTACCCTCATTTTTCAGACAAGCAAAGGAGCTTTCTGAGAGGCTAGAACATTTGCCAAATCCCCAGCAGATGTAAATCTGTGTTTGTCTGCTTGACTTCTAACTGCATTCCCAATCTGTAAATCAGCTCTGAATCCTGGACTGAGACTGCACAGAGGAAAGGAGAGAGAACAGCTTCAGCCATGACCTGCGGGCACCTGGAGGGGTACTCCAGGGTCCTGTGCTGGCCTGGCCTTGGAAAGCGGCACCCTTGACTCCCCCAAGGCTTCTTTAAACCTCTGCAATGAGAAGTCCTGGAAACCTAGTGGGGAGCTTTGGCTGCTGGGTGTGTGGTTCTGTGACAGAAGTCGGGGAAGTGAGGTGAGAGGAAGTTCATAAGGCAGGGTCCTTGCTTGTTTCATTCACTGCTGCAGTCCCCGTACTGAGGAGAACTCCACATAAAATAGGCACTCGAGAAATGGTTGTCGAATGAGTGGATGGAAGGAAGAGGCACCTTCGCACATAATGCCACCCGGCTCTTCAGAAAGTGTCTGTGCAGGTGGCTCAGGAAGAGGAGGGTTGGGAGGGGAACCTGGACCACTCAGACCGGACACTGAAAACGTCCGTCACATTTTGTGAATGCCACTCTGTCAGGGACCAGTGCTGGAGGATGAGGAGGACCTGGCTGAGCAGGATCAACCCTGGGGCCACCCACCTGGCTTCTGGGATGAGCTCTCCAGGGACAAGCGACAACTTCTGTTTTATCCCCCAAGGAGTGGGCTCAGGATGGGACAAAAAGTAGTGCTCTGCATATGTGTACAGTAATGACCATAGTGGCCATAAGTACAGGTGCCACCATGTATGGTAGGTCTAGGAGAGTAAGGGTGGGTATTGTGAGTCTGAAGGTGTATGTCTGTGTGTGTGCCATGCACACAGGAATGATAGACGCCATGGTTATATGTTCGGGTGTCACCTGCATGCATGATGATAAGAGCCCTGGAGCCCCCAGGAACTGTCCCTTGCTATGAGGCTTTTAGATGCTCACCAGGACCACAGACAGATCTGCAGAAGCAGACCAAGGGCCTTTTAAGGGAAAATATAGTCCCCAAGTTCTCCTTTTTCCAGGCGTGGGCTGCCCAGTTTTCAGAACGAATCAACCCAATGGGTTGCCACTCACGGTGGGATGGAAAAGTTACTCTCTCTAAAAGTAAACAAGATCCTTGATGGAGAAAAAGGCCTTTCATTTTGCTTGAAGTTGATACATCTTGCTTGGATTGCATGTTATCAGGAAGATAAGATTAGGGGGAAAAGAAGAATTTAACGTCAGTGAAAATCAGGAGGGAGGTTCTTAAGCCTGACTCAGCAGAGAACCAGCGTATCCTCTTCAGATAAAGATGCCACATTATAAACAAATGTGCACTCACAGCTCAATTCCCATATCAAGATATTCCTCTGGAAGATGGAGAGGAAGTTAGTGGGGGGCAGGGAGGAAGGTCAAACACAGATGCACCTACATGTACAGATATTGTCTGTATTTGAGGGGAGGGCTATTGTATAGACTCGTGCAAGCATGCCTGCCCTGTAGCTCCACTCCAGAAAGGCTGATGAGCAAGGTCATTGAGGGCTGTGTGTTTTGTTGTACTGATATCTTGGTGTAAATGTGAAGGAGCCCCTATGTACAGACGTGGAAGTATGCATGGATTTCAGAGTCTTATGTGCAGACATCCCCTGTGGCTGTGCAGGACCAGACCAGGGTGGACTCAGCGTTCTTTGCTAGTGGGAAATGTTGAGGCCAAAGAGCATTGCCATTAGATTCCCAAATCAAAAAATCATTCAGATACAACAAGGTATCTGGTAGGATGGGGCGAAGGAAGAAGGTACTTTCTATGTGGCCCTGATCACTGTGCTGGCATTGAATGGTAGACAGAATGCAGAGGTATCTCAGTGATGGCCAAGGCACAGTGTGGTGACCCAGTAGCCTTATGAAAGCACCCAACCTACCCAGAGGAAACGCTCCATCGCTCTGAGAACAAGTAATGTCCATGCCAGGCACTTCACTCAATGGCCACATCTCTACCTATCCAAAAATGGGGCAGAGAGCAAAGATTAAATGAAGCTGGGGGAGAGAACAGATCTATGGGCCTTGACTCCTCTCAAAATGGGTAGCCAAGGGACACACCCTGAAGAAGACTGAACAGGATTCAAAAGGGGCCAGAATTGGGCTGGGCAGAACCCTCCACCGCAAGCATTTTCTAGCAGAGCCAGAGGGAAGTGAAGTAAGGCCCTCAGCCCTTGGAAGGCCTGGCCAGCCTTGCTGATTCCTGACTTTTAACCATCCCCAGGTCCCAAGCCAGTGCTGGCCAGGCTGTTTCAACTCTGTCACTCCGTAAACAGAGGTGTGGTGAGTGAAAGGTTGAAACATCCCTCTCCAGTTCCCTCTGTGGGCCAAGCGGGAGAGACGCAGTGAATGGAGAAAGGCAGTACATGTCTGGCTCAGAGAGCTTCAAGAAACACTGACTGGCTTGCCTGGGGCCAAACAGCCGAAGACAGGGGTCCTTGGGCTGGAGGTAGAACAAGCTGACCACTGGTATCCAGAAGAGAGCCCCATTTGCTCAGTGGGAACACGGTGGGCAATGCAGCCCTCACAAAGAGCCTCTAGGTGGGGCCAGCTCAGAGGCGGAGAGCGCTGGGTGCAGCTCATCATTTTAATTGCTTTGTTGCCATCTTCCTTGCCCAGCTAAGGCCTTGCTAGCCCATTCCTTCCTAGAGCTAGGGAGCCACAGAAGCATGAAGTATCCTGCTCCTGGAGTTGGCAAAACAGCTGCTGCAGCATCCCAGGGAGCAGGGAGTTCAGGCCTCAGTGGAGACAGTGACCACTGCTCACACAGCCCAGGGAAAGAAGGAGGCTAGGCAGCCCCACCCCCCTGGGCAGAGGGGCTGACTGGATATGGCTGCCTTGGCCAAGCTAAAGAGACTGTTGGCCACCTAGAGAGACTCAGAAACTTGCAGAGGCCTCCAGCCCACTGTCTTGTTGGTGGAGGGCACCCTGCCATGCTGGGGAGGGCAGGCAAGCTCTGGACAGGTACTTACAACTGCCCCCACCCCAAGCCACTCCTGCTCCCTCCAGTGCCTTCACTCTGGTCCTATTCTCCTCCACCCATCTTCTCTTGTCTGCTCCCACTGACCACCCCAGGAGCTCCCCACTCTAGTCCTAGAACTCTGACATTTGCCATCTGCCCCAATGCATCCACATCTCATAGCCTGTCCTCAGCCCTCACCCTGGCTGGCTTCCCTGTTGCCTGGCACAGTCTCCAGGGCCCATCCCGTAGAAGAGCTCTCCTCCCTGAGCTTCCCAACTCCCTC
>NW_012100632.1:771636-773907 GCF_000951045.1 Mandrillus leucophaeus | reverse complement strand
GGCAGAGGTGCGGCGAGCTGAACACCTTCAGGTGGTAAGGAGCACTGAGGGTGACACTCTGCCAGGTGTTGGCAGGGTACGGGGGGGAACAGTGATCCCACCCCTGCCCCCAGTTCTGGTGTAATCTCAGCTCACTGCAACCTCCGCCTCCTGGGTTCAAGCGATTCTTCTGCCTCAGCCTCCCAAGTAGCTAGGATTACAGGTGCCTGCCACCATGCCTGGCTAATTTTTTATAATTTTAGTAGATACGGGATTTCACCATATTGGCCAGGCTGGTCTCAAACTCCTGACCTCAGGTGATCTGCCTGCCTCGGCCTCCCAAAGTGTGGGGATTACAGGCGTGAGCCACTGCACCCACAGGCCTCCATTTTTATCTGTAAAGTGGGCACATTAAGCAAGAGAACTGGCATCATGCCTCCCGTGGAGATGTTAGCATCCACACGAAACTGTCACTGCTCCTTAGGTATGTGATGCCCAAACTATGTCCCGTGGCACCATGTGAACTCACAGAGGTGCCACAGAATATTTTTAATTTTCTAGGAAAACACTATCATGTCTGTCAGACATCTTGAAAAATGCTCCTATTAAGTTATTTGGTCTTAACTACTTAATAAATGAAACTGTTAGGTATTTCTTTTGGTATAGGGACACCATGAAAAAAATTACGGAGACACTAAGGGTGCTATAAGTTGAGAACGTTTGGGAACCTCTTTATTAGGCTCTGAGCTCCTCAAAGGCAAGGTCCATATATTGTTCACTTCCGTATATTTGCTTCCCTCATCAGAAACGAAAACTATAGCCCTAAAGTTGACCTATAGGAGAGCCCAATGTATATTTGTTGAATAAATGAATAAATACAAATTAATGGAACAAATGTGTAAATGGAGCATCACCACCACGCACTTCTGCCACTAAACTGATGGCCATCAAGTTCTAAACTGCTCAGCACAGTGAGAAATCATTTCATCCCTATCCCTCAGGAAGCAGAGCTGATCTGATTTACTTCTAAAAGCATTCACCAATGTGTCCTATCAGCTCGCTACCATGTCCTTCCTATAATCACTTTGAAGTCATGAAACTAGCTACACAGTGCCAGGAAGAACTTCCAAAAACACTCATAACTAATTCAAGTTTTACTAGTGTTTTCCGGGAGCGCCTGATCCATGTAACTTACTAGCCTCAACAGTCTGAGAATGTGACAATCTCCGTTCCTCATACCCCGTCCATGTGCAATGGGAAATAAAACAAAAACCAGGCCGAAACTTACTCGTGGAGTCCTCTTCCTTGGAAATGTGAGGTTGAGATAGTTATTAGAAATAGATGATTTGGCCAAGCTGAGGTCAGCATTTTCTCCATAGTTTTTGCGCCAAGAATCTGTTGGGAAATAAAAGTGCAACTGTGATTTGGAACCAGGCTCCAGGAAGTATGGCTATAACAAGGAGGTGTTGGCCGGGCACGGCGGCTTACGCCTGTAATCCCAGCACTTTGGGAGGCCGAGACGCGAGGATCACGAGGTCAGGAGATTGAGAGCATCCTGGCAAACACGGTGAAACCTCATCTCTACCAAAAATACAAAAAAATTAGCTGGGCATGGTGGTGGGTGCCTGTAGTCCCAGCTACTCGGGAGGCTGAGGCAGGAGAATGGCTTGAACCCGGGAAGCGGAGCTTGCAGTGAGCCGAGATCGTGCCATTGCACTCCAACCTGGGTGACAGAGCAAGACTTCGTCCCCCCAAACTCAAGATGTAAATGACATACAGATCCACTTACATGCACAGAGGCTGGGTGAATAGAGTCACCCCTGTTTGGCCTCACAGTCAAGGGGAACACACTGGGCAGCCCCAGAACAGACCATACCAGTGTTAGGAGCAGTTAGACTCAGTGACAGGGACAGAGACGGTCCAAGGGGCCAAGCAAAATCTCTGTCCAGGTGCTTACCCACGGGCCTCAGTGGGGTGCCCCGGAAGAGCTCGTAGAACTTGGAGAGGTACATGACCATGCTGAGCTCGTCAGGCTCCTGGGCAGACACCATTTCTCTGCCCGTGGTCACTGGAGGGATCCCAAACTCTCGCTCTGCCACATCAAATGCGAGCTGGTTGTTCTCCACAGCGTCGTCTTCATTCAAAGAGTCAAAGTTGCTAGAGAATCAAAACAAAGTAGAGAAATTCAGGGAGAGGAGGCAGAGGTGCGGCGAGCTGAACACCTTCAGGTGGTAAGGAGCACTGAGGGTGACACTCTGCCAGGTGTTGGCAGGGTACGGGGGGGAACAGTGA
>NW_012100632.1:739609-770976 GCF_000951045.1 Mandrillus leucophaeus | reverse complement strand
ACTCCGTCTCAAAAAAAAAAAAAAAAAAAAAAGGAGAGTCCATCCTCTTAAGGTCACCTCGCTTCCTAAGGTACCAATTGCTAGCCCTTGGGTAGGGTTTGCTGTCAGTCTTTTTTGTGATTTGCACCTGGCTGTGAAGTTCTGCTGCTGCTGATTTAAATACAGATGCATCATGCTTCAGCATCACAGTGTTTCCTCAAACATCACCTGATCTTCCCGATGACCCTGCTGCTCTTTCTAATTTGTAGATGAAGAATCTAAAGCTCAGAGAAGGTAAGTGGCTTGCCCAAGGACACACAGCTTATGGATCTGGGTCTCAAACCTAATTCTATAAAACCCTCAAACTAGTCCCTGGAATTAGGTCTGGCCCATACTCCTCTCTTGAGGGTGGAGCTCCAAGGTGTGAATGCTCAAATTTCCAAAGAGTGTGGTGATGGGGGTCGGGGGGTAAGGGTAGTGTGGGGTGAGGTGTCAAGAATATCATCACTAAGCCTGAACCAATTTTTATCCTCACATATTAGGAACGCAGATCAAATGCACTGCTGACAGAGTAATCAGTGCAAAGCGAAAAGAACAAATGTTAAGAAAAATCTCAAATCGAAACACAGAAAAAGAAATATTGAACCAAGTAATGAAGATTCTGCATGCAGCAGAATGGCCTTGGCATCCCTTGTCTCCAGGGGCCAGCCTGGGCCCCAGACTCACATGAGCTCAGGCCGGAAGCGGTGGATGATGGCACACAGAGCCAAGCCGCTGCGCCAGGATGTGGTCAGGTCGGTGACGTTGACATGCTGGTAGCCCTCTGTCTGCTGCTGGCACCAGGTTAGGAGCTTGCTGGGCCGGATATCTGACTCTGCAAGAAGGAGAGCACAGGCAGTGAGGCTCTGCAGGAATCTCACACAGTCTGCCCTGGCGATCCCCTCTCATTGCCACCATGGCTAGGGACCAGGAGGAGCAGCCCCAAGGCAAGGGGGCCATTGGCATGGGTGCAGCTCCCTGAGGACTGCTGCTTGGGGGCCTGGTCAAGAGTGTGGCGGGAGGGGAGGGGAAGCATGTTTTCTTCCAGCAGAGTCCCTAAGACCTACTATGTTTAGGCCCTGCCAACAACATGCTCATCTAGTGGGGAAGACAGTCACAGAGGGGGTGACGATGACACAGTGCTGCAATGGAGGGAGAAACGGGTGCTGTGGGAGCACATTAGCAGGTTTGCCTGAGTCTGCTCTGGGAGAGGAATTCTCCAGAGAAAAGCATAATGGGGAGGTACATTTGAGCTTGTTCTTTAAGAGCATCTAGGAACTTATCAGATGGAAGAAGTCATTCCAGGAAAACAGAAAGGACTGTGCGGTGGCAAAGAATCTAGAAAAACTTGCTATGTTTGTGTAACAGTGAAATGGCTGATTATAGTAAGTGGTTTATTACAGCAGTGGGGCACGTCGCGGTGCATGGAGGGGAAGAAGGAGTACAGCTGAGTTTGCCTAAGGAGGGAGAGGAGGCAAAGTCTGGACAGGCACAGGTAGCCAAAGAGGTCTCTAAGCAGGAGAGCATCCTGAGCCGAGTTGGGTGCTGGGAATTCCTCATTTAACCATCCCATCTCCCTGTGTTGAGCACTGGCCCTGTGTCCAGCGCACTGCTAGGCCCAGGATGACCAGAAAAAGGGTGAAGTGCATGAACCTCATTTCTACTTAAGGGGACAAGGCCCCCATGCTGGAAACAAGAGGAAAATAAGAACAAGTCCCAGTGAAATAATCCCCCAGTTCATGTTTACTGTGCGAAGCTCTCGACACATACTATCTCCTTTCATCCTCACAATGATGCTCTGGGCAGGGGTTCTCTTGGTCTTACAGAGGAGGAAACTGGAGTACAAAGAGGAGAGGTGCCTGCCCATGGTCTCACAGATAAAGGGGCAGAGCCAGGCTGGTTGCAGAGCCTGTGTCACCATAGCCACTGAGCAGGCCTCCTCCCCTCAAAGCCCTTCCCAGCCACCCACCAGGGTCCCAGGAGGGCCACTTACCCCTCCTGGAGAGGTTGACAGATCTCCTCACTGAGCCCAGTCTCTCGAGAGGGTAGTGCTCCAGCTCCTTGGTGATGTACAAATGCTTCACCTATGAGCAAGAGAGACAACATGCTTGCCCACCAGTTTTCCCCCAAATCCTAGTCTCAGGGCCCCTAAACTCGACCTACCCCCAATTCAGTGCCTGCCACCATTTTCCTCTATTGCTAGGAGGCATGACCTTCGGCCAGGGAACCCAGGCAACTTGAATCATAGAGCAATGGGCCTCAATCTCCACCCAGATGCAGGCAAACTAAGTGGGAATGTGTGTAGCTAATTTGTGTGTATGTAATTAGCTAATTTTAAAAATTCACACAATTTTCTGTTCTATTGACCAAAGAGGTTGAGAGTTTGGTGGCTTTAAATCAGTGGAAGAAGAAAGTGACCCTAGGACCATGCGTGGTATGCAGAGAGCATGTTTGGCCAAGTAAATTATTTGAGACAGGTAAGATCAGCAATGCATATGCACAGTGACAATATATGTAAATACATGCACATATACATATATATATATCTCCCCCGATATGTGTTCTAGTTCTGTCCTGTGGGTTAGAAAGAATGCTGACTCTAGTGGGGAGAAGAACTGGTCCCACCATTAGGCCAGCAGGCCTTGGTGGCCTTAGTCCCAGGAATGGACCAAAATTTAAGGTGACCCCTCCCCACCGCCTCTTCCCACTGTTCAGTGCACAGTGACTCAGACAGGGCCCCAGGGATGCACTTGCCTGATGGGGCCTAACACAGTGGGAGTTGAGGTTTGGGTACCGCGTCCCTGGGTCCAACGTGTACTGCTCAAAGTTCTTGTTGATGTTCTCTGGGGTTGTCTGAGGTAACAGCCGGTAGAGACTTTCCCTGGAGGGAGGCGGAGCCTGGAGGTCAGGGATCACTTTTGCCACCCCAGGCCTTGTCCCCACCCTCCCCTACTTCCCCCCTTCTCTGGTTGAAGGGCTTCCTGGACATGTTTGTCTAACCCTTCCCTGAAATACCTGACACTCCTGGTTCTTGAGATCTGCAAAGTGGGGAGAAGGTCAAAGGAGCCGAGAGGAAAGGGGCACCTGGGTGACAGGGATGTTGGACTCCTCCACCCAGGCAGAGGGGAGGGACGCAGGGCTGGCAGCATGGTGGCCTGTGGTTTTGCCATAACCATGCTCAGCCACGCTGCCTCCTGCGGCCTGCTCCCCATGACCACAGGCTTCCACACCCAAGACTGTCAGAGGCCTGCCTCCGCCTGGCAGCCCTGACCTCCCCCTGTCCACCAGCTGTCACAGCCACGTGGCCAGCAGCAGGGGTCTGGGAGGAAGCCCAGGATCTCAGCGGTGGGAGAGGCCTGGAAAGCCAGAGAATTCAACCCCCATCCAGGACAGGGGACTCAGTACTGCCCTGGAAGATTCCCTTAAATAAACCTCTCTGGCTCTTGGGTGAATGAGCAATGCTGGGGAGCGCCAGCTGCAGGGCCAACCCAGATGAAGATTTCTCTTTGTCATCCAGGGCCCAAGGTCGTGGCCCCCAGAGCAAGTCGCTGTAAGAGTCAGATCATGATGGAGAAAGCGTCCTGGGGATGCTGATGATCAGATCAGGCCACACATGGGAAGGCAGAATGGAGGAGGCAGAGGCTCCAGGTATATCCAGCAGTCACCTGAGGGGTGATCTTGCCCCCTTTCCTGCCTGAGTGGCCCTGCCCCCCGTTAGCAGCCCTGCTGTCAAAGCTCACCTTTCAGCCAGCAGCTCCAGCGGAGGGGTGCC
This sequence comes from Mandrillus leucophaeus, assembly GCF_000951045.1. Lineage (NCBI taxonomy): Eukaryota > Metazoa > Chordata > Mammalia > Primates > Cercopithecidae > Mandrillus > Mandrillus leucophaeus. Next base: position 767,186 of record NW_012100632.1, on the reverse strand, counting down.
CTGGTTCCAGTTCTTCACCATCCATGCCGTGTCAAAGGCTGCCAGGAAGCCGCGGGCACAGCCTGTACCCATGGGCCAAAATGGCTGCAAAAGAAAATGTGCAAAATTCCAGTTGATTCTGATAACTCCCAGTCTATGATCTCATTGTACCCAGCACACACTGATTACCAGGCCTCTGCAGGGCACTGAAGGGACAGAGAGGTGACAGGGCAGGAATGCTGCTACCTGTGAGGATTCACCACAAGGTCAAATAACTGTAGCAGAAAGTCAAACATAAAGGGTGCTATGATGCAGGCATCGCAAAACTGCTTTAGGGCTCAGAAAAGGCGAGACAAATTCCCACTCTGGGAGAGGGAGATGGAAATCAGAATAAGCTTCTTAAGAGTTGCATTAAGCTGATTTTAACAAATGGATGGGATTCTGATCCTGATCTACTTGGGAATGGTGTGGGCTACGGCATGGTGTGGGCTACGGCGTGGTGGTTGGAAAATGCTGGTGCCTGATGGAAAAACAGCCATCTGTTCTGGTTGTAACATGGAGCATGGGAGGAAGGCAGGGAGAAACCAAGCTCGGAAAGGAGTCTGGGCCAGCAGCAGGATGGGTACTGAGGGCTCAACCAAGGATCTTAGGTTCGAGTCCATGCACAATGGTTCCCAAGGACCAAGTCAACCAAGCTAAGTGCTGACTAATCTGCTCCATGAGCACCCAAAGCATGGTTTGGAATTTGACTCTTAACTTGGAATAAATACATAATCAGTGCTCATGCTAAAGAGAAAACTTTCTCCTTTCTGAAAACATTCATTTAATCTAAGGGTCCTTGCACCCTTGCAGATTTTCTGGGAAGAATTTTCAGCTGGGGAGCTGTGAATGGAAAAGAGACTTTGGGGCCCATACGCCTCTCCTGCACCCTGTGTGATCTCAAAGGCCACAAAGGGCCACCCACATGAGGAAGAAGTCTTGGCCCAGCTGAGGGTCCACACGCTCTGAGAAGGATGGCCCACATGGCCCAGACCGGGGCTGCCTGATTTTGTACTTCATCAAAGAAGTCAGTGCAAAAGAGCCAGGAGATAGAAGAGAAGGCTCTCCTAACTACACTGAGTCCGAACAGGCTCCTCTGAATGCAGCAACAGGACAGGCTCTGAGGCCGGGACAGGCTTGGCAGAGTCCTGCCAACTGGCTGAGAGCCTGTCCTCTCCCCACTGCACAACAGCAGATACTGCCTGCCAGAATACAAATGTGGGATCTGTCTTGTAGAGAAATGTGGGGGCTCCGAGCACAGGCGGTACCTCAAGCAAGCTGTCACCCACGAGGGCCACAAGCAGCTGGTGCGCCTGCCGCTCCCGCACCAGGGCCGCGTTCTCTGAGGCATACATGCAGGTAAAGTCAAACATGGCCACGTCAGGCTGCCCATAGTGGTTCATGGCAAAGTCTAAGGATGGCAGCTGGTAGTTGGTGGCAAAGTCTGCAGCTTCCCGGGCATAGGATAGCAGGTTGTCTTGGTTCACGTTCTCCGCACACAGCAGCATCTCCGTGTCGATGTAGTCCTGGGGAAGATGAAAACACAGTGAGGCAACCTCCCCCTCTAAAGGGTTAGCCTTCATACCCACCTCTTGGCAAAAGGACTTGGAATGGGTCTACACAGTGAGGCTAGTCAGAAAAGACATACAAAAACCAGGGCCAAGGGAATAAAGAGGAAATAAATCAGCCAGCTGTGAGGGTTAACACAGTTGTGATTAAGCATCAAATTGGGCTTTGAGCTTCCTGGCATCCAAGGCAAAAGGGAAATGTGATATGCCACAGAGCTTTCCTTATCACAAAGAAGGAAGCATAGAAATTCCTCAGGGGAGGCTATTTTTCCCTGGCATTAAATTCTAAAAGATCTATCTCACATAGGAATTGCAACAGGGCGCGTTGAGAGCTGGAATGAACAGTGCACTTGATAACGGTCTTGGAGCAAACAACGAGCACATTTCATAGGGCTGGTTCTCATGAGAACTTTCAGTACAATTAAGAGACAAAGGAACCGTCAGAAAGTGTGATTTTATAATAAATTCAGCTAAGTTAATGTGATCCAAATATGCCATGTTTAGTGGTCAAACAAGACCAGAAGAAGAAAATGGGTAACCTCTCCCACTTTTCGACATCAGTGACCCCTTCACTTGATGGGCTGAGGGCTCCTCAGAGCTTAGCTTTTTTTTTTTTTTTTTGAGACAGTTTCACTTTTGTCTCCCAGGCTAGAGTGCAATGGCGTGATCTCGGCTCACTGCAACCTGCAACCTCCGTCTCCCAGGTTCAAGCGATTCGCCTGCCTCAGCCTCCCCACTAGCTTGCTTTTGGTGCTAATTGTTATGCTTCTCTCATGGGGAGTGCAGAACTCTGAGCTGCAAGGACTGGAATATCCATCCTGGAGGGACACTGGCAGTGAATCACAGGATGTCAGGATTGAAGAGAGCTGACAAGCTTAGTGTATCCCCAGAGTCCAAGCTGCTCACCGTGTGGCTAAAGAAACTAAAAGACCACCTTTCTCAAAGGTGACACAAAAAGTACAGACACCTGGAATGGGAGGGGACCAGTGTGTAACATGAACACAGGCTTTGGGGTCAGTGAGAGCAACAGGTCAAAGTCCACCTCTGCTGTTTACCAACTAAATCTGGGCCAGTTATTTAACTTGTCAGAGTCTCTGCTCTCTCATCTGTAAAAAGGGAATATCAAAACCTACTTCACAGAGCTGCGTGAGAAGACGGAATGAGTGTACACACGAAATCCCTAGCCCCATGTGGGAAGTGACTGACAAATAGGAATTCCTGTACCCTGTAATTCATGTTGGCTCCATATATGGCTTACGATGAAGTATGTCCTGGACCCAGCCAAGGCACCCTCAATCACAAAGGTCCTCACAGTCACAGAGTACCGCGTCTACAGCCAGACTGACCACTGCCTCAATTTTCTGAGTAGCCATGATTTCAAATAGCCTGTTCTAGAAACTCATATTTCCCCCATCCAAACCAAACCCTCCAAATTGCAGCCAGCACTGGTCCAAGAGCTCTCTGTCAGGCCCCAGTGTCCAGGATGGAATTCCTGTTATTTGATTTCTTTTCTGATCCCTGTTTCTGTGGCCACATGATCACTTCTCTCTCCGTAGACGTGGAGGTGAGATGGGGGAGGACAGAAGGGAGACGTCTCAAATACCCTCCCTCAAAACATGCCCCAAGCATCCCTAAGATGGAGTGGGTGACATTACACAATGAAGACAGTGCCCAGCATGGACTCCTCATGCAGGAGAGTGGGGACTCAGCAAAGGGAAGACACTGGGCTAGAGCTGGCTGGAAGCCTAGTGGCCTAGGGCTGCTGTGGGGCCTCTTAGCGGCTGGAGGGTCCCAGATGAGTGAGGGGATGGAAGAAAGAGCAATACCATAGGGAGCAGATGAGGAAAAGGACAGGACAGAATCCCAGCCCACACATGTATGGGCCGGCAGAGGCAGGGGCCCAGGGAGGTTGTGGGATGGGACATCCTCCTTGTGGGAAGAGAAAGATGGACACAGCTGAGAGCCCAGAGGCACGACTGCTTGAAAAGAAACTGCTCTTCCGTCGGTAGCCATGGAAAGAAGCCCAGAGATCAGCTGGAATCAGTGGGGAAGCAGGAAAACCTCTTGTCCAGAGGTTAGTCATTCATTCAACAAACATTTACTCAGCACCTTCTGTGTGGCTATAGGAAGATGCGGATCCATGTAGGGAGAAGAAAACAGAAAACTTGCCATGCCTCCAGGGAGCAAGAGAAGAATGTAAATTTAAACAGCCCAGGGAAGATGGGTCGGGAAACTCGGCTGGACATCTGGAGGTTCAGGCTATAACTCTTGTTCCAGTCAGGTGTCCAGCCTGTGGCCTCCAATTTCTTTCCCATCTTGTACCTTACGCTCCTCAGCACCAGCCTCAGGAGCTGCTCCCAGAGGCCTCTGAGGGAGAACGAAAGGCCTTGATGAAGACAAGCATGGGCCTGGAGAGGCTTTGACAACTGCCAGGGAAGCAAGTTGCCATAAGCAACAGGTTGCTGCCTGGGCAAACACCCTGGGATGACCTGAGGGTGACCTTTACCATCCCAGGAGGCCAGGGTGCTCTGCAAAACACAAAACCTATCAAGCTTTGCCTGCCTGTCTAGCCCCTCCTCTGCAAAGGTGCCCACTACCCCTACACCCCTGCACCCCCCAGTTTCAGATGAAGGCGGCAACTTCAGGAGGCAGCTTCTGTGAGGCAGAGGGAAGAAGGGGACGCCGCCACTCCCAGACTGACAGCCAGCAGTGGGACACTGCGGAAACCCATCGCCCACCCATCTGCTGGCGTGCTCAGCCCACTTCACCAAGCCCACATTCACAGCCTCCGTCCACAGCTCAGGCTCTCAGCAAAGACCTGAGCTGAAGTGGAGAAGGCCTACGGGGCGGCTGGGTTACTAATACCACCCAGCCGGCTGCCAGCACACGCAGGAGAGAAGATGGGCGCATTCTTCTCTAACATGCAGCGATGAATGGCCACCATGCTGCCTGGGCTCCAGGCAGACACCCAGACAGCAGGCTGACCTTGGGCTGCATGATCCTTATCTTGAGGTGGCAGCAGCAGTAGTGACAGTGGCAGCAACAACAGGGGCTCTGGAAGGGTTGAACACCTGACCGAAGAAGCTTCCAGTCAGGGGCCACTACTCCATGTTTCTTCCTTCCAACCCTGCTCTGTGTTTAAGCATGAAGTCACAAAGCCACAAGGCAGAGGCCAGGACGCCAGCAGGACAAAAAAGCCAATGTGCAAACAAGGCTGAGAAGTTACAGAGGGAATCTACAAACCCACCCTCTGCCAGGCACTGTGCTAGCTTCTCTGTATATATCTCCTATTTGCTCCTTCCAAGAACCCTTTCAGGCAGAAACTATCATTCCTATTTTGTAAATAACACTGAGGTTCAGGAAGGATAAATAGTTTGCCCACAGTCTGGAGTTGGTACGTGGCAGTGTCAAGATGCAGACTGAGTCTTCTTTGACTGCATGAATAATGAAATTCCCCCACAAGGTGACAAGGGTCCACAGCGTGAAATTCACAAGTCAAAGGATGCCTATGTCTCATTACGACAAGGAGCCCCCATCTGCCTCCAAATGACATGTGACCTCCCAGAGAAGAGGCAAGGCTGGATGAGACTTGGGAAGGAAAAGACTCAGTCAATCCACATTAACACCTGGTAAAGGTCTCACAACGGCACACGCCCATGTGCAGAAAATTCTCTGTGCATATTGGCGTGGGCTGCTTTATCCACCACTCATGTAACACCAAGAGAAAGAAGGGTGTGAGCGGGTGGCACCTTCCCCACTCCTCCCCTCGCTCTGTTTCTGGCAGGACCACATCTGCTTTCACACCTGCCGAAGTCACCAGCCCAGGTCACAAAGTCGGGAAATCGCAGCCAAGAGGTACGTACGTTAATGATGACACCTTTGTCGAGCAGGCTCTGCTTCTTGGCTGTCATGACAAAATAGTGGGTGCAGTCCTTGTAGTAAACAATGTTCTCAAGATCTATGCCTGAAAAGAGAAGCATTCACAAGCTCAGCGTTACTTCCTCAGCACCAACTGTGTGCCAGGGACTGTACTTTGCCTCATTATTGGTCTCGTTATTTATCTGCAGAATATTCATGTTAGCCCAGTTTTTAAGGCATACAAGGCTGGCAAAGATAAAACAGAGTGTTAGAATCTACCCAAGTCCAAGCAGCTAGCTTCTATAGTTCCATAGAGGCATTATTCTTGTTAAAACTCACAATGTCTGCAGGGGTTGTGGGCCAGCATTTATAAGTTAGAGGCAGGTAATTGTGCAGAAAAGCCAAGTGCCGGCCATGGCCACATAAGCTCAGCAATGACATGGCTGGGATTTGAACCCCAGGCCATCTAGCTCCAAGTCCTATCCACTGTGCCCTCTGTGTGCCCATGGCTGCATAGAGCTGTGGGAATTCTCCAATGACCATGCCAAGGAATATTTCTACCATTTCCCTGCTTGGATGTGAAAACCCAAGGGCAGTGGTAGGAACAACTCAGGGTAGAAGGCTGGGCTATATCTTTTGGCACTTTCCACCAATCACAAGACACCTTACACACTAAGTTCCTGCATTTAAAACCACGCTGTGCAATGAGAGCTTAACTGCATTGTTCTCAAAGGGAGGTCCCTGGCCAACAGCATCAGCATCACCTGAGGACATACTAGCAACGCAAATTATCGGGGCTCTTCTCCAGACTCACTGAATCAGAAACCCTGGGGATAAGGCCAGCACTCTGTGCTTTAACAAGCTCTAGGTGATGCCAATTCATACTCAAGTGTGAGACTGACTGGCTTATTTGAAGGGAGATAAAGGAACAGCCACATGGCAACATAGCATTTACACAAGGCGTGCTGGGTAACTCTAGGAACACCTTTATTATAGTTAAATAGGATACAGGCATCAATGCAGAGGGCCCCCAGGAGAATCAGGAAGGTCACAACTGTCACTGTCTGAGGGCACTGTTGTGAAACAATGGCCGAAGGTGACAACCACAGCAAAGTTTAAAGGAAGTTCACTGAAACGTGGAAAAACCCACTCAATGTCCTGCTCTCATTTATATTGAGTGGCTTAAATAGTTACTTTCTTGGGTTTTAGGGGAAGGGAGGGTTGGAGGATTCTCAAATCATTCAAAAGGACACCATATGTTGGCAGGAAATATTCAAGCTTTTAATGAAATAATGCAATGGAGGTGAAACTCAGAGGGTCATGCAGTGGGCACACACCCTCGTGGCCAGTGAGAGGTACAATCTCGCTCAACAACTAATGCCATTCCTCGAAAATGATCTTAAATATCTGTAACAGTAAATAACTGGAAGGCCTACATCAGAGGTCAGCAAGTTTGTGTGTGTGTGTGTGACAGACCAGCTAGGAAATATTTCTGGCCGGTGGGCCCTATGGTCTCTTTCATGACCTCTCATGGTGGAAGCAGCCATCAACAGTCATGTAAAGAAATGTGTGGCTGGGTGACCATCAGCTTTTATGTATGGATGCTGAAATCTGATTTTTAAATCATCTTTATGTATCATAAAATATTTTTTGATTGTTTTCTTCAGCCTATATATATAACCATTCTTAGCTCGAAGGCAGTATAGAACCATGTGGCCAGCCATAGTTTGCTAATCCTTGGTTTCAATGCTTAGGCAGTGACAATACATCAATTTGATGAGATCCTCCACAGCCCCTAAAAGTGACCACCAGGAGGATGATGTTTGGAATGTGACGCTGAATGAGAAAAGCTGAATAGTGTGGACACCGTGATTTGAGCTGCAGTCACGTAACAAGCACGCATGCCGGTGGAAAATGACAGAAAAGGAGTAGGTGAGTCTGAAGACTATTCCTGTGTGAGGTGGTCAGATTGTGGATGATTTATTTTCTGTATAAAGATTTTATTTAACATTGTTGTTCCATTGCTTTCCAAGGAGAAATACGTGGGGTTTTTTTGTTTTTGGTTTTTGAGACAGTCTCACTCTGTCAACCAGGGTGGAGTGCAGTGGTGCAATTTCGGCTCACTGCAACCTCCGCCTCCTGGATTCAAGCGATTTTCCTGCCTCAGCCTCCTGGGTATGCTGGGACTACAGGTGTGTGCCACCACGCCCTGCTAATTTTTTGTATTTGTAGTACAGATGAGGTTTCACCATGTTAGCCAGGATGGTCCCGATCTCCTGGCCTCATGATCCGCCTGGCTTGGCCTCCCAAAGTGCTGGGATTACAGGCATGAGCCACCGCACCCGGCCGAAATAAATGTTTTTAATCAGGTTAAGAAGAAAGGAAAAATATCTGGAATTTGCTTAATTGGAGACAGGCAACTCATCCCCCTTTCCCCTCACCCTGTTTTTCTCTGCTGTCCCTATTGCCACCTGATGAGTCACTGGTTTATTTGTGTTTTGACTGTCTATTCTCTTAGAACATAAGCCCAAGAGGGAGGGATTGTGTTTTACTCACTGCTCGTTCTCAAGCCCTAGAACAACATCTGGCACATAGTAGGCATTCAATAAGTATTAGTTGAGTGAATGAATCAATACCTCCTATCCTCTAGGCCCATGGCCGGGTGACAACCGGTGTCAGTACAGCTTATGTTCCTGGGCATACCTGGATGTCCCTCTTGGGGAAGGGCAACTGCTGCATTGCACAAAAGCACCTGGGAACCTTCAGGAACCATCCATAGGTGACTGGGTCCCTCCTCAGCATTCCCTAAATATCCTGCTGACCTCAGGCGCAGTGCTGGCCACCTGCCTTAGGATGGTTTACACAGATATCCCTTACTGGACAGGGAGCCACTGTGGGAGGGATGGTGTCAACCTCCACTTTGTACTCCACAACACTGAGAATTGACACGTAATGAGCACTCAGCAAATGTCCACTATCTCCTTTCATGTACAACATCTAGAACATTTCCTCAAGAATCTCTCTTGTCCCAGAAGGAATCCTGTCTGTATTCACTGTCCTAGGGAAAATCGTTACTTCCACTGTATCAGAGTGAGTCCCTCCAGGCCCAAGAGCCCAGAAAGCCAGCATACGCCTCTGCACACCTTAGAAACTGCAAACTTTAGACCTTGACCAGGTTGGGAGAAAGGTGAAGGTCCCACCTGTTTCTTCTTTAAGGTCCTGAAAAAATTTCTGATTGAAGATGAAAGCCACGCCGCTAATCTCTTCCACCTTGGCCTCTGCTGTGCTGTTTCTGTTTATGAAGTTGGCGGTGATGGCAATTGCCAGCTTCCCACGGAATTCTTTTCTTCTGAACCCTGCATGAGGAGAAAGGAAAAAGTGTGTCTATCTTCTGGATTTGGTGTGAAAACTGAAAATGATTATTGGGAGAGCTGTTCCCAGATGCCTCCCAGGCCGGAGAAACCAGGATTCTGGATCTCTAGAGGACAGGAGCGGGCAGAAATGCTGAGGTTTGCTCCCAAGGCCTTTAAAAGTCCGTGAGATTTTGTCCTTTTCTAAAACCTATAGGACTTGGTTAGGCTTCAACAAACAGAAGGCCAAAGGGATCCTTCCCAACAGGCAGTCACAGGGCGCACCCTTTTAAGGATGTGTCAGGCATTGTTGCTAGATACACTCATGAGAGACCCGCACACACTTTGAATTTATAGCATTAAAACTACTCTGTTAGCATTTCTCATGGTGCCACCACCCCTGGCCCCCTTGAAAAGTAGATTACGCAGGACAGGGATTTTAACAAAGTTTCTTTGTATCTCCATTTTTGGGGGCTGTATTATGTCCCTCTCCAACACACACACACAAATTCATGTGTTGAAGTCCTAACCCCAGTACCTCAGTATGTGACTCTATTGGAAACAGCGTCATTACAGGTGTAATTAGCTAAGATGAGGTCATACTGGAGTAGGGTGGGACCCAGCTTACTCCAGTATGACTGGTGTCATTTGAAAAGAGGAAAATAGTGCACCAGTTCCCAGTAAGTGGCACTTAGTACATCTGCAATGCATATATAAATGAATAGATGGCATTCTAGCTCTCATTCGTTTTTTGTTTTGTTTTGCTTTGCTTTTCAGACAGGGTCTCACTCTGTTGCCCAGGCTGGAGAGCAGGGGTGCCAATCATGGCTGACCGCAGCCTCGACCTCCCAGGGTTAAGCGATCCTCTCACCTCAGCTGGCAAGTAGCTGGGACAATAGACATGTGTCACCATGACTGGCTTATTTTTTTTTAACTGTTTGTGGAAACAGGGTTTCATCATGTTGCCCAGCCTTAGTGCTCTAATTCTTGTTTTCAATGATTTACATTAAAATTGCTCTTGAATGGCAGTGCTATGGAGGATCATAGCAGCTGGTGCAGGGTAAATGCCCCAGATAGCAATAACTGAAGCATACCTTTAGAATGACCCTGTATGGCTGATGCACCTGAATGTGTGTTCTGAGCTGGGGAATCCAGGAGTGGCCAACCCCAAAACTTGTTCCTTCTCTATGAGAGACATTTGAGCTCCTGGCCCATCCTGTAGAACATGGACCATACAGGGGGATCCAGGCCCTGAGTTCTGGGTTGGATGAAGGTTGCCAGGTGGAGGTTAAGAGGAGGGTGTTAAGTGAAAATGCTGTATAAACTGCCCACTGTTTACAACCAGTTGTGGTTTTCCTGCCCGGGCTGCCACCACTGGGCTGTGAGGTTGTGCTGTCCAGCCCGCCGCCATTGGACCATTTCTGTAGGGAAGCCGGGTCACCTGTCCAGCCCACCGCCACTGGACTCTCTCCCTTGTGAATCCCTAATAAAACCCCATGTCTGTTTTGCTGGCTCTTGGTCTCTTCTTTGGCCTCTTGAACTTGGTACTTTCCCTATTGAGGTTAATGGGGGTTCGACATAACAGATGGTCACTTTTCAACAGTGTGTCTCCCTCCTAGTCCCCCATCTTGCTGTCATCTGACCTTTCCTGAGGGCCCCTGCCCCAGGCATGCTGTGTACTTGGTGTAACGCCAGGTGCCTGTCACACAGGTGCAGACCTCCAGATATAACCTTTCCTTAGCCACCTTTGGGAATACCCTGCACACCTGCTCGCCATATACTCCAGCCTCACATTGATTCTCAACTATCTGTCAAAAATCCCTTTTAGTGACAACCTTGGGTTTCTTTCTTTTTCTTTCTTTCTTTCTTTTTTTTTTTCTTTTGAGATGGAGTCTTGCTCTGTCGCCTGGGCTGGAGTGCAGTGGTGTGATCTCGGCTCACTGCAACCTCTGCCTCCTGGGTTCAAGCGATTCTCCTGCCTCAGCCTCCCGAGTAGCTGTGATTATAGGCGTGAGCCACCGTGCCCGGCTAATTTTTTGTATTTTAGTAGAGACAGGGTTTCACTGTGTTAGCCAGGATGGTCTTGATCTCCTGACCTCGTGATCCACCCACCTCAGCCTCCCAAAGTGCTGGGATTACAGGCGTGAGCCACCGCGCCTGGCCAACAACCTTGGGTTTCTATTCAATAGCCCTCCTTTAAGTTGTCTTTCATTAGACCTTTGTCAAAAGGGTCAGCAATGGCTATTATTCTCATCTAGCATTTCTTAGCTGGGGGTGATTTTGTTCCCAGAAGCCACTTGGCGATGTGTGGAGACATATTTGGTTGTCGCACCTAGGGGTGCTACCAGTGTCTGGGGGACCAGAGGCCAGGGATGCTGCTAAACACCCTGCAATGCACAGGGCAGTCTCTGTGACGAAGAATGGTGTGGTCCCAAATGTCTGCAGTATTGACACTGAGAAGCCCTGCTCTAGTTTACCTGTTTGGCCCTGAGTGGCTCAAATGGCTCCATCAATTTCCACCCTTCTTTCCATGTTCATGAAATGCCCAACTATACTCAAGCTGACAATGGGTCCTGGATTCTCAAATATTCTAACTTACACTGTCATCAAATGTGCAAATTCCAACAGTACTACACCCAAGTCGGCAGTTTGCCTGTCAGGTATTGATGACCGATGGTTGGGGAGGTGGATATGGAAGGTGAAAGGGGGATGGTAAACAGCCCCGGTTATGTGGCAGATGGGAAGGTCCTGGGCCAGGCGGCCCATAAATCCTGAGTTTTCTAAGATCAGCCCTGTTCCAGGGAGCATGTCCCATCCTCAGAGTGATGTGTCCTCTCAGTCAGGCATCTGCAGCCTGTGGCTCTTGAGGTGGCAGGCTCAAAAAGCAGAACTGCCCTAATCTAAGAGATGCCATCTGGGGCCACATTGTTTACAACCCGTGGTCTCAATTTAGCATGGTTAGTATCAATGAGTACAGCCTGTGGGTAGATCAGTCTTGGCATTAGGGTGGAGGGGGTGGAAGCATTTCCTGGCAATGGGGTTTCTCTCAAACCTGACTGGATCTTACCCCAAGAAAGATACTATGCTTCAGCTTTAGAACTCAGAGAAGTGTGGCCTTTGTACCTTGACAGTTTGGCAAGACATACCTGCCTGCCCAGCAGTGGGTGTACTTAAAAGTTACAAAAAGAAGTGAGTTCCTCCTTCAAGTATAAATATTACATTTGAAAGTAAGCAAATACCATCAATAGTATTATAAAAATGTTTATCTTAGCTGAAGTAAGTATGAAAGTGCTTGGCACCACGGCTCACCCTCCAGGACGTGCTCAATAAGGGATGTTCATTTTCTCCCCCATGGCACTTTATCTTTATGAAGCATTTTCACACACTAGTCCTTTCCCAGCCTGCATAACAACACTTTGAAAGGGTTCTGTGATCCACATCTTACAGGTGAGAAAACTGAGATTCAGACGGAATGAGATGGCTGTCCCCTGAACTGCCCACCCCACAGGTGGATGGGCTGCTCTACCTCGAGAGAGACAGGACAGTCTGCGCTCCTATCAGGACCTCCATCCAGCTCTGGCATCTGCATCTTGCCCACTTTCTCCAACTCTTCCCCAATGTACCCTCTCCCATTCCCATCCCCCCATTCCCACAAGAAGAGTCTTCACCTTCCAGGGTGTTCCTGCGGCCATCGGCACCAATGATGACGTCAAACTCAAACTCCGACAGAGAATGGTCTGCAGGGAGAAATTCTGCCCGCCAGCCAATTTCTACCAGGACAGAGAAATGAGATGAGTTGGCAGAGAGAGGTGGGAAGAGAGTGATTATAACCCCCGTGTGGTGGCTCTGAGAAATGGACAGTGCAGCCAGGTCTATGCATCCCAGAGAGAGCCTCCAGGGGAAAGGCTAGAGCAGTCCAGATTCACTCTCTAATCTGGTGTCCTCTGACCTGAGTGTCAGTTCAATCCAGGATGAAGTAAACCAGCAACACCAACTCCATGCCTGGTTTTGCTGGCCTCTGCTAGGAGTCTGTCCTCAGTGCTCCATAAACTACTCTCATTTGCACCTTATTTTTCTCAACAGAGTCCACCATCTTCTCTTCACATTCTCCCACATTCTTCAGTGATTCTCATTGCTAAAGAGACCCAAAAGGATGTGTAGGGTGTAAGGAAACCAGTTTTAATTTCTATTGCATGCTCAAAATGTTCTATTGTACACTACACTGTCTTTTATTTTTTAAAAAATTCAGGTGAAGCCTGGATAATTAAGATTTAATGTCCACCAGAGGTCTGGAAAAGGTTAAGATTACAGTCTCTGAATGCCAAATGGTGAATGCTGTCCTGCTCCAAAAGCTAACTAAAGCCTCCCCTAAATTTTCAAATAATCTGGGCAGAGAACAGGATAAAACAGAAATGTACCCTAAGCAGGGAACTACAAGGTCTCTGACACTAAGCTGGTCCCAAACTCAAAGCCCTTCCCAGGCAGTAGATGATTTTAATAAGTAAGATGCAGAGGCATCCGGAATAAACTCTCTGACCATGGTGTGTGTAAGGGATAAGAATTTAAACAAATATGCTAAAAGGAAAAAAGAGAAACATTAAGATATGCCTATATGGGTGAATATCATAGTTTATAAATGATATCTCAATATGGTTAAGAGTATTATATAAAATAACATCTTGAACCTTATTTCACAGTTGCTCTAGAAGCTTCACTTCACTGGATTTTAAAATGTGCCATGGGTATAACAAGTACAACCACATATCTATGTGTGAAACACACACACAGCTTGAAGAACACGTGAATGAACCTTACCAAACAACCAAATCTATGTCTTCTGTCCTACTTATTGATTAGATTTCCTTTGCCAAAGTAGCATCCCCTTGGGACAGGGTAACCAAATTATAGGTTTAATGGCTTAATCATAAATACCCTCGGAACCAAAGAGCAAACCTAAAGTCATAGCAATGGTAAAAAAAACGAAAACAAAAACCAAAAAACAAACAAACAAAACACAGTAAAATCCTCTTCAGTGGCGTTATGCCAACCAGCTCTCAACAAGAATAACTCTTACAGAAACACCCTCTGGAAGCAGCAAATGGGATTTCTGTTTTGTAGTATCTGCTTTCTAGGCAGAAAAGGAACATTATACTGTACTTTGATTTTCTTGATCTTCAGGAGGCTCTAGAACCTTCACGAACTCCACATTCACATGGATTTCAACTCCCAGCATCAGGGCCACCTTGAACAGGATGAGCTGTAGTTGGCGAATACCTGTCAGGCAGGAAGGAGAGAGGAACTGTCACAGCAATGCCTGAACACCACCTATATGCAGAATGCTACGTAATCACTGCTGCTCAGTGACCTTTGAGCACAGCAATATACCAGCAATGATCATTATTGAGCCGGATTATGCACCAAGAGCTCTACGTTTTCTCGTCTAACTCTTACAGCGGCCCTTTGGAATCGTTATTCTCATTCTGTAGATGAGAAACTGAGGCTTAACAAGGTTAAGTGACTTGCTCAAGGAGACACAGAGCAAAGCTGGAACGTGGACTCATGTCGGTCCAATTTCTAGACCCTGTTCTAGCTGCTAGATGATGCTGTAACAAGAGAGACTCTGTCTTTCCAGCCTCCTTCCCCAGCTGGGCTCTAGGTTTGATGAAGTGAAGATGGAAAGAGGAGTAGGCAAAGACAGAGTAAAGGGCCTCAGTGAAGTACTTGATCAGTGACTCATTAGATGGGGCCTATGCCTCAGCTCTTAGACATCCAGTGGTGAGGAGTGGGTAGGAAATTCTCCCCACAAAGCTGGGTCATGGTTCCCCATCTCTTACCCACATTTCAAAACTCCCGCAGTGAGTAGAATCTCATTTCTCTGTTTTGTCTCCTGCCATTCAGCACAAATGGGTATGCCTCCAAATACTTTTCTGCAGATTGAAAAGTTTTAAACTTTTTTTTGTTTGTTTGTTTTTTTGAGATGGAGTCTCACTCTGTTGCCCAGGCTGGAGTGCAGTGGTGCAGTCTCGGCTCACTGCAAGCTCCGCCTCCCGGGTTCATGCCATTCTCCTGCCTCAGCCTCCTGAGTAGCTAGGACCACAGGCACTCGCTACCATGCCCAGCTAATTTTTTGTAATTTTAGTATTGACAGGGTTTCACCATGTTAGCCAGATGGTCTCGATCTCCTGACCTTGTGATCTGCCCGCCTCGACCTCCCAAATTGCTGGGATTACAGGCGTGAGCCACCACACCCAACCAGAAGTTTGAAACTTTCTGTGGGCCCTTCTGTATTTGGTGGGCTTGACTCATTTAGCATTTATTGAGCATCTATACTGTGCCAGGTGCCATGCTAGGCACAGGAGATACAGAACACGCCTTCTAATGGAGGGAACATAGGTAAACAGAATGGGGCAAGATATGGTGGTTGGGGGAGGGTGGCAGTGGTAGAATAGGGCCTTAGTTGGGGTTCGGAAAGCCAAGAGAGGAGGGACTAAGAATATCAAATCCCACAGAGAGATGAAGGACTGTGAAGGTGACAAGAGGCCAGTGAACTTGGGGGTTTGGGAGCTTTTGGAGACCCTGGTGAAAATCTCCTTAGCACAGTGGTGGGGAACACAGCAGACTGCGAGGTTAGGAGGTTTGAATGGAAAGTATAGACCAAGTCTACGCCCTTCTTTCTAGAATAAATACCTTATGGCAAGGAAAGGTGGTGGGGCAACAATAGGGCTGGAGGTCTGGCATGAGGGGAGGAGCAGGAAGACTCAGTGACGGGGCAGGTGGAAAGGAAGGAAGGAAGCCAGAGGGACTGGAACTGGAAAGGAGGTGCCAGCTGTGACTTGGCATGACACATGAGGAAGGAATGGGTGCTGGGGCAGCAGCAGAGAGAAGCGGGCCTAGACCAGGAGCACTGGAGGGAGGCCATCTGCTAGGAATGAGGTCACCGTGCTGGAGGTTTGGAATGGCCACAATGGGAAGTGGAGGAGGATGTTAACACAGACATGGAGAACTGCTGAGCAGTGCTGAGTATGATGATGTAGCTGGGGCTAGAGATGTGGCTGGAGTGATCCAAAGCCAATCAGCTTAAAAAGCCCAATCCACCTCCTGCCATGAACCACCCTACCAGGGGAGGCCTGACCTCTCCTTATAGTTATGAGGTTCCTACTCAGTCTGGTTCCAGCACACAGTAGGCGCTCAATAAATTCTCCTTGCCTCCTTTCTCACAAGTACTAGAGCTACCCTTGACAATGATCATTCTGACTGTCTCCATGTTATTTCTAGAGACCCACCAGCACTACGGCATGCTGCAGTATTTCCAAGGACTAGGGGTTCAATTAAAGCCCCGTCAATGAGGGCAGAGAAGGGTTCCTGGCCAGGAAGCCAGCCCAACCAGCCCAGGGCCCCACAAGGCATCCTGGTACCTGGCTCTGCCCCACAAGAGAACTTGATGAGAAAGCAGTGCTCAATACAGTGGTTCTAAATTGGTAACCGACATACATTCTTCCATGGGTGGGAGAGCACATCTTGAAAGCTGACACTGCAGCTCTCTGAGTAAATCCAAATTTCCACTAGACTCCTGGAATTTTCTCATCTCAAAGTGGGAATAAATTCTGGGGCCACAGCTGGTAAATTCTCCTGTGTCTGAATAAATTATACCCTACGTGACTGATAATTCTCTCCAGTTGTTCCCGCCCAAGCCTCATTCCTTTTTCCCATCAATTCTTGTCCTCATAAGAACATGGCTCTCAGGGCCCTCCTCCCAACCATCTCTACAGAGAAACACTGGTTGGGAGAAAGCAGCTTTTAATTCTGAAGTCTGGGGACCATGGCTGCTTCTTGCTCACTGTACAGCATGGGATGCAAAGCATTTTCCTGAGCACTTACTATGTGCTAGGCACAGTGCTAAGCACATTACAAATTTGACCTCATTTAATCTTCTCAGCAATTCTAGGAGACAGAAATTAATCACACTTTACAGGAGATAAAATTGAGGCTTGAAGAGTGTAAGGGATTTTCCCCAAGTCACGTAGAAATGGAAGAGACATATTTTGGACCCAAATCTGTTCAAACTCTTGAGTTTTCCCCATAGTGTTAACCTCCCTTTCATGGGTCACTATTGCTGTACAATCATCCCTGAGTATATGCTGGAGAACCCCTGAGTATACCAAAATCCATGCATACTTAAGTCCTACAGTTGGCCCTGTGGAATTCAAGTATACAAAAAGTCGGCTTTCTATATAGGTGGGTTTTACCTCCTGCAGGTGTTTGGTTGAAAAAAACTGAGGTATAAGTGGACCCTTGCAGTTCACACCAGTGTTGGTCAAGGGTCAGCTGCATAGAAAACAGCGAAAGACCTCCGCGCTGCAAAGCTGCAGGAAAGGGAGTCTGCCTTTCCCAAAACCTGTCTGCACATACCTAGTCCTGAGAGCTCCAGGCTTGAGGAACATCAGAGCAGAAGAGCCTCAGCACTCATCTCTCCCTATATGAGCATTCAGGGATGCCCAGGACCTGAAGTCCACGTTCTCTATTTTCCTTCCTATTCTGGCTGAAGTCCCACCATGATGTTCTCTCTCTCTTTTTAAAACTCGGATTTTTAAAACTTTGGTATGGGATCCATCAGGAAACAAGGATCCAATTGTTTCTTTCCTCTGCTCTAAAACCTGCCATGGCTCCCCAGCAACACCAGCACAATGTCCAAACTCCTTTGTATGGAGGGTCTTGACTATCTGGCCCATTAATGGTTTTGTGTGGCCCCTTCCTCCATATTCCTTTAGCAAGTGTAACTAACCCTATTAAAGCACATTACCACTGACAAAATCTCAATGAGCTCCATCAGGGTACAGACTATGCTATTTACCTCTGCCTCTGTTTCTCTGTTTCACTCAGTCATCCAACAGATGTTTATCAAGCATGCGCTATGAGTCAAGCATTCTTTCATGTCCTGGAGATAGTCTGGTGATTAAGGCATACTGCAGTCCCTGACCTCATGGTGCTTACAGTCCACTGGGGGATAACCCAGGGCCCAGAACAAGGCACAAAGCAGGCCTTTTACTAGATGTCTGTTAGTCTGATATATGGTGTCCCCAGGTACTAAGATGGAACAAGCTGGGGACTCCTACACATGCAGAGATATGTCTCACCCAGGGTCAGTCCCCTCCCTTCATGGGATATCACTATAGACTCCACTCACTGATATGGTCGATGGAGCCAGCACAGAACTTCCCGTAGAACTTCTTGGCTCCCAGGCCCCGAAGGTCGTGGATGGTGAAAGGCCAGAGGTGTAGCACATTGTTCCGGGAGAAGGTGTCCCTCTTCTCCACCACGACCACTTTGGCTCCCAGGTAGGCAAGTTCAATGGCAGTGCGCAAACCACAGGGTCCTCCCCCAACAATGAGACACTGCAGAGGTGAGAGAGGAGAGAGTCTTGGTAACCTCTAGCATCACAGACACGAACCCCCAGTCAGCAGGGAAACTGAGGCACAAACCCCACTCTTCCTGAACCAACCAGCAAGTGCAAGCTGTGTACCTGTTAGGGCCTGTCATTTATCCACCCAATGTACCTTACCTGTGGGCCTACCATGCACCAGCCACTGCGCCAAGCCCTGTGAGGAGTGCAGAGGTAAAGGGACTTGGCGAGGAGGCACAGTAAGATGCACATGAAGTTCAGAGTCAAAGTGAACTGGGGTTAAGTCCCAGCTCCAGTATTTGACCACTTAGTTTCCTTATCTGTGTGGGTCTACTACTCTGCTCATAAGGTTATTGTAAATAAGATCACTTTTAAAAAGCATATGGTACATCTTTGTGGTCTCGAATTAAGTAATAGTGTCTTAGATATAACAGGAAAAGCACAAACAACTAAAGAAAAAATAAATGGGACTTCAAAATTAAAACTTGGTTCTTCCAAGACCACCATCAAGAAAGTGAAAAGACAACTACAGAGAAGGGAGAAAATAGTTGCAAATCATATATCTGATATGGGACCTGTATCCACAATATATAAAGGATGTACAACTCAATAATAAAAATACAAATAGCCCCACTAAAGACTGGGCAAAGACCTTTCTTCAGAGAAGATATACAAATGGTCACTAAGTACATGAAAAGATGCTCAACCCCATTTGCCTTCAGGCAAATGCAAATTAAAGCCACGGTGAGAAATCACTTCACACCTACTAGGATGACTATGATAGAAAAGAGAACAGCAAGTGTGGTGAGGATATGGAAAAACTGAAACCCTCATACATGGCTAGTGGGAAAATAAATTGGTGCAGATACATGAAAACAGTGTGGCCATTCCTCCAAAAGTTAAACAAAGAGGTTTAAACCATAGGAGCCAGCAATTCCACTCCTAGATATATATACCCAAGAGAAAAGAAAACATGTTCACACAAAAACCTGTACGTGACTGTTCATGGCAGCATAATTCATAATAGCCCCAAAGTAAAAGCAACCTAAATGGCCACCACTGATGAAGAAACCAAATGTTGTATATCCATACAATGGAATATTATTCAGCCATGAAAAGGAAAGAAATTCGAATATACAAATGAACCTTAAAAACACTGTGCTAAGTGAAAGAAACTAGATACAAAAGGACACATATTGTATTTTGTTTATATGAAATGTCCAGAATAGGCAAATCTATGAGACAAAAGTGGATTAGTGATTGCCAGTAAATGGGGGAGGGAGAATTGGGGAATGACCGCTAATGGACACAGGGTATATTTTTGGGAGGTTCTGGAATTAGATAGTGGTGATGGTTGCATAACTTTGTAAATATACTAAAACCACCGAATTGTGTACAATAAGAGGGTAAATGTGAATTATGTCATAATAAAAAACAGTGCATGAGAAAAAAACATGGTACAGAGCTTGGCATGTACTAGTGTAAATGGTGTCATTCTTATTGCTGAAATCTAGGCCCTGTCTTCTGGGAATTCTCAGGCTAGGGATAAAATACATAACTTATGAAATAAATAACTAGAACCTCACGTGGCTGTTTTTTTCTGGAGCCCAGAGGGAAAAGCTAATCCTGCCTGGTAGGTTGGAAAGGATTTTCACAGAGGAGAGTCTTTAAAAATATTACTTTAGCCTACATTTGTTGAGCACTTACTATGGATCAAATGGTTTCAAGTGCTTTCTGTGTTTTAGCTCTTAATCCTCACAACAAATCTAAGCAACTATTATGGTGCCCCTTTCACAGATGGGGAAATTGAGGCACAAAGCAGCTGCTTAATTGGCTTATGCTTTTACAGATTGAAAGGGGGAGAGCTGGGATTCAAACCCAGGTAGTCTGATTCCAAAGCCCACCATGTTGGACTGCTTCTGGTTTGCCAGGAATAAAAAAGAAAAAAGAACATTTCAACAGAGGTAACTGCCCTTTTCAAAGAGAAAGAGAAAGAAGCTCAAGGTGGATGGAGAGAAGGATACTTTGGGAGAAGAGACGGGAAGGAGAGAAAAGAGAGTTGGTCTGGAGCCAAATGGTGAAAGTTTTTTTTTGTTTTTTTGTTTTTGTTTGTTTGTTTTTTTTTAAGACACAGTTTCACTCTTGTTGCCCAGGCTGGAGTGCAATGATATAATTTTGGCTCACCGCAACCTCTGCCTCCTGGGTTCAAGTGCTTCTCCTGCCTTGGCCTCTGAGTAGCTGGGATTACAGGCAAGCACCACCATGCCTGGCTAATTTTTTTGCATTTTTAGTAGAGATGGGGTTTCTCCACGTTGGTCAGGCTGGTCTTGAACTCCCAACCTCAGCTGATCCACCCACCTTGGCCTCCCAAAGTGCTGGGATTACAGGCGTGAGCCACCGCGCCCAGCTGGTGAAAGTCTTAAGTGCCAAAGGCATATTTTACGACCTTGGTCCTGTTGGCATTTGGGCCATGTGGGCAGAGGTGACAAAACAGGATTCTGCACGGTCCTCAATGGACACTGCATGCTACTCGGTCCTCAATGGACACTGCATGCTAAAAAGACAAGGATCCTTCCCCAGGGAAGACACACGATGACCTAGGAGAGCTATATTGGGCAAAAGCCTTTTCTTTCATAGAAAATCTTATGAGGAGCACCAATACTGTCTAAAACCAGAGGAAAATGGCAATACTCTGGCTGAAAGCATCAGAAGAAACTCTTTCCTAAGGCAGGAGTTTGCCTGGGGGATCTGACTACCCGCAGCAAGGCAACAGGCAAGGGCATCTGCACCCACTCCTCAGTTCTTGACATTGCAGAGGCATCTGGTAACTGTCCTTCTGCTTGAGATCAAACCTTATCTTAAAAAAACACATTCCCCTTCCTCTAGCAAATGTTCCATCATCCAGTTATCACTCAGCTGGGCCTGCAGGGTCCCAGAGGGAGAGTGCAAACAAGCATATCAGGAGCTCCCACACCACAATCAGTGTGGCTTACTGGTTGGAACCTTCCAGAGAGTTTGTAGACACCTAATTAGGGGAAATGAAGTCACCACTGAGATCCAGCTCAAGACTTCAGGGAGTGAGTGGGTGTGCAAGCCCATGTGCTTCCTCTCTGGATAGAGCCACCGGGAAAGGACCAAGCCCCACTTCCCAAGCCTGGCACTAGTCTCTACCTCACTCTCCACAAACAGCTCCTTGGCTTGGACATAGCCAGACAATGAGAGTCATTTCAAAGCACGACTCCAAGCCCCGACACTGGTGAGGTTTGCTTTGGGGTTAAGTCTGGATTCACTGCATTTCTTTGCAGTTAGCACATCTTTTCCTGTTTGCTGAGTTCTGTCCCTCTGGGGCCACGGATGGAGCAGGGGTAGAAGGATGTGGGGTGAAGAGGGGCAGGAAAGAAGGGAGGGAGGCCCCTGCATCCTTCTGTCCACCAGGCCCGACACAGCACTGCTCCCTGGACAAGGCAGGAGATCCCTTTCCCACCGGTCAGGGGGCTGCTGTGCATTTTGCGGGCAAACAGTAGCTGGTGTACAGTTTCTGATTCTCTTGGCTAAACCTAAAATCCCATTGGCAAAAGCTCAGTTTTCCCACCATCCTGGGCCCCAGTACATATTTCGGGCCTGAAATTTCAGAGATGCCAGTCATACCGTAATTTAAAGTCAAAGCAAATACCAACGGGCCTAATTATATAAAGGGAGAAAATTTGGTACAGATGTTATCGAGGCCAGAGAGACGGCTTGTTGGCAGAGGCCAGGCCAGGTTTTCTCTGGACGTACTTGTTGTGATTAATATGGGAACTCGGTGTTCTGACAAGAGGCCAAATACCATGGCAGCCACATGCCCGGGCAGAGGAGTGGGAGAGAGGAGGACTTCCCCAGCATGCCCACTGTAGATACTCTGGACACTGGATGTGGTCCAAACAGACCACAGATGCAAAGGGTTGTGGTAACTCGATCTGAAGGAGCTCTTTCCTCAGACCCAGCCAGGCCTTATGTCCAAGGAAGGAAAGCTTTTCATTAAAACTCAATGAGATTGTATGTTCCTTCCCTGGGCTCCCGTGAGCTCTATCCTTTCTGCTTCCCCAGAACAAGCTCTGCGAGTCATATTGTCTGTGTCTGACCTACAGCCAGTACAAGGGTTCCTCTAAGGCTGCCCCTGTCCTCTGCATTTCTGTGTGTTCAGAGCCCAGTACCAGGCCTGCTACCTAGGAGGCCTCAATTGATAGCTGATGGATGAACTCTCCACACCCTCTCCACCTACCCAGTTCTGGCTCTGCATCCACAACTGGGATGTTCAGTTCACACCAGTTGGGGATTCACGTTTACAGATTCCCACCCAAACTACGGGAGCCAGGGTCTGCCAGAGCCACCAGTATCATGGATGTCAGCATATCTGTGTGATCAGGTGACATAAATTATTACCCAGTGGGGAGCAGGGCAGAGCCAACACCAGCAGGAAATCCATTGTATAGATAAGCTCGGCGGTGTTCAGGCCTCCACGTTAGCACAGAGAGACAAACACTACATGGAAAAATCAGCTCTTTATCAAGGGTCAGGATGGGGGGTTGGTGACCAACTAACCCACAGTCAGGACACAAGGACTGGGCAGCCCCAGCTCACGTGTGACTCCTGCTCCTCCCCAGGGGGCCCTGCAAACACAACCCACTTCTTGACATGGTGCATCTTCTAGCCGCCCCTCTCCCAGCCCACAAGTGGACAAGTGTGCTGGGGCTACGTCAGGAATGCATAAGAGATTCGGCCCCCAGAGGGAGATGCTGAGGGGACCAAGACCTAAGCCAGGGGTTAGCAGTCTGCAGGCTTCATTTCCACTTCTGAATCCCATCCTCATGTTCCTTGAGAGCTGTATGTACAGACACTGCAGCGAGGGGGAGTGCAGAAGCCAGCACCTGACCAGGGTGTGGTGTTCCCTAGCCCGCTTACCCACCCTGCACCTCACCTAGAAAGGACGGTTGTGAGACCTCACTGCATGGTGCCCAGCACATTCTACTTGCCAGGCACTGTCCTAATTGCTTTGTGTATTTCCTCCTTGCAACTGCCCCATGAAGGTGTTATTATCATCCCCATTTTATAAGTGAAGTTAACTAAGGCACTGAAAAGTTAAGCAACTTCCTCCAGGCACCCTTATTAAGTCTCTTTTTGAGTAAAGACGGTAAGAAATGTCTTTAAAGTCACATAACGAATAAGCTGTCAGATCTGGATTTGAACCCAGATAGTATTGGTCCAAAGTCTATGCTCTTACCGGCTTGACTGACAGTGAAGCCCGACCTCAGTGGTGAGCTCAGGATGAAGTGACAGGACTTGGCTCCTTCCCTGCATTGAGCACACTGCGGCCTCCTGAATGGAGCTGGGGTTCAGGCTGGGTTCACAGGGGCTCTGCATGGAACGAGCAAGCCATGTCCAGCCTGAGCTTCATGTGCTTCCACAGGGTGGGAGGTCATAGGCTGGACAAAGCTTGAGCCTGTGCAAGTCACACTGGCAGGTGCCACCACAGTGGGAGTTTGGGCTTGGATAATGCAAGCCTCCTTTGGTGAGGGTGGCCCTGGCAGCAAGCTGGGCATGGGGGAGGTCATGCATGGTGCTGTCTCCCTGGTAGCCGTAGCCCTCCCAGCACACTGACCTGCAGGCCAGCTCCCCAGGGCAGTGCACTGGTGCCAGAGACGTGCCACCATACTTCCTGGTGTGGCTCTGCAGCCTCCCTGGCTCTCAGGACCAGCCACTTATCTGAATCCAGGCAGGAAGCCCCTGGCTGTCACTGGTTTACCGTGAATAAGAACAGCTTGATTCAGAATCGCAGGATGGAGAGTTTTCAAATCCAAGGTGCCACCCACCTGCCAGAATGTGTGTGTTGGGGGAGAATTCGCAGTAGGGGCCTGGCTGCATGGCCTCAACCCTGCAGGGCAGTGCTGGGGTTTACTCACGAGAGATGGGGCTAACACTTGCTGCCTGCTTATAATGTACAAGAGCTGTGCTAAGCATGTTTGAAGAAATACATCTCACTTCATTCTTACAGTAACCCTGAATTAGGCATATTCATCGTCATTTGGCACATAGGAAACTGGAGCTTGGGAAGGTTAAATGACATGGCCATGGTAACAGAACCAGGGTGAAAACCTAACCTCTGATCCCAGGGAACATGCTCAAAATCACCTGAGGTTCTAGCTGTGGAGGAATCTCTGGGAGGGGGTTGGCCAGTAGGGGCTCCCCAGGGGAACTTGAAGTGCTGCTCTGGGCAAGGAGTTCCATCTCATCTGAATTGACATGGCCCTGACATCTCCAGACTCTCTTCTGTATCCAGTTATTCCTGACTAACAATTACACACCACTTCTCAATCTTAGAAATTTACAGAAAGAAAATGGAAAAAGGTATCCTATGCTTTGTACGTTCCCTAAAAAAGCACAACTAATTCCTCTGAGAAACATTCCGTTTCTCTCTGTCCTTCCCTTCCATCCTGAGCCAGTGTTCTCCTCCTCCATGACCAACTGTAACCAGTAGCTGCAGGGTCTGGATTTTCAGGGACAGTTTTATTTGCAGACATTCTGCCTCTTGGCCTCAGAAGTTCGCTCACTGCTGCCTAGTTTAGAAGTTATAAGGACAATCCTCAAGGCTTGTACATCTCTGGATACTGGTTGGGTCTCATGGCATCTCCCCATTTAACACATAGGTTCCCTGAAGTCAGGGTGTGAGGGCTACCCCTGTACTCCTGCCAGCAGCAGAGTCGAATATCTCACTTGAGATCTGAAAGTGTGGAGGGAACAGGCCAACACAGACCCATCTTTGTTGATGCCTGTGCATCTCTATCGGGAAGGCTTAGAGTAATAATAGTATTAATAATAGCAATAATGAAAACAAAGCTACTGCTTATTGCCTGCTTATAACATACGTGAATTGTGCTAAGCACATTATAAGAAATGCATCCTGAGTCATTCTTACAATCGTCCTGAATTAGGCATGTTCATAGCCATTTGGCAGATAGGAAAACTGGAGCTCGGGAAGGCTAAATGACTTGGCCATGGTAATAGAACCAGGGGAAGAACCTAGCCTCTGACTCCATACTCAAAATCCCAATCCTATATTAATCCTTCCAGGTTTCCATGGAGTGTTATGTGGCAGGGCATTAATATTCTTCTTCCCATCTAAGATATGTAAAGGACTAGTGAGATGGCTCTGGGGATTACAGGCTCATGTTCCCAAACCTCAGGAAACTGGCTGGCTGGGAACTAGAGAAGAAGAAAAAAAGATATGATGAATGCTAGATTGTTTGGTATTGCCTCTCACTACTTTAGGAATTTAGAGAAGGAACAGATTAGTGACTTCAGTCAAGAAAGGATCCCTCCAGGAGATAGACCATGAGTGGGGAATCGAGGCTGAAGACTGGAGAAAGAAAACAAATGGCATGCTGAGAAAGACGTGGTTTGCAGGGCAGTGGCTAGTGAAGTGAGGGTCAGGGTTGGTGAGGAAGGCGAAACCTGGCAGTAGAGAAAGAAAGAGCCAGATCATGGAGGGTCTTAGATGGCAGACTGAAGAGTTTGGACTTTATTCCCCCACTTTGGCTTTTATGAGCTTGGAATAGGATGGAGGTGCTACTGTAGGACAATTGGTTCCAGAGCAATAACAAAGATGGTAAGAAGACAGAAAAGAAACTAGAGGTGGAGAGGCAGTCAGGGCAGCCTTTGAAACAGTTGACCTACTTTCTTGACCCTCTTGTGCCCTGCAGCTGCTGAGGCACCCTTGCTGCTGCTCCTCATCTTCCTGTCCTCTATACCTGGGAGTGCCTGGGCTCAGCCTTTATACCCTTCCCTTATTGACCTTGACACCGTCTACTTCCTCGCCTACATGCTGATGGTGCTCAACCCTGAATTTCCCCCAGAGTCCAGATTCCCCTAGACAACTGTACACTGATATTTCTACCTGCTCCAATAAGCACTACTCACATAACAGATCTACAACTGAACTCTTATTCCCTCCCTGCAAAAACATGCTTTTCCCCCATCAACTCGGTCTTGGTAAGTGTTACCTACTTTTCTACCTGCTTAGACCAAAAATCTTGAATCAATCTTGCTTGCTTCCTCTCCTCTTTCCTCACAACTAATCCACCAATAAATCTTGTTGACTACCTTCAGAACAGATATAGAATCCAATCAATTTTCACCTGCTCACAAAATGCCCCCTTATCCAAGTCATGGCCACCTCTCCTTTGACCTGATGTCAGGGCTCCTATCTGGTCTCCCAGCTTCTAACCTTGTCACTTTGCAGTCTGTCCTCACACAGCAACCAGAGCAGTCCTCCTCAAGTCAGATCATGTCACTCACTCCTAGCTCACATCCTTTCATGTCTGCCTGTGGCACTTAGAAGTCAGAATCGGAGGATGTGGCTATGGCCTTAGGGGCCTATATGATCTCAACCTCCAGTTTCCCTTCTGTCCTCTGCTCCCACCACCCCTCCTCTCACACTCCAGCTGTACTGGCCTCACTTTGTTTTCTGTCTAGAACACTCTTCCTCTAAATATATATATATATATATAGCTATTTTCTAATACAAAAAAAAGAAATCTATTGCAGAAAACACATGGGTCTAGTTTTATTTGTCTTCATATTAAACTCTACTTTTCCAAACAGCATTTTAAACATTTGTAAATATTTCCAGCATCTACTTTTATATTTTTCCATTGTGATTTTTTTTGTTTTTTTACTATTAGTTTTACAATATTTTTTGGCAATATTTCATTATAACATTTTTCAGATATATGGAGAAACCACAAGACATCCAAATACTCACCATCTAGATTCTGTGATTAGATTTTCTTCTCCTTGCTTTAGCACATATCTATTTACACCTGTCTATCCTTCTACTCACTCATCAATTTATCTTATTTTGTGGTACATTTCAACTAAATAGCAGAATCAATACATTTCCTCCCAACCAAATATTTTGGATGTATCTCATTGACTAGAGTTCAATATTTGCTCAAGTTTTTGTTT
This sequence comes from Mandrillus leucophaeus, assembly GCF_000951045.1. NCBI lineage: Eukaryota > Metazoa > Chordata > Mammalia > Primates > Cercopithecidae > Mandrillus > Mandrillus leucophaeus. The sequence goes on along the minus strand of NW_012100632.1, from coordinate 739,992 downwards.
TGTTTTGTTTTGTTTTGGTTTGGTTTGGTTTGGTTTGGTTTGGTTTTTAGAGACAGGGTCTTTCTCAGTAGCCCAGGCTGGAGTACAGTGCCATGATCATGGCTCACTGTAGCCTCGAACTCCTGGGCCCAAATGATCCTCCCACCTCAACCTCCCTAGTAGTTGGAACTATAGATACACACCACCACACCTGGCTAATTAAAAAAAAATTCTGTAGAGACAGGGTCTGCCTATGTTGCCCAGGCTGTTGGGCCCTCAAGCAATCATCTTGCCTCGGCCTCCCAAAGTGCTGCTAGGATTACAGGTATAAGCCAGCATGTCTGACCTGGGTTTAAGGTAAAATGTATATAAAATGAAATCTACATACTTTTTGTTCCTACTGC
>NW_012100632.1:735983-736999 GCF_000951045.1 Mandrillus leucophaeus | reverse complement strand
TGAGCCACCGCGCCTTGCTTCTGAGGAGAAATCCTTTATGTGAAATCAGATTTTGACCTCTAAGAGCTCAGAGTTCAGTCCATCCCATTTGGGGACATGGACACTGCGATCCCAGCAGTTCAAGGCTGGTGGCAGTTTGCATCCATTGACAGACACACTGCCTTTGCTGGGGTATCTCCAAGCTGGTGAGTGAGCCCCACCTGGAGCCGGGGTGCCCAGGAGGCTGCTGAGCTGACTTTTCCTGCACTGGCGAGCTGCCCTGCCCACCTGCACTTGCACGTGTGTGCACTATCCAAGCTGAAAGGGACCTTAGATCCCTCAGATTCGCACATTTTTTTTCTATAAAGGGCCAGATAGTAAATATTTCAGCCTTTTCACCAAACGCGGGCTTACATCATGCTGTTCAATGCACCCCTCCTCATAATCCCTTGCCATTGATGGGTTTTGGGAGGAGTGGGGTGGGGGGCGAGTCCAAGAAGTTATTTCAGGGATCCCAGAGGCCATTTTTTGTACCTCTGAAAGTCTAATGGAGCTCCTTGCTGGTCCTCCTGCCCTGAACGGCCTTCCTTTAGATCTTTGAACATAGCTCCTTCTTGCCATTCAGGTCTGAGCTCAAACATCCCACTCCCTGGAGCTGATACCTTCTCAGCCCTACCCATTACTCTCTCACATTTCCATTTATTTTCTGCATAGTGCTTATCACAACCCAATATCTCTCTTTTTCTCTTTCTTTTTGGAGACAGGGTCTCACTCTGTTGACCAAGTTGGAGTGCAGTGGTGCAATCACGGCTCACTGCAGCCTTGACATCCCAGGCTCAAGCAATCCTCCCATCTCAGCTTCCTGAGTAGCTGGGACTACAGGTGCATAGCACCATGCCCAGCTAATTTTTCTGTATTTCTTTGTAGAGACGGGGTTTCACCATGTTACCTAGGCTGGTATCAAACTCCTGAACTCAAGCAATCTACCTGCCTTGGCCTCCCAAAGTGCTGGGATTGCAGGCACATCTGGCCTACAT
>NW_012100632.1:730401-733012 GCF_000951045.1 Mandrillus leucophaeus | reverse complement strand
TTTTGAGACAGAGTCTTGCTCTGTCGCCCAGGCTGGAGTGCAGTGGCGCGATCTTGGCTCACTGCAAGCTCCACCTCCTGGGTTCACGCCATTCTCCTGCCTCAGCCTCCCGAGTAGCTGGACTACAGGCACCCACCACCGCGCCTGGCTAATTTTTTGTATTTTTAGTAGAGACGGAGTGTCACCATGTTAGCCAGGATGGTCTCGATCTCCTGACCTCGTGATCCGCCTGCCTTGGCCTCCCAAAGTGCTAGGATTACAGGCGTGAGTCTCCGTGCCCGGCTGAGGTGCACATATCTTAAACATATCATTTGATGTGAAAAATTACAATATATTTTCTTCTTACAGCCTCGGTTTTCTCCCTGTGAATGGTCATTCTTCAGCTGACCCTGCGAGTTCTTGTCACCTGGGCTCTGGTGCTGGTACCCTGGTGTGTTCTTTTAACAGCACAGAGCTCCTAGTCAAGGAGTCAGGCCTGGGTCTGGCCAGTTTTCTTCTTCAGGAGAACAGGAGACACAGGGTCTTCCAAGACCCAAAAAGGGGTGTCAGAGAAATCTCACATTTCTTTAGGAGGAAAAGGGGAGGCTTCTGAGATGGGCTGAGTCAAGGTATATTCAAGGCTAAAAAATGTAGGGCCGGTTATAACCTACATGTGGGGAAAAAGGCAGAGCTAAAATATATAAACAATATAACATCCAGAAATAGAGCAGTTCATTTTTGCCATTTTCTCTTTTTCTTTTTAGTTGCTTAGTAACTGTTCAAGTCTATAAGTTCAGTCATGTAGGGGTCCCCACACTGCAATAATAATAGCTAACACTCTTTACTACATGCCAGGCCCGTTGTAAGGCTGTATTAACAACAATGCATATCCATCATCCACATTTTACGGCTGTAGCTATTCAGCAATGAAGCTAGGATTCAAATCCTGGTATCTGATTCAGAGACCATGCTTTTAACCATTGTGCCACAGAGATGACAGCAGACAGTCAGGGAGAGGGCAATGGCATCCACCATCTAGACTTTCCTAGCCCAGAGAACTCCAGGCAGGACTGTAAGCAATGCTATCAATCTACCCAATGACAAACATTTCCACTCGGCAGGTGCCATGGCCAGGGGCCACTGAGGTCACCAAAGGTGTCTATTAAGTGTCTTCCATATTATTGCCAGACCTGCTTGAAATATATTCACTCATTTAGTCCCTGCAGGAACTCCTAAGAAAATGGCATTGCTGCTCACATTTTGCAGTTGAAGAATTGAGGTCCAGAGGCAAAATGATGTAACATAGCCAGCATGTGCTGAACTCTGACATCATATCCAGCACCAGTTCTAAGTGTGTCACATGTATCAGTTCATTCAAATCTCACAACCAGCCCAGATTATGAAACCAAGGCATGAAATGCTTAACTAGCATGTTCAAGGTCACCTCACGCGGTATGTGGAGGAACTGGCATCTGAATCCAGGTGGTCAAGCTCCAAAGCAGAAACTCACATCCATCATGTTACACCTGCCTGACTTCACACAGCTGATAAAGGGCAGAGCTGGGAGTCACTGCCAGGTGAGACTCCTACATTGCCCTCTCTGCCACCTTTCTTTGAAGTGTTAGGGCCCACTGTCTTTCTAACTCCTTCTCTCTCCCTCACAGGCACTTGAATCCTCTACTGGCACCACCTCATCCCATGACCACTCATGACCACAGACAAGGCTGACCCTATCCATGGTCAACAGCTTTGTTGTTATAGAGGCTGGCCTCTATAGAAAGCCCATGATGAGGCCTGGAAATGGATCTGCATGAGAAAAGTCCAGGGATTCCTTCAATTTCACCAATTCCTGTTGCTCTAAGGTCAGCAAGGGAGAGACTACTCATCTGAGCTTAGCAGCTATTCCTGCAGCCCAGAGCTGGAGCCAAGGAGTGCAAGGCTATCATGCTGTTCTACAGCCATATCTGGACCGACTGCTATGTCCACAGCTAACCACCTTGCCAAGAACCTTAGAGTGTCCCCCTTCTCCTTTTATGAAGTCTCTTGCCCTATAGACAGGTGCTGAATGAACATAGCTTAGGGGTCTAAACACAACTTAATTCAGGCCTGCAAACAGGAAAAGACTCGCCAGCCCTTGACTGACGTTACTGGGAAAATAGCGGATATGGCTGCATAGTGAGGGACCTGAGATTAGAAGCAGGTGGCCTGTTTGCTCGCTGTGTAGCTTTGAACACAGCAGCTTATTACATCTGATGTCAGTTCTCTCAACCATAAAAGAGGAATAAAGCAGTTCCTACCAGGCAGGATTGTTATGGGGATGGAATCAATACACTGCAGAATTGTTCATAAAACAGCCTCGTATGGCATATGGCAAGCACTCAGTAAATGGTAGCAATGACCCATGGCTCCTCTCCTCCCTCCTTTCTCAGGAGGAATCCTTTATTTTATTTTTTGAGACTGAGTCTTACTCTGTTACCCAGGCTAGAGTGCAGGGACATGATCTCAGCTCACTGGAACCTCCGCCTCCTGGGTTCAAGTGATTATCCTGCCTCAGCCTCCCAAGTAGCTGGGATTACGGGTGCCCACCACCACACCTGGCTAATTTTTGTATTTTTAATAGAGACGGGGTTTC
>NW_012100632.1:712540-729226 GCF_000951045.1 Mandrillus leucophaeus | reverse complement strand
TTTTTTTGAGACATAGTTTCGCTCTGCTGCCTGGGCTGGAATGCAATGGCATGATCTCGGCTCACTGAAACCTCCGCCTTCCAGGTTCAAGCAACTCTCCTGCCTCAGCCTCCTGGGTAGCTGGGATCATAGACACATGCCACCACACCTGGCTAATTTTTCTTTTTCTTTTTTTTTTTTTTTCAAATAGAGACGGGGTTTCACCATGTTGGCCAGGCTGGTCTTGAACTCCTGACCTCAGATGATCTGCCTGCCTCAGCCTCCCAAAGTGCTGGGATTACAGACGTGGGCCACTGTGCCCAGCCATCTTTTCTATTTGTTAAATAGATCACTTTGTTTGTCTCCCTCTAGAACATGAGCTCCACTAAAGCAGGGGCCTTGTCTCTCATTCATAGCTGTATCCCCAGAGGCTAGAGCAGTTCCTGATCCTTAGCAGGTACTGGTAAATATTTGCTAAATCAATCAGTCAATCAAATCAAATCAAATCATACCTTTACCCCAAATCAGGATGTACACTGAGGCTGACTGAAATGTAATAGTCTATATTTATGAAGATACTGTCTTGGGGCTTTACATATATTATCTTATTAAATAAGGGATAAACTAACTTATAAGATAGCAACTATCTTATCTCCTTTATTTCAGGTGAGGACATTGAAGTTGAAGTCCTGCTACTTAGAGATGCTTATCTGGTAAAAGGCAGAGCTAAGTTTCAAACCCAAATCTGTTCAACTCTGGACTCATGCTATTAATCACCACTCTTGCTAAATTTTGCACGGGATTGTGACAATTTAGTGTGCACACAAATTATCTGTGGCTGATTAGAAATGCTGACGGCAGTGATGTGACTTTACACTTTACGAAAATGGAGAGAAGATATTGTCACCTAACATATGCAACCTTGTCTGTGAAACAACTTATTTTGAAGCACAAGTTTTGGGGTCAGGGGAGAAAAGGAATAAAAGCTGAAAATAAGTAGGGCTTTTACTACCTTTAGCAATGAAATAACTAGCTTCAGATACAGGAAACAACTTCAGATGTCACAAAGCCAGTTAGAGGTGACAGAAAATCCTCAAGTTTCCCAAGAGAAAGCCATTTGGTCAACTGCACCTTGATCCATCTTCTGGGGGTTGGATACACATCTGATATCCAGCCCACAGAAGATGGTTGTGTAGGAGAGTCCAGAACCCTGATTCTTCAAGAGACAAATCCCAGTGTCTTTGCAGAAGAAAGCCTTTCCCACTAGAGGAACTTTGAGGCCTTGCAGATAATAAGAGAACAGCGAGCCCCTTAGTACATCTCACACATGCCTTCCAGGCCAGACAACCCATACTCACCAGTGGAATGTAGTTTTGAGTCAACTTGCAGCTGCCACAAAAGGAGTTAGCAGACTTTCTCAGAAGTTCTTGATAACTCCAAGTGGGTCACCTTACACCATAAAGTGGTTTGTAATTAAAATGTTTTTGAAACTGTGAACAGACCAAAGTGTCTAGACATTGGGAGGCTCCAATCCTACACCATCCCGACTGCCCATGATTACTGTATGATAGATACCCACAACCTGCCAAAGAACATGTTATGTTTTCTCTATCAGAGCATCTTTAAGGGCAAATTTCTGGAAAGCCTCTCCTCACAGCCTGCTGAGAGTTGCTGGGAAATCTTTGGCCATCAAGAGGAAGGCATGCCTGGGCATCTAGGGCACTTTCCCTCTGGAGGCAGGCCTGGGCTTGCAGAATGTGAGCCATAGCTGGCTCAGGCTGGCTGCGGAAGCCCACATATGGAAGGCAGGATTTCCGGGGCCCAGGTCTGATGCATCATCACTGTAACCCTTCAGAGAAAACAAACTGATTCTCCAGCTCAAAATCAGGAAGGTGGTGGAGGTAGTGGGGGTGGTGTGATAAGTTAGGTTAGCGAATACATAGTTTAAACCCTGCAAAACTATTAAAGGAAAATCGGGCATTTGGAAACCACTACCCTAGCTCCCTGCAATACCTGATCCTACCCATGTACCAAGGGGAAAAGCATATGTATCATTTATTTTTCATCTATGCGTTCATTCAAAAAACACTGAATGAACAGCTATTTTCTAGGCATCATATCGCGTGCTAGGGAAATACAGATGGACACATCACATTTTTTGACCATAGGTACTCACACTTTAGCAAAGAAAATAAAACAAACAAAACAACAACAACAACAACAAACACCAAAGGTTCCTGAGCAAGAGAACTTTACACATAGTGGGGACTGGGAAAGAGCAGAGGCAAGGACCTGGAAGGAAGCCACTTGCAGCAAATGCAGAGGTCCCACTAGGCAGGAAAGTAAAGGAGGGGTTGGATGAGACACATTTAATGTATAAAGGTTAAGAGATTACACATTCAGGCTGGAGGGTAGAAGGAAGAAATGAAATTGACTCATTTCTCAGAGTGGGAGAATGGTGATGCTGTGCACTAAGGCTGAAAGTCAGAAAGAAGAAATTTAGGGAGTGGGAGGGGTGAGGAAGCGTAAAATTACGCATTTAGTTTTCTATTTGTTGAGTCTGTCAGGTACTCATTGAAAATCTAAAAGATGGGTAGAAATCCTAATAGTTGATCCAGAGAGTCCACAGAGTAAGTGACACAGATTTTAACAACAATGCTAGTTTCTATTTAGTGGAGGTCTACCATGTATCAGGTATGCTACCTTCAATTTCATTGAGCCCTAACAAGAATCCTATAAAGTAGGTATGATTGTGTCCATTTCACAGATGAGGAAGTGGAGGCTCTGAAATGTTAAATAACCTGCCCAGGGTCACAGGTATCTGACTCTGGCCATTATGCTCTTTCTACTATGCCCTAAGACCTCCAATTTTAGTGTCATTGTCAATGAGAGAAGATCGGTTCATCAAAAGTGAGAGTAAAACAATGCTATCCAATAGAACTGGATTTCTCAACCTCAGCACTACTGACATTTGGGGCCAGATAATTTTTGTTGTAGGGGGCTATCCTGTGCATTGTAGGATGTTTAGCAGCATCCTTGGCCTCTTTCAGCTAGGTGCTAGTACCAACCACGCCACTCCCACAACAGTGTGACAATAAAAAATGTCTTCAAATATTGTCAAATGTCCCTCTAAGGCAAAACAGTCACCAGTTAAGAATCACTGCAGTAGAAATATAATTTGAGTCACACGTGCAATTTTAAATTTTCTGATAGCCACAATTTTTCTAAAAAAGTAAAGAGAAATAGGAATTTAATTTCAATACTTTATTATATCCAAAATATTATCATTTCAACATGTAATCAATATAAAAGTATTGATAAAATATTTGATAATCATTTTTTATATTAAGCCTTTAAAATGAGGTGAGTATTTTACACTTACAGCAGAGCTCAATGTGGACTTACCACAGTTCAAGTGCCCCAGCCACGTGGCTTGTGACTCCCGTAATGAACAGCAAAGAGCTGGAGAAAAAAAGGAGGGAACTGCCCACATATATGGATGGGAGGAGGAGGAGCAAAAGCAACACTGAACAGTGGGCAGAGAGGGTCACAGACAGCCTCTGGGGTCCTAGCAGTTCAAGCTTTTCCTTCCCCACCCCACCCCAGGAACTGCCCCTCCCTATCAACAATCTGCCTACCCCAGGGAACAAGGGCAAAAGACGGGACTGAAGAAAGCTGGAGGGAAAGCCCAGGGAGGGTGCCCTGGGAAGCCCACCCACACAGACAGTGGGGAGTCACCCTGGGCTTTCAGGGAGGCAGCTGCCAGCCTCCAGCAAGATAGTCGAGAAGACAGATACGGACCACTCATCCACTCTCGGGAACACCCAGTCACCTCCACCAGCAGCTGCTGACACAGCGCCGATTCCAGCCCAAGGCACCGCTGAAACTAAGCCTTCAAAACCACAGCGTCTCAGTCCAGCTCGAGGGAGTTCCAGAACAGCCGAGGCCGCTCCCTGGGACTACTCAGCAACAACTGACACATCCTGGTGGTAACTCAAGTGGAAGGGCCGGGGCCTGCCACTGTCTGGAGGCATTCAGTCCCTCATTTGGCCACTGCTGCCCCAGAGCGGGAGGTGTTGCTCTCCCCATTGTAAGGATGGAGACACAGGACCACACCCCTAGAAACAACCCTGGCCAGGATGCTTCTCTAATTATTTAGAAAAAAATATTAACTGAAGCACACATAATTCACAAATAAAGCAATCTTAGCGATGTTCTCCCTTGACTACAAAACCCTTTAATGAATCAATGTTTGATGTAAGGAACAAGAAACCAAATACAGTTAAAAAATAGTCAGCTCCATGGGATTCCAGAGGAGGGAAGAAGAGAAAGAAAAGATGAATGAGGGCAGGAAGAGGACAGAGGAGGACACACAGAAAGAGGAAGAGGCAGAGCCCCACACAGGGAGAGGGCAGAGGGAACACAGGATCAGAGTCCTCACTGGAGCCTCAGGCAGAAAGCACACCGCTGCTCTCGTTCACGGAGGGAAATCCTATTCACCACTCAGGGGCTACACACAAGAATTAGCAGTCGCGGACAGGGACACAGGCAGATCACCTTGAGAACCAGGTGTAGGAGGACAGATGGGTGCACAGCCCAGCTGCTCATAGGCCGGTGGGTCTCAGCCTCCCCACCTGGCTTCAGGAAGAGGCAGCTCTGCATCCTCTGAGCTGGCAGCATGTGAAGAGGACCTCCCTGCCACTGATGTCTGGGGTTCCCACCACCTGTGCTGGGCACCCTTGAATGGCCCGGTATGTTCAGAGTCAACTCAGCTCCTATTCTCCACACTCCCAGTAGGCTCTTGAGCCTTTAAGAGGCAAACCTTCCCTGGATCCATCTCTCCTATTGTCCTCGCTTTGCAGCTGGGCAAACTGAGGCCCAGAGACTGGAAGCCTGCCTGTGTTCTTTCCACTATACTACAGGCAAAATGTAAAGACCGTGCATCTCTTTCAAAAAAAGAAAAATCTTTTTTTTTTTAAATTGGCCAGGTGCCCTCAAATCATGGGATAAATAATCTTAAAGAGGAAGGTCACATACAGTATTTATATACACATACAGTGCATGTGGAAAGGGCTTTGTAAATTATGATGCCTTTTACAAATGATAGTTGTCATTAAACTTACTCTACACAGAGAACTCATTGTCCTCTACACAAGTTTATGGACCTACTTTTAAAGGGTCTAAGGCCCACTTTGAACTTTGAGAGTTCCTTCTAGCCTGTTATTCAACTAAACCAAAAAAAAAAAAAAAAACAGAAGAAGAAAAGAAAAAAGCTCCCCCAAGCCATGTCTAACCTTTGCTTCATTCCTATTCTTGCGTAGGCAAGATCTTGTTTGTTTTCCAAAAACCCACTTCTTAAGCACTGGAGAGCTCTCAGCCACTTCCCACAAGTTTCCAGCAAAAGTGCAGGCGCCAGTTAATCCTGTAACGGAAGACCTCCCCCTGCAGCTGGCAAGAGGGCTCTCATCTCCCTGCCTAAGTGGAGAGGAAATGCGCACCAGTGCCCAGAGCTGGGGCTCCGTCAGAGCTACTGGGCCAACCCATTAGTTCCAGGACTCCTTTGCTGAGCACCTGCCATGTGCCTGGGAAGCACATCATATGTAGCAAAGGGAATTTCAAAGCCTTGGCAGTATTTTGAAAACATGATCGCAGGCTGGCATTGGGGTTCAATTTGAAGCAGTTTATAGGAAGTGTGACAGAGTACAAAGGGTCACTCTGGCTTCCTCCAGGCCTCCAGAGATCCGAGATCTTCTTTTTTACACACTGTATACGGGTTTGGACGTCTTTACTGCCTCTGTGGGGAGAGCTGAGCAGTGCAGAGTATAGAACAAAGAACACTAAGAACTAGGGCTGAACAGAGAACTAAGAATTAAACACTGAAATTCTCCTCCCCTTCAGGCACCTGTTCTCCTCCAGCCACAGTCTGCTCATCCATGAAATGGTAACAGTAACCTAACACACATCAGAGACTTGCTAAGAGGCTCAGTTTCCAGCCCCAGGCAATACAGCAAGTGATGGCTTTGAGATGGGTAGAGTCTGTCACAGGGATGGGAAGGAAGCATGAGTGGATCGGATCAAGATGAAAGGATGTAAGGAAAGAAGCTTAACTTCTTTGTGGGAAGGCACTATGGAATGGCCAATGTGTATACTTCTTCACAATTCCCTCTAGCACTGAACAACAGTAATGGTTTTTATCCCAGCAGTACTTATTGAGTGCTTACTGCTTTACCTCCAGCATCTAGAAGAGTGCAAACATGACTCCACCCATTCATCCACCCATCTACTTACCCACCCACCCACCCATTCCCCGACCCATCCAGCCAGCCTTGCTGAATGAAAGTTAACTTATTCTAGGCCTTCTACAAACACCTCTTTTGAACAGGAAGAATCTTGGAGAGGGCAGATGGGGACACCCTCCTTGGGCCATCAGCCTTTTCCTAACTCACTAGGCTACATGAAGCCTTGCTTCCTCTCCTCCTGCTATGCAAACTCACAAGGCAGATAGACTCAGGAGGCCTGGCTAACTAGAGAGATTCTGAGCACAAGGCAGCTGAGCTGACAGTTCCTTCGAGCAATCTGTGTGATGGGATAACCTCACCAACACCTGAGGCTAGATGGGGGCATTCGAAACTGTAAGGCTCAGTATGGGTCAGTTACTGCTGTTGCTACTAGCCACCAAATTAAACTCACCCAAACTCCCTCCCCCCAACTGACTGAAACAATGATTCCCCCCAGCTCACTCTTGTGACAGTTAAAGTACAGAAAGTCCCAGCAGCGGGCTTGGTTTACTACTGTATCTGGAATTTATTTATGAAATCTCTCAGAAGAGCTTAATTCCATCACAAACCTTAATGTCAGACATTCGCTGGGATAGATGACAGTTCAGGACACTCAGGAGGATGGCATTTCCTTAGTTTGCCTCTCCCAGGCTGGAATTTCAGAGGCAGCTGACTACCACATTTGCCACCTCTGTGGGCAGGTATGCTGGTGGTCAGGGTCTGCAATGGAGCCCTCTCTTGGCACACAGATGCCCATTTTTAACCAGGAGGAGAATGGTGAACAGGGAGCAGCTTGCAGGACAGGGAGGCAGCCAGATAGAGAGCCCTCTGCTCAGAGTCCTTTCAAACAGTCCTGACAAACAGTAATCATGACGAAGGTAATCATCTTCTTCTACGCTGGCCACTGTTCTAAGTGCTTTAGACATACTATTTTATCTAGGCCTCACAGTCCCCCTCAAAGTTGGAGACTATTATCATTTTTCAATTAAGTAATATGCTTAAGGTCACATAGCCAAGACCTGGTGTGGTGGCTCACACCTCTAATCCCAGCAGTTTGGGAAACCAAGGTGAGTGGATTGCTTGAACTCAGGAATTCAAGACCAGCCTGGGCAACATGGCAAAACCCATCTCTGCAAAAGCACACAAAAATTAGGCAAACATAGTGGTGCACACCTGTGGTCCCAGCTACTCGGGAGGCTCAGGTGGAAGGATCACTTGAACCCAGGAGGTGGAGGTTGCAGTGAGCTGATGTGTGCCACTGCACACCAGCCTGGGCGACAGAGTGAGACCCTGTCTCAAAAAATAAAAAAAAAGTCACACAGCCATAAGTGGGATGCAAACTTAGGTTGGTCTGACCTCAAAGACCATGCTCTCAGGCCCTGTGCCATGCCACCGTCTCACTCTGGCTCGAAGAAATGAGAGCTTTGAAGGCAGTCTATGTCAATAGTGTCCACAGCATACCTACTTCTCCTATATCCTGAAGCAAGAGTGTCCCTCTCACCTCCACAGTCCCTAGCCAGCATCCTACGAGTGATATTTAAGACCCCAAACGTACCATCCACCTCTCTTGGCTCAGCTCAGTCTCAGATACATCTGTTTCCTTACACTCAGTTCCCTCGTGGGCCTGAGAAGGGCACAGGCAGTTAGATTCTGGACTCTGAACTGGAGTGGAGGCTCTGTGTCTGGGCCAGGAAAAGGGGAGGACATGCTGAGTGTGGACAGATGTCCACCAGACCGAGACTCTGGCAATCATTTTAACGAGCAATGCAGTGGTCAGCCAGGCACACCATACATGTTCACCTACTCTGAAAACTGAGCTGAAATAGAGCATGATTCCAAGGCCCAGGTCAGTTAAATGACCGAGCAACAAAACCACAGCAATGCATTACATCCGAACCCAGTGACTACAAAACTTTTCTGATTCAGGATTTTTTAAAAGGAGTCAGGACATGGTTTCATGAAGGCATTAAGCCATTTCCCCCACCCCACATGCTCCTAACTTCCTGAACAAAGAAAGCATCCCATCATTTTAGCGCCAAGACAATAGGCTGCATTTTCCATTTAAGAACAGTTGGCTTGGAACAGCAGATAGAGAAGCAGTGAGAGTAAACGCGGGTCTGCGGGGCCACTGAGGACAATGATTAATGGGTTTCCCAGGCCTGCTATCAGCTGGCGCAGGCAGTGTAGGAATAGGTCTCAGAATGTGTTACCCCAAGGCCCTCTTGCAAGCACTCCAGTGAGCAGAGAATCAGCCTACACATTCCCAACCAATGAGCTCAGGCTGGAGGTGAGCCAGGGAGAGCCAAGGTGGACAGTGGGAGGAGGGTCAGGAAGGGTCTGAACGTCTCGCTGCTGCTCCAGGAAGGGAAGACTAGCCATTCATGGAGGCCTTACGACACCACCTCTGACTCAAACAATGGACTGTGTGGTGTGACCTTAATTAAAGGAAAAATGTAGAATCATAGTGCATTTAAAAGACCTTAGAGAGGCCATCTACTAAAATCTCTCATATCACACAAGAGGAAACAGAACAGAGTTGGGAGGAAGGGAAAGAGGAATTTCTGTTTCTGACGATTTCCTATTGCTAGGAATGGTGTCATGTGTGTGTTAAAGCAGCTAAGGTGTGTTAGAATATTGCTGTTTTACAGATGTGGAAATTCGGTCTCAAGCCAGTAATTGGCCCCTGGTCACTAAACTAAAAATTAGAGGAGCAGAGATTTGACCTGGATCCCTTCCAAGCTCTTTTCAGCAACTCCCCCACCCCCCACCCACTATACTGGCAGGCCCCACATGGCTCCTGACCCCTCTATTCCCAGCTCTATGGCATCAGAACAGGCGTCCTTAACCATTTTAATGCCACAAACCATCTCAGTAACTTGATAAAACCTATGGACACCTTCTCAGAATATTTTCTTTAAATGCATAAAACAAAACATTAACAGATCTAGCATAGCTATAGTAAGTAACAAGACCTAGTTGTAGGTCTAACACCTTACAATAATCTCAATAATTATTCACTTAAAATTTCTAGTTATTAGTGTAAATCCTAGCTTGAGATATCTGCAACCACTTCAAGAAGGAATGAAAATATTTGAGATTTCTATTAGTGATGAAGTCATAGGCACTCCTAAGATGGATTTGTTGCCTACAATGTCCCTGTAATTGGGGAATATATTACATTTCAGTTAGAGGTTAGTAAAAATAAAGGGTTTTTTCTTCATTCAAGTTCACGGACCCCTGCAAATTAAAAATCCCTGTACCAGACCAGCACTACCATGAATCCCCAGCATGGGGGACAGTTGTCAACTTTTCCTTAAACCTGTAGGACAAAATAATAGCAGTTGCGATTTATTGAATGTTTTAATGTTGCAGGCCCCTGTGAAGCTAACTCATGTCCTACTGATAACTATTCTTTGAAGTGGGTGATACTGCCTTGGTCATATAAGGCAGAAAAGTTCGGTCTCAAGGTTGATTCCTAAAGCAAGTTAAACACATCTACCTACTGCATGTTCAAGTTTACAGATTATTGTAACTGAAGAGATTGCAAAGTAAGCTGTTAAAAAAAAATTTACTTGAAATTCTCTTCTTGGCTGGATGGATTTTGAGTTCACATAAACAAAACAAAATAAATTAGACATTGAGGCTGATATAAGGCTACAAATGCCATCCTTAACCCCAAATTGAAAACTACTAAATCCATCAAATTCATAGTACCAGGACTTTAACTGAGAATTTCTAATAAACAAACAGGTGAAATTCTAAAACCAGATATTCATAAATATAAAATAATGCTGTTGCCCTCCTTAAATATTTCTGACAGAATTTCTTTTGGAAATAAAGATAAGAATAGGCCGGGCATGGTGGCTCACACCTGTAATCCTAGCACTTTGGGAGGCCACAGCGGGTGGACCACCTGAGGTCAGGAGTTTGAGACCAGACTGGCCAACATAGCAAAACCCTGTCTCTACTAACAATATAAAAATTATCTGGGCATGGTGGCAGGCACCTATAATCCCAGCTATTTGGGAAACTGAGGCAGGAGAATCGCTTGAACCCAGGGAGGGGTGGAGATTCCAGTGAGCTGAGATTGCGCCATTTCACTCCAGCCTGAGCAAAACAGCAAAACTCCATCTCAAAAGAAAAAAAGAAAGGAAAATAAAGACAAGAATAATATCTGAGCCCTCTCTGTATCCTTATCACCCAAGATTAACTGTTGAGGAAATAGTGTACTTGAAAATACAATATATCTCATATCTTTCCCAGAATCATTTTCTCCATTGAAGTCCTCAAAGGTTGAGTGAGTAGATTAGTAGTCTAGAACTGTTGGTTTTGAACAGTGTCACATTCTTCCGTTTATCCCCATGAAATTCTAGGCAAGTCCCTTAACCCAAAGAAGCCTCAGTTTCCTCATCTGTAAAGTGGGGATAATAATCCCAGCCCTTATTACCCCAGAGAGTTATTGTGGGAATCAAATGAGATACTCGATACAAAATTCCTCTGTAAACAGAAAAGCTTTATACCATTGTGATGTTATTAAACCCCAATAAGGGACAAGTCACTTGGTATGATCAGGAGCTTCAGAATCAATGTGGGAAGCAAAAATACAGGAGGTTCCTTCAGCACAAGAGATCATAAATCAGTGTCACTCACACCTGTGACTGCGCGCAGCAGCACCAGAAGAAAGACCAGTGGTATACCCTTCATGGGAAACCTTCCTGCCAAAAAAAAATATATATATGAAAACACTGCAAGAGTCTGGACCTCTTAAAACTCAGATTTACAATTCCTTGCAAAGGACCATAACCCTCATTCTCCCCTCCCTCAAGGTGTCTCTTCAAGGAGAAGAGACCTTCAAGAAGATGGCAACCCACCACGCCCAATGTCTGAAAGAGGCCAAGTAGACAATACAAGGTGGCCATGGTCTTTGCTAACCCCAAGGCCTCTAATGGCCCTGAAAAAAGCATTTCTACTAGCACAGGAGAATGAACCTTGGTTTCAGTGTGTTAGGGGATAAGGGGAAGGTGAAGATATGGGAGCAAGGAGTACAGAATTACTTTCCCCAGAAATTTGGTAGAGAACAGAAGAAGAAACAGAGCTGATGATATTGATTTTCATAAGAAGTCAGATGGCTGCTTAAAGGGAAGGGGCTGAAGAGACAGAGAAGGAGGTAAAGGATGGGAACAGCTGCTATGGGAATTGATACAGACAGGAAACTGGCTAGATTTTCTGAAAAGGCTGTCCCAGCAGCACTGAGAGGCTCAGCATTAAGTTATCATAACTTGGTAACAACACCAACCAGCTGGGCTCTGCAGCTCTCTCTAACAGTGCCAGGCAGCCCTCGAGAGCAGGACACAGAATTAGAGACACCAGAGTCTCTTTGCGGGGCGGGGGGCAGCCTGAAGTCAGGAGAACTGAGAAGCTGCTGAACATGATTGCAAAGGCACAATGTGGGCTCCAAGATAGACAAAAGAATGAAGCCCTTGGGAGGCAGATGGATCAAGAGGACAGGGAGGCACTGGCTAAGGATGGGAATGTGGATTTGCAGCAGGTCTCATGAGAATGAGATGGTAAGAGAAGCAGCAGCTTCAAGTCATGGTTAGAGAGGAGCATTTCCAGTGGGAGTTTAGGTGGGACAGTTCTGGGCAGTGGAAAACTCCTAGGTGCGGCTCTCAGCTGGGCTGCTGGGGAGAAGGCAAGAGGTGGGAGGAGGTGGAGGCTGCTGGAGCTGCAAAGGTGGAGGATCTCCAAGGACAGGATTTCAGCAGACTGAACACAGAAAGTGCCTACAGTGCTGGGCAGAGGTAGGTGGAGGAGAGGCTGAGAACTAGGGGAGGAGCCTGCCCAGAAGGCAACCTGTGAGAAGGGAGTTGTGGGAAACAGGTTGGTGAGGCAGGAGCTGGGCTGATCAGACAGGGCATTGGGCCAGGCTAGAGCTGGAACTTTAATCCACAGGCACCGGGAGTTTTGAATCTGGGCAGTCACAATCTGAGCTGTGCTTGCGAAGAGTGACTCTGCAGGGCCAGTACTGGACTGGAGGGGAGGAAAGGCCAAGAGAGGTTAGAGGCTGGCGGGTGTGATCACTTGAGTAAGAAATTAGTCAGTCCCTGAACAAAAGTGGGGCAGTGGGGGTGAAGAGCAGGGGACAAGCATGAAGAGAACTGCAAAGGAAGGTGTGATTGCATGTGGGAGGAAGAAAGGACATGGGCCTGGAGTCCCAGCTACTCGGGAGGCTGAGGCAGTAGAATTGCTTGAGCCCTGGAGGCAGGGGTTGCAGTGAGTTGTGATCATGCCACTGCACTCTAGCCTGGGCAACAGAGCGAGATATTGTCTCAAAAAACAATAGTAATAATAATGATAATGAAGTCTGATATGAGACATTTACCATCTAGTTTTTCTTAAGGAGACCATCTAGTCTCCTATTACTTGGAGGCTTCATTTAGGTAAACACGAACCTTAGCTTCCATAACCCCTTTTATCTTAACTCATATATTTCTTTATGCCAACTTCAACTCTTCAGGCAAAGCTTAACTTTTAACCAATTGCCAATCAGAAAATCTTTGAATCCACCTATAACCTAGAAGCCCCCATGCCTGCACCCCCATACCTTACATGTATTGATTCATGTCTTTGCCTGTAATTTCTGTCTCTCCAAAATGTACAAAACCAAGCTATAACCCAACTACTTCGGGCACATGTTCTCAGGACCTGCTGTGTCATGGGCCATGGTCACTCTTATTTAGCTCAGAATAAACCTCTTCAAACATTTTACAAAAGTTGGGGTTTTTTTGTTTTTTGCTTTTTGTCAGCAGCTTCCATGCCTTCCCTGAACTCACCACCCTCCAGTCACTGCCGCGTGTTCAGCTAGTAGAAGATCCCTGAACCCAGTCCTTTTGGGGTTTTATGACAGCTTCATCATGTAGGCACAGTTGATGAAATCACTGGCCATTGATGAGCGAGTTATCCTTCAGCCCTTCTGTCCTCCCTGGAAACTGGCTAGGCCTTTCAGGCAGCAGCCTTCATCCTGAAGCTGCCTATGGGCTGCCAGCCACCAAGCATCTCATTACCATGCAAAGGACACTCTTATCACCCTGGAGATTCCAAGGGGAGAAGACCAAATATATATATTTCACAATATCAGATTACTTCAATGGGGTCATGGGGCTCGAGAGAGAGGTACAGGCCAGAAATAGAAATGTGGAGATTCATCTTCATGAGGGTGACAGGCAAGTATAGCTGAGATTTCCTGAGAAAGTAGGCCTCACAGAAACAAAAGGAGTTGGAGACAAACTCAGACACCAAATATGTACTACAGAAAAGAGAAATAAAGCATAAGACCCTTAAAAATTAATCAGAAAAGTTGTGCCATACCTGTACCTTATACCATATACAAAAATTAATCGAAATGGATGAAAGGCCTAATTGTAAGAGCTGAAACTAAAACTCCTAGAAGAAAACGTAGGGCAAAAGCTTCATGACAGTAATTTGGTCAGGATTTCTTGGATATGACACCAAAGCCACAGGCAGCAAATGGAAAAATAGACAAATTTGACTTCATCAAAATTTAAAACTTTTGTGCACCAAAGAACACTATCAGCGCAATAGAAAGATAACCCATAGAATGGGAGAAAATATTTCCAAATCTCTTATCTGACCAAGAGTTACTATCCAGAATATATAGAGAACTCTTAAAAGTCAACAAAAACAAAACACAAAACCTGATTCAAAAATGGGCAAAGGACTGGAATAAACATTTCTCTAAAGAAGACTTATGAGTGGACAATAAGCACATGAAAAGATGCTCAACATCATTAATCATTAGGGAAATCCCAATCAAAACCACAATGAGATGCCACCTCACACCCATTAGGATGTCTACTCTAAAAACCAAAAAATAAGTATGGTGAATATGTGGAGAAAATTCAACCCTTGGACATTGCTAGTAGGAATATAAAATGATACAACTACTTGAAACAGTAAGACAGTTCCTCAAAAAAGTAAAAATAGAATTACCATTTGACCCAGCATTTCACTTTCGGGTATATCGTATACCCAAAAGAATTAAGGCATGATGAAGAAATAGATATGTATATCCATAGTGGCTGTGTCCCTAGCATCTGGCATGTAGCAGATATTTAAAATGATTTTCTTTTTTTTTTTTTTAAGCAGAGTCTTACTCCGTTGCCCAGGCTGAAATGCAGATGTGCAATCTTATCTCGCTACAGCCTCTACCCCCCAGGCTCAAGCAATCCTCCCATCTCAGCCTCCCAAGTCGCTGGGACTACAGGTGCATTCCACCACACCAGACTAATTTTTTGTATTTTTTTTTTTAGAAATGGCATTTTGCCATGTTGTCCAGTCTGGTCTCAGTCTCCTGAGCTAAAGTGATCTACTCACCTTGGCCCCCCAAAGTGCTGGGACTACAGGAGTGAGCCACCATGCCTGGCTGAAAATGATTTTTTGAATGAATTAATAATTATGAAAAATTTGACTCAGGGATGGCAATATAAAATATAAGGGTAAATGGAAACAGTTTGGTGGTTCCTCAAAAAGTTGAATTACCATATGAGTCAGCAATTCTACTCCTAGTATATACCTAAAATTATTGAAAATGAAGACTCAAACTGCTTCACGTCAGTGTTCATCACAGCATTATTCATCTTAGCCAAAAAGCAGAAAAAAAACCAAGGGTTCCTTGCTGGATGAATGGATAAACAGATGTGGTACATACATAGGATAGAATATTATTCAGTCCTAAAAAGAAGGAAATTCTGGCATATGCCATAGATGAACCTCGAAGACATCAGGCCAAGTGAATAAGCCAGTCACAAATACTGTATAATTCCACTTAAACGAGGTACCTAATAGTTAAACTCTGGAGACAGAAAGAGAATGGTGGTAGGTGGGGACTGGGGGTGGGGAGGAGTGGGGAGTTACTGATTGTCGGTACAGAGTTTCATTTTTGCAAGATGGAAAACCTTCTGGAGATGAATGATAGTAATGGGTGTACCACAATGTAAATGTACTTCATGATACCAAATTATACATTTTAAAATGGTTAACGTTTTATGTTAGGTATATCTTACCACATTTTGCTTGAAAAAAACCTCAAACTCAATTCAGCACTGGAAAAGTTTTAAGTATGACTGGAATAACTTGGATATGCAAATTTACTTTTTCAACTGTAAATTTTATAAAATTTAAGTACAGATGAAGCACTTCTGATTAAAATTTAGCATCTGAATTGAGATGTTCTATAAGAGTAAAACACACACCAGATTTCAAACACTTAGTACAAAAAATGCAAAATAGCTTTAAATAATTTCATAGTGATTACATGCTGAAATAATAATTTGGATATATCAGTTAAATATATTAAGATTAAAAAAGAAAAGAATGAAATTCTGACACATGCTACCATATGGACAAACCTCAAAAATATTATGCTAAGTGAAATAAACCAGACACAAAAAGACAAAGATGATATGATTCCACTTACAAGAAACATTACGAACAAATTTGCGCCAACAAAAAGATGAGAGCGTACCAGGGGCTGGCGGAAGAAGGGCAGAGGGAGTCTTTGCGTAATGGTTACAGAGTTTCTATTTGGAGTGAGGAAAAATTTTGGAAACAGGAAGCGGTGATGGTTGTACATCTTCCAGAATGTAACTAATGCCCTGAATTAATTGTACACTTAAAAATGGTTGAGATGACAAATTTGTTATACGTATTTTACCACAATTTAAAAAGACACATTGGGAATGCCCAAGGGGAAGAGTAAATGCAAGAGCTCATTTTCTTAAAGCTAGAGAGGATCCACAAGCAGCTGCAAGTAAACATCAGCAAGTTCTCCTCAGCTGGAAGGGGACATGAAACTTCCCCTGGACTTATCGATTTGAACTTAAAAAGAACCTCCCCCTATATGTTCCTCAGATTTTGACAGCTGTCCCCTGCAGAAAGGGTCCTGAGAATAAAATCTTCCCACTGCAGATTTCCCATAGACCAGGCTTTGGTATAGCTCACTATCCTGTATTTACATCTCTTGAGACTGTAAGACTGATAGCAGGAGGTGTAGAATACACCAGGTTGCAGTGAAATCTGTCACATATAGCCAAAGGCTCTGAGCAGCCTCTGAAATTATAATAGACTAGGTTTATCTTTCTAGGAAGCTGCATAGAAGTTTGAAATGAGTAACTTTTTTGTGTGTGTGTGTGATTAATACTTCTTTTTTTTTTAATTTATTTTTTAATTATTATTATACTTTAAGTTCTAGGGTGCATGTGCATAACATGCAGGTTTGTTACATATGTATACTTGTGCCATGTTGCTGTGCTGCACCCATCAACTTGTCAGCACCCATCAACTCGTCATTTACATCAGGTATAACTCCCAATGCAATCCCTCCCCCCTCCCCCCTCCCCATGATAGGCCC
>NW_012100632.1:706523-708490 GCF_000951045.1 Mandrillus leucophaeus | reverse complement strand
TTTTAATTGTGGGAAAAAATCAAAGCAGAGCAAAAGTCTCCAAAGAGCAAAGAAGAGGGAAGCCAGGGTTTACCTTTCAGTCTGGGAAGGAGAGTGTTAAACTGCTTCCTGGTTTCCTTTTTTCCTGCCCAGAGATACAAATTTATTTGGATAATCCCGGCCGGAGACTCCCTAGGGCCTTGTACAACCCTGGGTGGGCCAGGAGCTGCAAGAGGGTTTTCTTTTTTCCTCCAAGTAAAGGGAGACTAAGTCTTCCAGCTTCACAAGCCTATTGGCTAACTTCCCGTCTCTTTTGAAAGCTCCACGGGCAGCCAGATGCTAGGCAAGGGCCAGACAGGGCTGTGGCCACCATCCCCGCCTTGAAGGGAAGGAATGCTCAGATGCAAACTTAGACAGATGCTTAATAAGGAAATGAAAGGATTGTCTGGTATTGATTCCTGCTAACCCAGCATCAAAGCTTGGAAATACCGGGGCTCACACAGTAAAGCTCCAGAAAGAAGCCCTTTGAGCCACAGAGTTCGCTCCTCCATCCATGTGCATCTTCCCTGTGCCAAGCCCTGTGCTGGGGGCTTGAGATCCGGGGATGAGCCAGGCACACTCCCTGTCCTTAGGAAGCTCACCATCGAGTGGGAAAAAGACAAAGCAATCAATGTGGAGCACTGATCAGCAAGATAGTAATAGGACCAGAGAATCTAGGAGCCCAATGGGGCACCAAACCCAGATTGGGGATGGAATAAGAGGAGGCAGTTGGGAGGAGATAGTCAAGGAAGGCTCCCAGGAGGAGGTGATGTCTGCTTGAACTGAATCATAAAGAGAACAAGTTAGCCAGGCCAGGCCCCTGTTCAGCACTAACAGGACAGATCCTCTGTGGGCCAGGGCCCTAAAGTCTCCCATTATTTGATGAAATTTTCAAGAGATATATAAGTGCATTCGATTTGATACACTTATATGTGTTCTTCTCTTAAAGAACATTCACTTTTACCAATACAGCAAACTTTTTTTTTTTCTTTTTTCTTTTTTTTTTTGTGAGATGGGGTCTTGCTCTCCACCCAGGCTGGAGTGCAGTGGCACAATCACAGCTTATTGCTGCCTTGACCTCCCAGGCTCAAGTCAGCCTCCCCACTCAGACTCCCCAGTAGTTGGGACTATAGGCATGCACCATCACACCCGGCTAATTTTGTATTTTTTGTATAGACAGGGTATTGCTGTACTACCCAGGCTGGTCTCAAATTCCTGGTCTCAAGGGACCCGCCCACCTCGGCCTCCCAAAGTGCTGGGGTTATAGGAGTGAGAAATGGGGACTGGCAAACCAAACCTCTTAATGAAACAATGCATATGGAGCTATGTTGTGAGCTGTAAAGCTTGGTGGTGGTAATAAAACTGTTGTTGTTAAAAGGATGGCAGTAATTGCTGCCACATCACTGCTGGACTGCTCTTCACCCAGTGGCCCTGTTCAAGGTCACCTAGTCCAGGCTGCAGGACTCAGAGGGTTCTATAAATGCCCACTCAGCATGGCCCAGGAAATCTAAGGAGGCAACGTCTTCCTGTGCTTTCTCTTTTTAAAGAAGGACTGTTTTTGGTGCTCCCTTGCACTATTGGTGGGAGTATCCACTCCAGGGAGGAGAATCTGACAATGCCTATAATTTTTAAATGTAGCATACATACCCTTTGTCTCACAATTTCACATGTATTCAAACAAGTGTGGTTAAGGAAATGAACTGCAGCACTGTTTAAAATGGCAATAGACTGGAAATAAGCTAAGCTAAAGAAATTGTGCTATAGACTGGGTACGGTGGCTCATGCCTGTAATTCCGCACTTTGGGATGCCGAGGCTGGTGGATCATGAGGTCAGGAGTTCGAGACCATTCTGGTCAACATGGTGAAACTCCATTTCTACTAAAAATACAAAAATTAGCCAGGCATGGTGGCACACGCCTGTAATCCCAGCTACTTGGGAGGCTGAGGCA
>NW_012100632.1:700372-703293 GCF_000951045.1 Mandrillus leucophaeus | reverse complement strand
AGTATATATTTCTATAACTATGTATGTTATATATTTCAATATTTGTATCAGGATATATATTAGTACATGTTACATGGAGAGCTGGTAGCTTATGGCTGACCATCCTAACGTGACAGCCAAGTATAAAGAGGTCCCCGGAGAACCTCTGACCAGCCTGTGCACTGGGAGGATGGGGTGGAGCCTCGGGAAGTTTGCATCATTAGCAGGGGGAGGAGCCTGGCCTCTCCTGTTCCGGGTGGTACCTGGGATTCAATGTGTGAGATGGGGGGCCTGTTAACAGGAGCCTCTCTCACTTTGCTGAGTTTTTTTTTTTTTCCTTTTCGCCCAATAAAGTCCATTTTTCTCACCCTTCAAGGTGTCTGTGAGCCTAATCTTTCATGACCATGTGACAAAAACCCGGCTTTTACCTGAACTAAGGAGAAAGTCCTAAAACACTAATATCAACTAAGAAGCATGCTGTCTCCCACCTTGTTTCTTGCAAAACTCACTTACTGAAAGACCAAGTAGGAAGAGACCTAACTGCTTGAACCTGCAGACATTTGGTTCTCTTATACACAATTTGACTTCTTCCTCAGCTCAATCGTCTTCCTCAGCTCAATCATTGTCATTCCTTTCACAGGTGTTGACGGCTAAGGAACACCCTGCACTCCAAACACCTACTAAGCATCTGCATTTGAAGAACTTAACCTGAGGCAAATACCTGTTATGTGTCAGGCATTATCCTAGGTGCTGGGAATCAGCCAAGAACATATAGGCAAAAATTCCTGTGCCCATGGAGCTTACATTTTAGCAGAGTTTCTGGGAACACTTTTGCCTGCATGATAAAGAGATGAATGTAGCTACAGCAACCCCTTCTACCTTCTTCCTGCTTTGAAAGCAAATGTGATGGCTGGAGCTACAGCTGCCACCTTGTGACTACAAGGTGACAAGCATGAGGAAAAGCTGCACTGTCCAATTTGACAGCCACTAGCCACATGTGACTAGTAAGCACTTGATGTGTAGCTAGACTTAACTGAGATGAGCTGTAAAACACACAGTATTTCAGAAATGTAATATACAAAAAGCAAAATATCTCAGTAATCATTTTTATATTTACTACATTTTGAAATAGTGTGGATATATTAGGTTAAATAAAATATATTATTATAATTTCAATGCTTCTTTATATTTCTAAAATGTGACTAATAGAAAGTTTAACATTATACATGGGTTTATTTCTATTGGGCAGCACTGGCCTAGAGAATCAGAGAATACAGCTACTGAACCTCCAGCCACCACCTCTCTCCTGACTTCTCCTTAAAAACATAAGCCCCTATTTGTTTTCACCTCTGGTTGCATCTCAGTTACCCACAGCTGAACACAATCTTACAAATTCAGCGCAGGAGAACAACCTGAGAATCAGGCTCACTGAACTGCCCAGGACCTTCCCTGTGGCAGGAGGCCCAACTGAGCCTGGTACTCCACCCTGTTGAGTAGGAGATAGACAGATATATTCACACCAAGTGGGACAATTATCTGGTCAAGGAATACACTGATTGCCAAGATACTTTTAATTGTGGGAAAAAATCAAAGCAGAGCAAAAGTCTCCAAAGAGCAAAGAAGAGGGAAGCCAGGGTTTACCTTTCAGTCTGGGAAGGAGAGTGTTAAACTGCTTCCTGGTTTCCTTTTTCCCTGCCCAGAGATACAAATTTATTTGGATAATCCCGGCCGGAGACTCCCTAGGGCCTTGTACAACCCTGGGTGGGCCAGGAGCTGCAAGAGGGTTTTCTTTTTTTCTCCAAGTAAAGGGAGACTAAGTCTTCCAGCTTCACAAGCCTATTGGCTAACTTCCCGTCTCTTTTGAAAGCTCCACGGGCAGCCAGATGCTAGGCAAGGGCCAGACAGGGCTGTGGCCACCATCCCCGCCTCGAAGGGAAGGAATGCTCAGATGCAAACTTAGACAGATGCTTAATAAGGAAATGAAAGGATTGTCTGGTATTGATTCCTGCTAACCCAGCATCAAAGCTTGGAAATACTGGGGCTCACACAGTAAAGCTCCAGAAAGAAGCCCTTTGAGCCACAGAGTTCGCTCCTCCATCCACGTGCATCTTCCCTGTGCCAAGCCCTGTGCTGGGGGCTTGAGACCCGGGGATGAGCCAGGCACGATCCCTGTCCTTAGGAAGCTCACCATCGAGTGGGAAAAAGACAAAGCAATCAATGTGGAGCACTGATCAGCAAGATAGCAATAGGACCAGAGAATCTAGGAGCCCAATGGGGCACCAAACCCAGACTGGGGATGGAATAAGAGGAGGCAGTGGGGAGGAGATAGTCAGGGAAGGCTCCCAGGAGGAGGTGATGTCTGCTTGAACTGAATCATAAAGAGAACAAGTTAGCCAGGCCAGGCCCCTGTTCAGCACTAACAGGACAGATCCTCTGTGGGCCAGGGCCCTAAAGTCTCCCATTATTTGATGAAATTTTCAAGAGATATATAAGTGCATTCGATTTGATACACTTATATGTGTTCTTCTCTTAAAGAACATTCACTTTTACCAATACAGCAAACTTTTTTTTTTTCTTTTTTCTTTTTTTTTTTGTGAGATGGGGTCTTGCTCTCCACCCAGGCTGGAGTGCAGTGGCACAATCACAGCTTATTGCTGCCTTGACCTCCCAGGCTCAAGTCAGCCTCCCCACTCAGACTCCCCAGTAGTTGGGACTATAGGCATGCACCATCACACCCGGCTAATTTTTGTATTTTTTGTATAGACAGGGTATTGCTGTACTACCCAGGCTGGTCTCAAATTCCTGGTCTCAAGGGACCCGCCCACCTCGGCCTCCCAAAGTGCTGGGGTTATAGGAGTGAGAAATGGGGACTGGCAAACCAAACCTCTTAATGAAACAATGCATATGGAGCTATGTTGTGAGCTGTAAAGCTTGGTGGTGGT
>NW_012100632.1:640308-695917 GCF_000951045.1 Mandrillus leucophaeus | reverse complement strand
GTGTGTGTGGTGGGTGTGTGGTATGTATGTATGTATATGTGTGTATAAGTGCATGTGTATGTATGTGTGTGGTGTGTGTATGTGTGTATGGTGTGTGTGGGGTTATGTGTGTATGTGTGTATGGTTTGTGGTGTGTGTAGTATGTGTGTGTATGTGTGTATTTGTGTATACATGTGTGAATTTGTATATATGTGTGTATGTGTGTGTGGTATGTGTGTGTATGGTGTGTGGCGTGTGTGTATGTGTGTGTGATGTATATGTGTGTATTTGTGTATATATGTGTGTGTGGTGTGTATATGTGTATATGTGTGACTAAGTGCATGCGTGTGTGGTGTATGTGTGCAAAGGGTGTATGTGTGTGTATTTGCTGTAGAGACCAGGTCTCACTGTGTCGCCCAATTTGGTTTCGAACTCCTGGCCTTGAGCGTTCCTCCCATCTTAGCCTCCCAAAGTGCTGGGGTTACAGGCGTGAGCCATCCCACCTGGCCTAGTTTTTTCATAAAAAGACAAAAAATTCTTTATTTAGAAATACATTTACAAAGTGAACTCAGTAAACCCGGATTAACCACTTTCTATGAAGACAGCTAAAAAGGAAAGTTTTTTCCTTCTCCATACAACATTGCTGTGAATTGGATTTACTCAAGCTCACATATAATGCCCAACGCACACACTCATGCAAACCCCACACACTCCATGTGCAGCTGTGGTAACAAATGCAGCCATTGGTACAACCCGACTGGCAATCCAGGCTCAGAAACGTGTTCATTGTTGCAGGGCCGGCAGTTTACTGTCAGGTAAGCAGATAAATCCAGAGTTCATCTAAGCTTTTTCTTCAGCTTGCGCAGTTTCACACCCCAGAGGCCATCTTCTGCTTTATCGGTTATGACTGGAACTGCCCGTATCAGGCAAAGTGGCCCTTGAAGAGTCTGAGCCAGTGCAGCCATGACGGATGACTTCAGAGGTTGGGAATGTCAGACAGGTTTATCCAGGCCGAGGGGTAGCAGTCTTTGCTCCCGGTGTCACCCCTTCTACCCCTAACAGCCTCGCACCCTGCTCCGCTGCCTCCCTGCACGATCTGTGGAGGAAGCTGGGGACCATAGGACCGTCTGACCCTCGAGCACAAACCGGGGCCTGGGCTACACACAGGGGAGGGGCCCAGGAGCAAAAGGTGTGTGGTGACCCTGTTGGATACTCATAAAATAGTCACATTCTTCCAAAAAGATAACGCAAGAGTGTTCATTACATAGGCTGGCCCGATTCCTGCTGGTGACAAGAGTCCATGAGTCATTTCCTGGGAGTTTTTATGGCAACAATGTACAAATACCCTCTGGTCTGTAATGGTACCTGTGACTACTGAGCAATCCTGTGAGGAGCGGTGGAAAGAACCCTGGACAGGACTGGGAATCAGAGGCTCATTGTTAATAGTTTCCCAGGTCCTCTGTTTGAGTACGAGACCTTCTGTTCACAGCCTGGACCAGGAAGTGTTTTCCTCCAGCCTTTCCTACCATCCATCCACTCTGTACTCTCCGGCTTTCACCCTTCCCCCAAACCCCATACACTCCTCCTTTCCCATTACAGAGCAACACACTCTCCCTAGAATACATGCACTCCCTCTAGCTGTTTCCTCAGTTCTACACGGCAAACTCCTACTCATTTGCCAAGTCCCACATCAAACCTCCTCTTCCAGGAAGCATTCCCAGACTACCCCCGTCACAATCAGTCATTTGCTTTTCTATACTCCTGCAGACCAATGTACAGACCTCTCTCTTAGCTCTTAAGATATTAATGATAATAAGGGCTAAATGTTTACTGATCACTTATCAGAATGCTGGACAGCCTTCTACACTTTACAAAGGTTACCTTATTTAACCCTCATGGTAACTCCATGAAGTAGCTACTCTTATTATCCTCATTTTACAGAGAATGCTACTAAGGACCAGAGATATTAAGTAACTTGCCCAAGGCCACAGAGCTATTAGATACTTAGACAAATGCCTGGCACATAGTAGTTGCTCAATAACTATTCACCTGATGAATGATTAATAAGTAAATACAGAAATAATTACATATCTGTCTTTACAGAAAGCTCAAGTCAGAACCACATCTTATTCATCTTTCAAACTATCCTCTCTGTCAAATGCCTGGTAAGGTGTACGGCACTGGAAACACCTGCTAATGAGCAAATAAAAGAATATAAGAGCAAACCAGTAAATAGAGTTCAAATCCCAGTAATGCCACTATCTTCAGCTTTCTGGACCCTGGTTTGTGGCCTGTTCAATGCAGAGCTTGCACCTAACATCTGCTTAAGTTCCTTCTAGCATTAAAGATTTATATATCAAAATAACCAGAGTCCAGAATTTTGTGATTACAGCATTTCCCACACCAAATTACATATTGCAGGTTCTTTTGGGTTGTTTTCCTCGGGAACACTACTCAGTCGGGTGTGACATTTGAGTCCGGTGTGACCCTAATACAGAGTCAGTATCAATCCTGAAAGAGTTCATTTGGCTTGATCCTCAGTTCATCCTCATTCATATCCAAACATAGTCATGCCGAGGGAAAGAATTATTAATATTCAGTGCCAATAAAACCCTCATAAATCAATAATAAACAATAATCCCAAGTGAGATTTTGTAACTAGCACCTGATCCATTGCTCTAGAGAACTTTCAGGCCACTCTCCTTGTCCCCTGGCACCTCCACTAGAGCCCTTCCCTCTTCCCCAGTCTCTCACTGCTGTGACACGCACGTGTGTATACACACACACACTCACGGGTGGCACGGAGGCAGGAGCATGGTGCTCAGCATATGGCAGGGGCTGATACATGCTTGCGAAATGCTTAAGCCTAGACCCACTCCAGGTGGTGCTGAGCTGCATCCACATCAGCACAAAGGTCAGGGTTCTGGCTGAATTACGTTTATTCCTGCTCTGCCTATGGCTAACCGGGAGCTTGGCTTTATGACTGGTACCTGACAAACCTGTGTCATCTGGCTTAGCACTGATGATCAGCCACATGTATGCAAACGCCCAGCATTTCTTCCTTGACTAATGCTCAGCATAAACCATACACCAAAGGATGCATGAACATGGTATGTGAGCAAGACAGTGTCTGTTCATGTTGGAAGAGGTGAGGACCCCTGTTCTGTGTTTTGACTCACAACAAGGAGTATAAGCACCGGCCTCATGGAGCTGGCCATTAAACACCCACACATGAATGTGATATGCAAGGAGCCTATATCATGGCCAGAATACAAATCAATAGTCGCTGTAGAGGACACCCATTTTTTGTGTGATTTTTTTTCCTTCCTTCCTTCTTTCCTTCCTTTCTTTCTTTTTTTTTTTTTTTTTGAGATGGAGTCTCGCTCTGTCACCCAGGCTGGAGTGCAATGGTGTGATCTCAGCTCACTGCAACCTCTGCCTTCTGGGTTCAAGTGATTCTCCTGTCTCAGCCTCCTGAGTAGCTGGGACTACAGGCACCCGCCACCACACCTTTGTATTTTTAGTAGAGATGGGGTTTCACCATGTTGGCCAGGCTGATCTCGAACTCCTGACCTCAAGTGATCCACCTGCCTTGGCCTCCTGAAGTGCTGGGATTACAGGCGTGAGCCACCACACCCAGTCAAGGACACCTGTTGTTTATCTGTCTCACACTCCCACATCCTTGGGGACCTGCTCCTCCCTCATGTCGATTATGTGATGCTTGAAAGGGCTGCCAATCACAGTAACCAGTTCCCCTGGCTTTGGCCATAATAAATCCAGAGGTGGGCCAATCAGAATCCTTCTCAATGGTTTTTTTTTTTTTTCAATATTGACCTGGAAGAGACAGATTCTAGCCTTTTGGAATGGAGCTATAAAGATGTGAAGGAGAGGCTTCAAACATGGAGAAAAATGTGTTTGCCGGAGGGAAGCATGGAGCCAAAAGAGAGCAAAGCATCCAAGCATCCAAGTTAAGGCCCCAACTTAAAGTGTCTGGACCTTCCTGTTAATATGAGTCAATGATTCTCCGTTCTTTGTGGTAATTTTGAGCTGGGTTTCTGAAAAGCACAGCTCAAGTAGCCTAACACAGTCACAGTTCATACTTACAATCATTCTCAAATGTATCTTCCACTCCTCAGCATTCAGGCGGTTTTTATGAGATGGGTTATCTCACATGTGAAAAATGTCCTTGTTCCTCCTCACAAGAAAGGTATAAAAATTCCTGGGCAAGAGGCACCTTACCCAGCATCCCTAACAAAAGGTGCTTTCTTTCCCTTTGTATCTCAGAAGCCAGTGGTGACCTGCCAACCACAAGATGTGATGACTGTTCTATTTCAAGCTACCAAAGCTTGTAAAATAGAGGCTGGCCACACTGGCTAGGTAACTGGCTAGTACGTTTTGGAAGAAGGGTCTCCTCTTGGTGGTCAGCCCTCCATTCCATCCCTCTACTCACTGACTCCCTGTGACAATCTGTCTTCAGATCACCAAGAGGGTCCCTCAGCAGCCACAGCATGTTGGGCGTATGGGGCAACAGTATTCCCTAATAAAACCAGAGCTCGGAAAACCCTCTGTGAGAGAATATAGTGCAACTGGGCCACCTGACTTTTATGGGACTTTTAAAAAAAAGAAGCCACCATACACAATTACTAAGAGGGGTGACGCTTTGGAAGCTAAAAGCTTCCCCTCCTTTAAATCTGAAAAGCCACCCAGTGAACTCTGAACTATGAAGCCACAACAACGAGGAAGGGAGGCACTGGGCAGGAGCAGCACCCAGGACACTGGTCTCACCTTCTCCTCCCCCTTCCTTTTCCCTACCTCCCCCATCTCTTCTGCCTAGCTGGAGCGTGGCAGGTTATGGGCAGGTACTGCCTGGATGGCTAGCCTGCTCTGGGCTGAGGCGACTGGTCTGTTTCAACCTGATGGAATGCTCTTCCTATGTCCCGCAGTGTCAGTGTGCCCCAGGCTCACAGGAGCTTGGCAGCTGTCTCCCCTGGGGCAGTGGAAAGCAGCATATCCCATGGTGGACTCAACAGCTTCTCATCACCAAAACAAAAACACAACAGTCCCGATTGCCATGGAGAGTTCAATCCTCTTGTCCTGGGATTGGCACCAACTGGAATTCCTAGGGTTCTAGCTGAGCTACCTCCTGTGAGGTCTAAATACAGCACATTTGATTTTAACCTAAACACACAGCCTGAACCAGTGCTCAGGGCTGAGAGCCCCCAACGGCCACCAGGGAAGTCAGCTGAGAAGCCTGCACTCTCAGCTGCCCATCTGGTGGTGGGCATTTCACAAATGTCAGAGAAAGGTTGTGATAGTGAGCCTATGTTCGCCGATGCTGTCTATGGCCAAATGATGGGGGATGCAATCGGTTAGTGTAGGCTTAACTATGAGTGCGGTCCTAGGTAAAGAAATGCATCCTGAGGAAGGGAGTGGGCAGGTGGAGAATGCAGGGGTATCGGGTAGAAGAGAAAGAGACAGGGAGGAAGACCCAGACCTATTTCTTAGCCAATTAATTCAAAACCAGGGGATCTTTCTAAAATGTCCACACGCAGGGGAACACAACTCTCTAACTATGCCTCTCCCTGAGATTTAGGACTTAGGCCCTAGAATCAGACGGACCAAGATTGTCCTCTAGTTGTGTGACCTTGGGCACAACTGACTTCTCAATTTCCCCATCTCTAAAATGGCCTGAAGGACTACTGCAGCTGTTCATGGAAATCATGGCCATAAAGTACCTTGTACCTAGAAGCTGCTCAATAAATAGCAGCTACTAGAAGTGGTAGTAGTGGCAGCAGGAATAATAGAAGTGGGGGTAATATCAAGCATTGGCTTTTCTCCCTCAACTTTGCCTCTGGCTTCCCTCCCTTGGAGACAGCACAAGTGGAGGGAACCTCCCAGCCAGGAAAAGCTGATGCTTCGAGACAAAGGAAACCTTTACCAGAGGAAAACAATGCAACATCACACCCACACCCAAGAACCTTAGAGTGCCAAAATGGCAACAGCTTCCTAACCTCCTAAATGTCAACCCACATGCCCTGCAAAGGTAAGACTAGGAGGGTTTCTCCTTACCTTGGTGTTCATGCACGACTTCCCTCGCTTATACTCTTTGTGGGAACCACGCTTATCCAATTTGTACCACAGGGCTTTGGCTTTCCAGGTGGTCACCTTGGACTTGAGCTTGGAATAAAAATTTCTATGGTCCAGAGGGTCTAGGTCCAGGTGTCGTGTAAGGATGTTGAAGGCCTGGAGGGTACCTTTGCACGTGGATGCCTGGACAAAGTTCTCAAAAACCTGCCCCGCCTGGGCCTGCTTCTCATCCTCGTTTTCCCCCATGGTTCAGGAGTCGTGTGTGGCAGTGGTGTGGCAAGGACACAGGCGAACAGCATGAAGTATCTGGAGAAACGTCACACCTGCGACAGTAGGAGGAGGCAGAGGTCAGCTTTGGACAATGAGGGTAGGGGAGGGGATGGGTGCTGAGAAGTAAAAATACAATTTCTTTAAGACATTCAAATATTAATCATACTATTTAGTGTTCAATACTAAACAAACATTTATAAAAGATATAGAATTGTGCCTTTTGGCCTGTCAATGTGGCATTGCAGATAATCTCTCCCCTATACGCTGCTCCTCTCGCTGGCTGAAAAGTACCACACACTGCACAAGGCTATGCCCTGGCTAATGCCAATAGTACCTGGTCAATCTTGCTCTGAGTCAAGTGGTTCTGCAAACAGTGGCTAGGAAAAGGGAAAAACTCCCAGAAAAGTACACTAGATATAGCACCATTGAAAGTCTATCATTCTTGGTACTGCAAGTTGGCTGGCTGATGTGAATATAACCCAGCCACAATTCACTAATGCACAGACAGAAAAAACTCCAAAGAACATCTCTCTAGATTTCATGACTGCCCACCTCTCCTTAGACACCCAGCTTTAAAGTCTTTCTTCATTAGTTACCAGAGGGCAGGGCTTTCCACTACACACATGACCATCTCTTCCGAAAACTTCTGCTCCTGGTATCGGCTGGGAGCATACCATCTACCTCAGTCAGACTCACAGACAGACAGAGACACGTGGACCTCCTCCGCCTGTGCAAAGGGGGCCTGTGCTTTGTAAGTCCAGGCTGTGAACTATTTGGAACAAGTGCTTCGGCTGATGGAAGGGAAAAATGCGATGGGTGCTCATTCACATCCCAAAAATAGCTTGCCTGGGCTTTGGCCATGGTCCTTTCTGCACCATTCTAACCTCAGACTTTTCTTAGAAAAGTCACTTAAGTTTCAAAGGAACAAAAATAAAGTAGAGCTGATTTTCCAAAGCACTAGCTGTTTTTCCAGAATCCAAAGCTGGCGCAAGGAGACAAATGTGGAGGAGCTGGGGCTGACCCAGCTGTCAGGAGGGCTGGAGGGGTCTCTGAGCAAGAGGACACAGCAGACCGAGCTCTGCCGATGAGGCCTGTAAGGGGAGGTCAGCAACACACAGAGCACAGGCCTCACGGCAGCTCTGCGCTCCCCAGAGGGGCAGTGTTTATCGTGGACAAGTTCGAACAGTGGGATGGTTTTATAATACCAAAAGCAGAGAATGGTGTTTATCTTCCTCCTTAATCTCTTACTTAGTCACTCGGCAACAATTTTTGGTGCATTAGCAAGAGTTGGGCACCACTCAAGGGGCTGGGAATATGTAGGCTCAGGCCCTGCCCACAGGGGAAGACGGATTACAAGACCACAGGCAAGTGCTTGTGGACTATGAACCAAGGGCATGGAAGCCCAGAGCAGGCGGTGTCCAACAGAGCCTTGAGGAGTCCAGAGGGGCCGCAAAAGGGAAGTATCAAGAAAGCTTCAGTTTTAGGAATGAGATTTATTTTACTGGAAGACTGGGCAGTGGACATTCCAGGCCATGGAAATACCCACACAGGGATGTGAGTGTGGGAAGAGCAGGAGAGTGGTGGAATGACAGCACGTTCAAGGTTCAGGATTTGTGAGGAGGTGTGGTGGGGATGTCCAGCGCACATGGTGGCAGATGTCCCCTCCAGGCCAAGGAGGGGGCCTGGCCTCTCCAGTGGGTGGTGAGGAGCAGGAGACAGAGCAGCAGGAAGAGGCAAGTCTTTGGGAAGATGAGAGGGCAGCAGTAGACTGGAGGAGGAGGCTGGAGGCAAAGAGGCAGCTAAGGGGCTGTCCAGGCAGCAATGAGAAGAGGAGCTGGAAGAGAAGGGGGAAGAACAGCACATGCAACGGAGCACAGGAACCCACTGGGCACCACCTGCCAGGAGGAGCCTGCTGGGGCAGGCAAGGTCTCAGACACTGGATGCCCAGACTTGGGGTGAGGGGATCCTAGGGCCCTACCCTCCCTTCCCTCTTTCCCGGAGAGCTGCTGAGGTGCCTGGCACTGAGCTTGGCTGAAGGGAGACTATCACTCATTCCCTGCTCAGGCCTAGCAGCTTTCCTGCCCTACCCAGGCTGGTTCTTCCATGAGGCCTTACCCAGTGACCCTGGTCTATGACACTCAACAACTTAAGTAGACTGAGAAAGCGGGCTCTGTGCCCTGCCTGGTGCGATGAGCATGGATTCCTTTACAGATGCTCCCTGGGCTCTGTGAGCATCCACTCTGCTCACTGGGGCATGACTCACATAAACACTGCCTCCTACTGTGTCTCCACTTTCCCCATGTGCAATGCTTGCCACCCAGAGAGCATAAACAGAAGGCGGGACTCATTTGCTTTGCAGAGCGTATTAACATCCTCAGTCTTTATCTATCTTTGGAACCACTTCTGTGCCCAGCATTGAACAAAGGCTGCAGTGGCTGGCCAACAAACACAAGGCGATTTGAACTTGCTTGCTACACTACAGTCTTTTCTGAGGACAGGCAAGCGGTACAGAGAAAACTGTAAGGCTTCAGAGCTATTGCCTCACACAAGCCACTTCTGATTCTCAGTTTCCCTACTGTAACAGACAAATTATAATCTCCTCCTTGCAGGGTAGCTGTGAAGGGCAAGAAATGTGGATGACGGCAGAGCCGGGTCCCGGGAGGCACTCAGTAGATGTGGTAATGCACGCTGCATCCACGCGGGAGGCAGATTTGTACCTGGGGAAATGTACCAGTTTAGAAAATAGTTTTGTAAATCAGTTCTCCAAGTTGCCAACTCCTCCTTGTCTAAAATTATGAACAGTTTAGAGGCATCAATTCAAACGATAATTTACAAACTGGAAGAAGCTGTCTCCTCTGCACCCCAATGGCCACCCCTCCTCCTCCAGAAGAAGAACGAACAACTTCGTCTTCAGGCTCCAGTGGAAAAAGAGCTAAAGGTGGTGCTGAGGGCTAGATAGGCGTGGGAACTCCAGGAACCAGCCCTTATCTAGAATGAGAGAAGGGGAGGTGGAGGGAGATGGTTCGACAGGAGAAGATAAGCGCAGCTTGGATGTGTAGCCCAGCAGCCCGTACCAGGCTCAGACTTGCCACCCTGGATCTAAACACCCATTTCACTCTTTACAACTGGCTTTCCAAGTTAGGTCATAGACCTTAAAAATGACTCTAACACCCATGACGGGTAGCTTTCCTCACGGGATTAACATCAGAATATTTCGAGTCAGGACAGCCTGAGTATGAATCTGCTCTCAAGCACTTGCTAGTTGTGTGACCCTAGGCAAGTTGTCTCATCCGTCTTGGCCTCAGTTTTCTCATGTGTGAAATAGGGATAATACAGGCTTCCCTCAGTATCCATGGGAGATTGGTTTCAGGATCCCATGCAGATACCAAAATCCATAGATGCTCAAGTCCCTTATATAAAATGATGTCATGTTTGCATATAACTTACACACATTCTCTCTTAATACTTTAAATCATCTCTAGATTACTTATAATACCTAACAGAAGTTCTATGTAAATAATTGCATTGCATTGTTTAGGAAATAATGACAAGAAAAAAGTCTGTACATATCCAGTATAGATGAACCATCTGTTTTTTTTTTCCCCCTGAATATTTTCAATCCACAATTGGTTGTATCTGTGATGTGCGACCAATGGATATAGAGGGCCACCTGTTCTCCTCACTTCATAGAGCTCTAAGGAATCAGTGAGATCACGTATGCAATAACCAATACTCATTATGATTCTTCAAACAGCCCGAACATCATCATATCAAAAGGAAAGGCAAAAGAAACATCATTCAAGACTACTGAGACTAGCTTTCTGGGTCAAGGAGTTATATACAGGTTGAGTATCCCTTATCCAAAATGCTTGGGACCAGAAGAGTTTTGGATTTCTATTTTCTTTCTTTCTTTTTCGAATATGTCCATCATACTCACTTGATTGAACATCCCAAATCCCAAAAATCCAAAATCCAGAAGACTCCAATGAACACTTCCTTAGAGCGTCATATCAGCACTCAAAAAGCTTCAAATTTTGGAGCATTCCAGATTTCAGTTTAGGTATAGTCAACCTGTACACTTTAAAACTAGAGTGTCCCTAAAGGCCTTCCATTTAGAAGATCTGAGTTCAAACTCACTTCCTCTCTGTGTAGACTCGGACAAATAATTTATCTTTTGGGTTTTAGTTTCCCATGTGTAACTAGGGAACTTCATAGAAAGTAGTTTTGGTAATGAACTGAAAACATACAGTATTCAGGATAGTGTTGGGAATGAACTGGGAAGGGCTGACCTACCACTCAGAAGGACTCAGTGAGTCTGAGCTTCAGGTCTTTCTTCAGAGAACTGGGGTGCAAAACCTTTGGTGGCTATCCTTCCTCTCACCCCAAAAGAAGGTAGTCAGGAATTTTTTTTAAATCAGAGGACCCTGGATAACTAGCTCTTATTAAAGTTTTCCTTGTTAACCACCACCCAGCTGTTGTCTTTTTGAGGTTTGATATGCAACAGAAATAAAACCAACTAGACAGAAATATGAGGGTTTCTGTATTTTCTGGGAAGAAACAAGAAGTGATGCTTTAAGTTTCCAAGAATAGCCTTGAAGCAATTTGGTTTTTGCCAAGTGGAGTCTCTTATTTGTGGTTCTTCTGTCCCCTGCCTATGTGACTTCATGAGTCACAAAGCAATTTCCTTTCCCTGCCTCTAGCTGCTAAAAATTAAAATTTAGGGCCCCAGATTGCAGGCAACAACATTGGTAATGGGCTAAGCCCACTAAATCTGAGAGTTAAGCTCAAGGTTTATGTAGAGTCCCTGAGCACCTCTCCAAATGAGAGGAGGGGCCTCCCCATCCCAGTCTGCAGGTGCCTCAAAGTTAGGACTCCCACGCCTCCTGCCTTCCCCGAGCCTTTTCTCCCAAACGGCATATCAGACAGTGTAACCAGGCTTTCGATAAATGATGGAGTTTATACAAACTTAAGGAGAGATAGGGGTGGACACTAGGCAGAACCTTCCCACAAAGCAGCAGTTTGGCCCAGGAGAAAAGCTCATTCTTCAACCCACCCTTGAGGCTCACAGACAAAATCTGTTTCAAGGTCAATGCAATCTAAACACAAAACCCTCTTGCCATATATACTGCCAAGCAGCCCTGTTCAAACTTTCCCTCTCCAAGCTCGATGTCACTAAGGAGCTCTGGAGCAAGGCCCAAGTTCCTTGACAATGAAGTGGGGTGTTCACCCCACACTCACAGGGTGCTCAGGAAACAAAAAGCTCCAGTTTTAACTCTCGCACACAGAAGACCCTCAGTTATGGCCATCTGAATCCAACACCTGAGATGTGGCAGGAGCCAGCCAGGGGCTCAGGGGTGGGAGATGCCTTCCACACCTGGTGCATCCCCACAGAGCCCACCATGGGCAGGAACACCTGACTCCCAGGTGGGGCTGACAGACCCTATCTTCCCACTTGACCCAGGTAGGGCTGGCTTTCCACCTACCAGGGCACTAGGCACCCAATTTGACCAAAAGGAGCACTTCCAGGGTTGGGAAGGGACTGAGAGGGCCACTTTGTCTTCCTGGTAATCTCCTTCCATCCAGGTGTCCCCAGCCTTGACTCGGTCACTTCCACAAATAGAGGAGTGTGTACCGCCTCCTGGGGCTGCCTGCTCCACCCTTGCCTCCTCTGGAAGACAGCCTCAGTGAGATAATTCTTCTTAGTCATTCCCTAGAGAGATAAGTTCCACTTCTCCAAAGCTTTCTCTACTACTCCTGGGTGTTGCCTTGAGATCACCTCCAGGAAGCCAAAGCCCCTTTCCATGTGCACTGAAGGCACACATGGAGAGTCCTCTTATACATGCTGTCTGAAACCCCTACTAGGAAAGGCCAATGAAAGAGCACCCAAGAGACTCACCATGAAGCTCAACCAAGTTTCCAGGAGGTAGCAAGGGCCCAGACCTTCCCTCTTTTGCCACAGGGTGGGAGTGTTGGGGAGAGATCCCAGGTCCACTGCAGGCCCTGGCCTTCTATGCCTGCTCCTTCGCTGAGAACCCAAGTTCTTTGGCTCTTGCCCTTCTGGCCTCAGCCCTCTTCCCCACTTGTTTTCAATGGTTAGTGGACTCCATTGGTCTAGCTTGAAGGGGCCTCATACATTTCCCCCTTCCTCACCTCATCCATTGCTTCTTATAGCCACTCAACAGTACCAGGCCCCAGGAAGTCCCAATGAGGCAGTGCCCACCCTCCAGGCCTCCCCTCCTGGCATCAAGAAACACCTGTATGCTGACCAGTCACAGTGCTTGGAATGGCAGAAGGAAGCCAACGTCATCAGGGCCCAGTACCAGCCAGACACTCTCACCAGTGTTAACCTAAGGAATCCTCGCAACACGTCTATGTGGACATGGGGGAGGTATGACTTTTTTCTTTCTTTTTTCATTTTTATTCCGTAAAAAGCAAAGGCCTTAAAAAGAGAGAGAGAAATAATTGCAGAACTTGCCTATCTTCCTTTTCTGTAATGCAACTATGTTTGCCATGTGTGATTATTTCATGTATGTATATATGTATGCATATGTGTATGTATGTATATATGTGTGCGTGTATATATATGCATGTGTATATATGTGTATGTTTACATGTGTGCATGTTCGCAGGAGTGTACATGTGTACACGTATGTGTATATGTGTGCATATGTGTATACATGTGTTTGTGTATCTATGAGTATGTGTGCACACATGTATGTGTATTCACATGTGTGCATGTACACGTGTATGTGTAGCGTGTGTACATGTATGTGTATGCATGTGTGTGTATGTAAATGTACACGTATGTGTGGTGTGTGTGCAAATATATCATATACATATATATATCTAAAATTTTCCACAAGGATTTCTAGCCAGCACTCCATATCTTCATCTGTACCACTAAGTCTCTCTTCAAGGACCTTCTAGAACAGGGAAAGCCTTTGAGGTGGAAAGAACTCTGGTCTAGGCATGAGGAGACCTGGGTTCAAGCCCAGCCCACCCCTTGCACTACCCATGGGAGGACACTGACAGCTGGCACTCACAGCGTACCAGGCCTTTACCACCCTGTCTCATTTCACCACCCTTGTTTGATAGAAGACAGCTTTACAAAGGTGAAAAAACGCCTCCATATCATGCAGGTAGCTAGTGGGGATGCTGTGAAATGAGCCCAGGCCATTTCACTTTGAAATCCATGCTCTTAGCCCCAGTCCATATGAGCCATATATACAGAAATAGTATGGTCTTCCTCTTCTGAAGCTGCTGTGTAAATTAAATCAGTTAACTTCTGTTGTCTCTCAAGTTATTCTGGGCTTGGAGAATCTACAAGTATCAAATAAGGCATGGTCTTATAAGTCATGGTACAACCAAACAAGTGTCAGGCAGCCCTTTAAAAATAATATTTATAAAGACATTTAATCCATGGGAAAATGCTTATGCCATAATGCAGAGTGAAAAGAGCAGGATATGGATCCAGGAAGTCAATATAATTTCAACTCCATAAAATAATGTCCAGTGTCTATAGGAGAAGAGAAATAAGCCAGATGTGAACAGTGGTGATGTGTAGGATCGCATTTCAGATAGCTGTTAGTATACTCTTACTCTATACTTTTCTGTATTTCCCAAAGTTTCTACCAGGAACATGCATGACTTTTACAGCCCCTCTCACATACACATTCCAAGGCCAGGAGTCTTCTCTCCCTGACTGTCCATCTTAACAACAGGAG
This sequence comes from Mandrillus leucophaeus, assembly GCF_000951045.1. Taxonomy (NCBI): domain Eukaryota; kingdom Metazoa; phylum Chordata; class Mammalia; order Primates; family Cercopithecidae; genus Mandrillus; species Mandrillus leucophaeus. Next base: position 681,857 of record NW_012100632.1, on the reverse strand, counting down.
GTGGGCCTCCTGTATCTTATCTTCTCCAGGCCTAACAAGTGCTCAGGGCTGGGTAGAACTCAGGGCCTGGGCCCTTCGTGGCTACACAGCACTAGCAATGTGATCTTTCTCCAAAACAGAAAGGGTCATCCTGCATGAAACGCTGACATTGTGCTAATTTAAGGAATTAGCTTAAATGTTGACAGGTCAGGGCCAAGTCCCCCAAGGCTGTGTTCCTTCTAGCCACTCCACTCGAGGGACTACAGGGCCCTTGCGTCCAGTGCAGCAGGTGTCTTCCAGAGCCCACGCTCTTCCACCCACATTCCAGAGCAGAATGGGGAAGGCATTGCCTCCGACTCAAATCTCAGCTGTGCCTGCAGGATCCCCTGCTGGTGAAGTCCCCAAGAAGGAAACCTGTGTACCTGGTTGACAAAATAATGTACATCTTACCCCACACGCAGAGCTCATCTTACCACCAAAAACTTTGCAGACGCTTCTGCATGTGACCTGAATCATCTTGGTACCACATTGGGTGCCCAGGAAAACTGTGAACTGTGAATCCCAATTTCTAGGAGGCCAGCCTATCTCAAAACTAACAGTGAGGGGTGCCCACAATAAGCAAATTCATAGAGACAGAAAGTAGAATGGTGGTTACCAGGGCCTGGGGGAAGTGGGGAACAGAGAGTTATTATTAAATAGGTACAGACTCGAGGTCAGGAGTTTGAGACCACCTGACCAACATGGTGAAACCCCGTCTCCACCAAAAATACAAAAATTAGCCAGGTGTGGTGGCAACATGCGTGTAATTCCACCTACTGAGGAGGCTGAGGCAAGAGAATCACTTAAACCTGGGAGGTGGAGGTTGCAGTCAGCCAAGATTGTGCCACTGCACTCCAGCCTGGGTGACAGAATGAGACTCCATCTCAAAAAAATAAAAAAGAAGTGCCAACTTTCAGTTTATTCTGTGGAAGGATGGTAGTGATGGCTGCATAGCAACATGAATGTACTTAATACCATTAAATCTTACACTTAAAAATAGTTCAAATGGGCCAGGCATAGTGGTTCATGCCTATAATTCCTGCTCTTTGGGAGGCAAAGGTGGGAGGATCGCTTGAGTCCAGGAGTTCAAGACCAGCCTGGGCAACACAGTGAGACTCTGTCTCTACAAAAAACAAAGAAAAATTAGCTGGATGTGGTTGGGTGCGTCTGTGGTCCCACTTGTGGTACTTGGGGAGCTGAGGTGAGAGGATTGCTTGGGCCCAGAAGGTCGAGGCTGCTGTAAGCCATGATCATGCCACTGCACTCCAGCCTGCGTGACTAGAACAAGAGCCTGCTTCAAAACAAACAAACAAACAAAAGGTTCAAATGATAAATTTTATGTTACGTAAATTTTACCACAAAACTAAAATGCAAACAAAAAAAACCCCTACCACCACTACCACCATCACCACCTCCCATAAGTGGGAGCGGCCCAAGGCCAGGGAATAGAATCTGTGGTCTAATTAAAAATCTTGCTAACTTTCTGAAATACTTTTGAATTAAAATACAATAAACAAATCATTAGGTCAATGAAAGACATTTGCTGTTTTTTATTGGTTCAATGAAATATTTTTTATCTTTTTTTAAAAGTCATCTAGGCTTCTCTTATTCTTTCCAAATCTCATTTGACCTCAGGAAGGCCACCAAGGCTCAGCCTTGCCAAGTTCCCCATTTTTACTTCCTATTCTGTCTTCCTCAGACTCACCACAGGTACACTCCTCCCCCACCACTCGGCACCTGTGAGATATCCTTCAGTGCCCCAGGGAAGGTTGGGCACCAGCTCCCTGATCTTAGCTCTCAGAGCCTAGCATACATCGCCCTACCCAGGAAGAACACTCAGACCCTGTGTTCCAACAATTCCTACACAGAGTGGGTGGCACCCTAAATAAGCATACCCATGTTGCTCCCACATAAAGCAGATGGTGCCACAGGCACACAAGCACTACTGTCTTGCACACCACATCAGGGATGTAGTCTCTGGTCTAGACCTTTGAATCTTTTTTTTTTTTTTTTTTTTTGAGGCAGAGTCTCGCTCTGTCACCCAGGTTGGAGTGCAGTGGTGCAATCTTGGCTCCCTGCAACCTCCACCTCTTGGGTTCAAGCGATTCTCCTGCCTCAGCCTCCCAAGTAGCTGGGATTACAGGTGCCTCCCACCAGGCCCGGTTAATTTTTTTTTTTTTTTTTTTTTGTATTTTTAGTAGAGACGGGGTTTCACCATGTTGGCCAGGCTGGTCTCAAACTCCTGACCTCAAGTGATCCACCCTCCTCGGCCTCCCAAAGTGCTGGAATTACAGGCATGAGCCACCACGCCCAGCTAAGACCTTTGATTCATGATACTCTCCTAACCTCATCAAACTCCAAAATGCTAGGATCTATAGATCAAATGAGAACAGCATCTAATCCACCAGTGAAAGCTCAGCTGAGACGTGTCTTTGGAGCATTGGTGGGTGTCGTGGAGATGAGCTAGCTCACCACCAGCTGGACTGCTCCTTCCTCCTGGACCCTTGCTTGCAGCTGTGAGCCCGGGTGATCAGGTTCTAAGTCATGGAATCCGAGCAGCAGCGGCGAATGCCTCTTCTAAGACCGACCCATAAGAATCCCCCATAGTGATTTTTCGTGCCTCTTCTACTTCTGTCAGGGCACAAAGACCTTGGAAACTGCGTGTTGAAGATGGTGAGCCACAAGAAGGAAGGGACCCAGTCCCCTGGATGCCTGCATGGGGGAAAGCCCTCTTTGACCAGAACACATGTTTTGGACTTTACATTTGTGAGCTATAATGTGCAGTATGTGAAGTCACTGAGAATTGGGAACTTATCTCTTAGGCAGGAAGCATTACCCTAGCTAATACAGTAGGTGTTAGTAGTGGGTATGTCAAATTTGGCCTGGATCAGAAGGCATTCCTTCGCAATGTGAAGGTCAACCACATGGGAATTAAGATGTCTCTTACCCCACTGTTGCAGGCCAACTTCCAATAACAACCAGGTCTGTCATTTTACATCTTACCTTCTATTAGTACCTCAGTGTCCTGCAAAAGTTGCCTGACCCCCGGAAATAAGCCTGCCCACCCCTCTACGTAGGCACTCACACATATACACCCTATCTTGAAAAAGACATCTTTTCCCTATTTGCAAATAGCATAAGACAGGAGACTAGAACAGATAAGCTAGTTAATTTCCTTGGTTTCAGAAACACCCCCGGGGCACTCAGCTCTTGAGTCCCTGGAAGCCAGTGTGATGTGGTGGAAAGAACATGGGCTTCTGAGTCACTAAGTGCTCCTTTGAGCAAGTCATAAACAACATAGGGTTCCTGTGAAAATTACATGGAGGGGTCTCTCACCGCGCTGGGTCCACAGATGAGCTCAATAAGCATCAGTTCCCGGGAAGCTGCGTGGGGATAATTCCTACCACCTCAAGCTCTAGGTAGCCCAAGCCAAACCAAGGCAGAAATTGATGCATTTTCACATAAAAGGTGAGGGTAGCTCATCCTCACCTTAACCAACTCTCTCTTATAGTAAGACAGCTAAAAACAGATTTTCCACCAAGTCTTTGCCCAGCACCCTCTTAAAGGCACTCTCCAGGGGAACCTTTGTATCTAAATGGCACTATGTCTCCTGACTGGCTGAAATTAGGCCTTTGGGACTTGATACCAGTCTGGAGGATACAGAGGGATGCTGGCGAAGACATATCGAAGTCGCAGCCAAGTGAACTTGAAAAGGATTTCTCTATGCCTGTTCACTGTGTGCATGGCACAGCAGCTGGAGCCCAGGATGACTGCAGAGCTGTCCCACCCAGAGCAGCTCACAGCCCAGCTATAGCTGGTGGAGTCTGTCCCCCAAAGATCCCCTGTTTTTTGTGTGCATTGTTTTTGTTTGTTTTTTTCAGACAGGATCTCACTCTGTTGCCCAGGTTGGAGAGCAGTGGTACGATCACGGCTCACTGCAGCCTTGACCTCCTGGGCCAATCCCCCGTTCAGAAGAACTGTACCATTTGACCTGATTTTTCTCAAACACCCTTAGAAAAAGTTCATTGCTCAACAAAAGTTTATTTTTGTTTCTCTGATTTGTGAATTTATCAACACGAAGTCATTCCCCAAAATGAGCACAAATCCAACCAGTTAGATCTATATTTGCTTTTATGGGAGAAAACAAATAGCAACCTTCTTTCTTCCCCTCACAGCCTAGGTTTCCTGATAAAATAGTCCAGCCGTGCAATGTGCACTTCCTCACCTCCCACTCATCCATCGAACCACCACAATCTGGTTTCTTCTCACAGGCCACCCGGTGCATCAGGCCAACGTCACCACCAACTGCTGCTAAATGCAACTGCCACTTATGGGACCTTATCTTGAGGCCCCATAGAGAGGGCAGACCCCTCTCTAACTGCCCCTGAAAATGAAGGTTCTGGTCTTCACTCTCATGGACCGCCACACTCCTACAGTTCAACCAGTATCTGTGTCCTCATGTCTCTGCAGGCTGTACTTGCACCACGCAGCTCCCTGCTGCATTTCAGGCCCCTGTGTCACCAACAATTGGACATTCTCCTCTCACTAGCTTTTAGAGACCTCACGTGTGGCCAATTTCCCTTCCAACCCCACCTGTTCCTTCTCCTGCAGCCCCAACCTCAGTGAGCAGCACCATCCTGACTCTGTGGCCAAATCCTTGGGGTCAAATTTCTCTGCCCCTTTTCCCTCATCTTGCAGAGCCAGCCAGTCACCAAGTCCCGCCCCTTCAACAGCCCTATTTGCTGCCTCCCATCCTTCCTAGAAGGGTCAGGTCTCCACCTGCTGTCACCTGGAACACTCAAAATCTCCTCCTCAATACCTTTCCTGCCTCCAGATTCACCTCCCTCCAATCCACCAGCCTAGTCCTCAAACTGTTGCCAGAGAGATCTTTATTTCAAAAATGTGCACTTGGTCAGGTTCCATTTCTGTTCAAAATCCTTCAACAGCTCCCTGACAATATGCAGGGTGAAGTCCAAACATCTTAATGGAGCAAAACAAAAACTACCTTCATGATCTAGCCCTAGCCCACCCCTCCAGTCTCTCCTCTCATCACTTTCCCGCCCCCTCATACTCTAGAATCAGGAACCATTTGCAGTTTCCCAATAAACTGCACTCCAACACACTTCCACCCACATGCCTTTGCTGATGCTGATCCCTCTATCTGGAATGCCTATCTGGACTCTGTTCACCTGTGAAAACCCAGTGGTCTTTAGGGCTGAAACATCAAAGGCAGCAGAGTGTCACAGGTCCCAGTTTGGACTCTGGAGTCAGGCAGACTGGCCACCAAACCCAACCCACCATTTACTAGGTGTGTGAGCCTGGAGGAGTTGCCTAACCTCTTTGAACCTCAGTTTCTTCATCCATAAAATGGGTATAATAACAGTCCTGACCCATGGGGTGACTTCAGGATGAAACACAGTGACGCCTGGCTGGGCTGCATCCTTAGCTGCACTGTTCTTCTTTGAAGCATTATTTTGCCCTCCCCGGGCCCCCTTTTCCACACTGTACTCTGGGGAAGTTTGTAGGATAGCTTTGCACATACCCTTGCATTGATCTACTTGTGGCCCCTCCTACCTCACCTGACTGTGTGCTCTGAAGCTGAAGGCTGCAAGCCCCAGGGCCTGGTGCCCGTGCCCCTGGCAATGGTGGGTGCTCAATAACCACTGCTGGTAGATACAATCAAATCAAGAGTATCACACACAATTCAGGGTATGTAGTGGCTAGAGTGTGGCTGCCCTTTGTCGACAACCCTGCCACTTCATCCAGGGCCTGGCCAGCTCTGACCTGAGCTACCATGGGCCTCCTCACTGACCTCCCGCTTCCCAACTCACTAGCTTCTCCTTTATCCTGTTCATAAAGCTCTCAGGGTTCCCTACAGCCCTTTTACAAGTCCAAGCCCTCCCGCCAGGCTCAGTGGGTTCCCACCCACCATCATGCAGCCCCCTCTTCCTTGTTAGGCTCAATCCCAAAGGCATTCAGGCTTACCCTGTGGCTGCCCTCACATCAGGTCTCTGCCTTACTTCTGCCCCTGCTCAAACCTCACCCATCCTCTGAAGCCCAGTCAGCTCCATGGTGCTGACTGAAAACCTACTACGAGCTGTGCCCCCTAGGAGCTTCACAGTCTATTTAGGAAATCCGAACAAACTAACAGTTATTGGTAAGAGCTGCCGGGGAGGTGATGCCGAGCTGGAAGATGGAGTGACTCCGCACCTGAGAGAAACTCCCTGAGAACGTGGCACCAGGGCAGGATCTTAAGGGATTGGCTGGAGCATTCAGGTTCAAAAGCCCTCCGCCACCCCGTCCCTTACCCACCTGTGTTCTTCTAACTCAGAGTCTACGCCTGACCTCACCAAATCTGGCTGTCAGGCAGATTTGCCCAGGAGGTCTACGAAAACTCAGTTTCCTGGGCCTGTTCCCAAACAGAATCCCTGCAGCCTGAGGGCCAAGAGGTAAAGATGTTTTTAACTCCCCAGGGAATTCTGTTGATCAGCCAACTTCGGGAACCACTAGCCACATTCGATTCCATTCATTCAATTTACTGATAACCTATATTGTGACCGGGGCCTTGCTAGGTGCCGTGGATGCCAAAGGAATAAGATGCTTCTTCCCATCTTCTGAGAAACGGGGGAGACAGAGAGTTCCCACACAGAGGTCACAGATCACGCCATTTGGCTTTTCCTTTAGCCTTGAACCTATCATGTCTTCTGTGCATTAATTTTGTCTGGACAATCTAATGTGTAACCTTAAGGAAAGGCTGATATTTTTTATTTATTTTCTATTTCGCAGAGTATTCACCCCAGCTCTGGGTTCTCAGTTGATAACTAATATTTAAGATTCATATGATTTCTGGATTATGGTTTTTATAGCTAATTCACTCATTGATAAGCTGTTGACTGGTCTTCATCTTTATAATTCCAGTGCCAATGTGGTGCCTGCTCCCAGCAGGCAGTACGTTTGTTGAATGAATGAATGCTTACGAGTAGAAATCTGGCTCCGGAGGGAAGGAACTGCTTCCACGGTAGTACCTTTAGAGTTCACTTAAAAGAGTTCTAAATTTTTCATTTGAATTACAGACTACCAATTTCAGGATTAATTTCCTGATATACAATTACAGAAGCTTTCTTGCTTATATCGTCATTAATGTTATTAACAACACAAATAACACCTTCCTGGCTCTCAGTAGTCTGCTGGCCTCTGAGATGCTTGTGCACTCCTTTCATGGGGCCGTTCACCCAACTGGCAGTCCAGCTGGCCACGTCCCTCACCCTAGAGTCTGCACAAGGGCCTGCACACTGCATTCAGCCTTTATAAGCAGGTGCATACACCTGCACAGACAGGTGAGCCCTGCCTGAGTCCGAAATAACTAATGGGCTATTCAAAGCCTACCAAAATGTCAATACACCCGGAAAGTCAGGATCTAAGATTTAGATGTAAAATCACCTGTGCTGTAGAGAGGCAGCATGACAAAGGAAGAGCCCCATCATGAGGTTCCTGGGAGACCTGTCCAAGCATGGGACATTCGGCCAGCTGGGGTTGGCTAGGTATGCAGGGATTGCCAGCAGAATGATTTCCCCTGCTTTCTCCAGGGCTAGCATTCCCAGTGGTTCATTGTCGCTATTGATGTTTGTTCGTTTTAAGCCCTGAAAACAGGACTCCTCATCTTGAGGTGATGTGATTAAACATCGTCTGTCTTTCCAGGTCCTGGCTAGAAGGTGTCTTTATCAGGTAACTTCCTTTGCGCCAATAACCAAAGGGGTCTTTTCTGAAGTGCATGCTGGGTCCTGACAGCATGCAGGCCACATAGTCTGAGGCCTGTTCACTTCCATTTTGTTCTGCTGGAAAACAGAAGAATTTCCTTGCTAGTCATTCATTCATTCATTCAACATTGATTACCATGTGCCAGGCAATGTACTGCATGAACCCAGCTTGACAGTTCTTAGGTACAACCTCAGGAGAGTGAACAGACCAGAAACTGGCAGGGTGAGACAGCTCTGAGAAAGGATTCCTTCCTTCATCAGGATGTGGCCTGAGAGGAGCTCTCTGCCCAGGGAAAATATGCCGCTATCAGAAGGCAGTTCAGACATCTGAACAGAACTGACAGTTCTGACCCAATCCTCTACTGTACAGAGGAACTGAAGTCTCCCAGGAACTTCTCCCCAAATGTCTATAAAGCCAAGTAAGGTTACAGATGGCAAGTGCAGAAATGCATGTCTGAGAAGACAGGGTAGAACCAGTCTCTAGCTGACATTCAATTGCTGAACTGACAGGAGGAGGTTATTTGTCTGACAGGTTGTGTTTCACCTCCCTGGACTAGGTGCACGAGCACTGAGGTTTGAAAGCCCTTTAACATTTGCCTATTTGGTAATGGCTCGGGGGCTGCAGAACCATTGCAATGTAGAGTCATGAGCAGTGTAGCTCATCGCTACATTGAGAGCAACGCAGACTTGTGTGGGACAGGCTGGGGGAAGAACGCTGCCTCTCCAGGCCACACTCAGAGGCCACGTTCCTGAGAGCTCAGAGAGGCCGGGTCATAGGTTCCAGGGCCCAGAAAGGTCCTTGACCATTCAGGGGGTCAAAATGTCCCTTACCAGCCCCAAACTCCAACATCCAGAAGCCGCAGGGGAGGGGAGCCCCAAAGGTATAGCCCTGCTAGTGACTTTTCCCTGGTAGGAGGGAGACGGGCTCTCATCATCCTGATGAATACATTTCTGTTGGCTGAATAAAGACATTGGACTCTTTCCTTGGTATTTGGGCTCATGCTCTGAAAAACATGTTTACTAAAATAAGCCCCAACTGTTCCAAAAAAGATTTTTTTCTTTTCTCATAAAGATACAAAACCCAAGGGCAGCAGATAGGGACTGTTGATGGAAGACCAAGAAGTCTTAGACTCCAAATCACTCTCTGTTTATTGGTCTGCTCTTCTCCACAGAAGACAATTCAGGCTCAAAGTTCAGTTTTCGAAACTCATTTCCTGGGGCAGACCTCGGCAAGGTATTCACTAAAGTGGGGGTGTGCAGGGACAACCACACCCAGGAGACAAGAGTTCCTGGAGCTCTCTCTCTCTTCCTCTCTCTCTCTCCACCATTATTCCTTCCACTCTAATGATCTGATATTTTTAAAAATTCTGGCTCACCCTCATGACAAATAATCTACTTCCTGGATACTTTTGCCTTGCAAATGTCATCCTTAGAAACAACTATATTTGTTGTTGGTCTTTATTTTTGAGTAGCTTTCTCACCCCAGAGCCCCAGCTCCTGCAGAAATATTGTGTGACCCTGTCTGGAATGCAAAACGATCCCTGGAGAGTCAGTCTGCGCAGGAACTCACAAGGGTGTTTGCTATCAGCTTATCTGGCAAGAGGAATCTGAGACATTTTAAATATGAACTGTTGGTGTGGCCCGTCCCACTCCATTCACTTTGCCCCATCAATAATCACTTCCACTCATGTGTGAGACACAAAATGCAGAAAACCTACACAAACGCTCTGAAAATGAGCCCCCAGCAGAAGTTCCTTTCTCTGTACAGAAACATCCATCAGACAGCTGGAGAATTCATATTTGGAGACGCTTTCCTGGTCTCTGCTAATGTTTCTTTCAATAAATCTCACCTAGCAGCAAGTGTTTTGCAAAGCCCTGGACAGTCTACTTCTGAACTCCCCTCCTCTCTCACTTCAGAGCTCATCTCTCAACTGAATGTCTCATTCCTTGTACCCTCAGCTAAGAAGAAAGTATGCACACTACTCCTCCTTACTTCCAAACACCAAATCAGGCCCTTTCACACTACCACCCAGTTTCCTTGGAGAACTCTCTGCCTCCTTTTCTGCCTGGCAACCTCCTGATCATCCTTCAGTACCCAAGTCTCACAGCCCCTCCTTGGTGCAGTCTTCCCTGTGTGCTGCTCTCCTCTCAGTGCTTCCAGAGCACTTGGTATGGCTCTTTATAATGCTGATAAGGGAGCTATGAATGTCATCATATACATCTGTGCCACCACAGGCCAGGTCACAAGTCCTAGGAGTAAAGGGACTAGGTCTTACTCACTTTTGCATCCCAAGAACCAAGCCCAGGACCTGGCATTTGGAAGTCCCGTATTAAATGTTTGACACTTCAGTCAATGCCTTGCCTATGTTTCCCCAGCCCTCCCCTCTGTGTGCAGAGAGCCATGTGAAATGTGGAGCCAGGAAAGGCTTTAGAGTCAGAAACCCTGTGTTTGAGTCCTGGCCCTTGTGGGCAGGGACAAGTTATTTAACCTGTAACTGTCTCACTTTTCTCCCCAATATAACAGATAGACATGCCTACCTCTCAGAGAGCTGCTATGAGGAAAAACAAGGTAATATATGTAAACCTAGTGCTTGCCCAATGCAAAGTGCTCAAGATGCATTTCCTTGAGCTCAGCAGGAAGTGTTGGGTCAAATGGAGTTCTACAGAAAAAGTGAGTGGCTTCCATTCTGGTTTATGTGCCATCAGCATAGTGACAGGATGGCCAGCCTCTGACAGAAAGAGCCCCTCTCAGAGCCAGCGAGAGTGTAATCCATGCCCTTCGCTGGAGGTTCTCACAAGGCCTGCTTAGCAACAATGCTCATGTGATTTTGATTTGAATGGCAAACTCACAGGAGGATACTGCTGCTAAGGCTGGGCCATCATATAGCCTTCATTTCCTGTCTTGAATTAATCTTTCACCCCAAAACACATCATAAAACAGAATAATGGCAACTCAACAGTGTTAAGTCACTAAGTACAAATCAAAACAGCCTGCACATGAGAAGCCTAAACCTCTCCATGCTGTTGCATCCAGGTTTTATTAGGCCTTGATAAACAATGAGGTAGGAGCAGTGGGGGCCCTGCTAACACCTGAGATATTCAAGTGCAGGGTGGAGGAGAAAAGAGGAAGGCACGGTGGCTGAACCCACATGAGGAGGCAACATGGAACTGTGGAGAGAGCCACTTGCTGGGAATCAGGAGACTTGGCTTCTGTCTCACTTCTATCACCGGCTTGCTCTATGGGTGTGTTCGAGTCATGTCTCTGGGCCTCAGTTTCTTTACTAATAAATGAGAGAAGTGGATTAAAGGATCTATAGTTCTTTTCAGCTTTAATACTTTACAATTGTAAATGTTAGAGGCAAATCCACCTTCCCGACCTAGTCTTTCCCTTTTTCATGTTGGTTATTCATCTGAGATATCTCTCATCTCTCACTGAGCAACCTTCTACCAATGCTATTCCCTTTATTTCTCCAAAGTGTCTGGTCACCCCTGATCACAAGGGTTGGCCAACTTGGGGCCATATTCTTAAGAACATATTGACTACCCTCTGATCAAACAACTCAGTACAATCCAGGTACCCTGGGGCATCAAGGACTTGAAAATCCCAACAACCTTTAATCCCATTTTCCTCTGATACCAACCAACTTTCACTCCTTAGATCTCTAACAATCTCACCAGGTTAGAGTCTTCTCCCATGCTGCTTGGCAGGAGACTAGGGCAGCAACAGGGAGTTCTTATCTGCACTCTGGCATAACTCAGGGTGGGGCAGGGGAGAGATGGCAAAGCTACAAAGGTCAGGATGAAAGTGCTTACAGAAGCAAGATCTGACCGCATGAGGAGGAGGGGTGATCTGGAGGAGAAGACAGTGCTAATCACAAGGACAAACTGAGAGAGGCACTGAGGACCAGGACCACAGAAGTCAAGGAGACTTCTTTAAGATGCCACCAAACTTCCACCCCTCCCTGACTTCCTGAATAAGAAATCTGAAGGCAGCTGAGGTTCTATGACTCGCCCAAGGCCACATAGCTAAGCTGTGGACAGCCAACACCAGAATGTGGGTCTCTTGGTCTCAGCCCACTCTTGTTTCTGCTCTATTCTGTTGACCTCAAGAGTCTAACGAGGCCAGCTGGATCCCTTGCAGACTCTAAGAAACATGACCCAAGTGTCACTTAGGAAAAGAGCAGACCCAGCAGATATTTTGATAACTGCCTTCCGGAGCCTATGAATTCTTTCCCATCTCGACATGGTTTTCTTGTTCTTTCTCCAGCCCTTGCCACAAAAATATGGAAAAGTTCAGAGGTCAGTGACAAGGAAGAGGTAGGCTCCCTTGACCCTACAGAACCCTGCATATCTAAGATAATACACACCTGTCCCTCTTCCTCAGTCTAGAGAAGGTTGGTGGGGGAAGGGTAGAAGGAGGAGATGAGTGAACTGCCTGGAAGGCTGACCTGTTTAGGCCACAGGTATTATTCATGGGCAATTAGATGGGTCACTGAAGGTCTGTGACAACAAACAATAGGATCTGCTTCTGCCAAGGACCTCTATAGATCAGTGTCTAGCATATCATCTCAACGTCAGGAGGAGGAAGCTCCAAGTAAAAGTCAAGAAATTAATTATTCAGTGTGCGTGACCTAGTTCCCAGAGGTAAGGGTGGGTGAGAAGACAGCTCACCAGTTCCTTATCATGACAAGAAACTCAAATATTCCACAGGGTAGTGTTCTCTTTGCTGCCAAAAAGGGTCCACTTATGGTTAAGAGTGGCCAAAAAAAAAGCCAAAAGTCACTCATTCCACAAGTGTTTACTGAGCTCCTCTTATGTCTCAGGCCCTCCAGGGATTTACTATGGTTGGAGTTTAGCAGAGGAGAGACATCATGGAATTTATAAACAGCAGGACTGCGCCATGCTCCAGCTCAGCCCTTAGACAGCTGCATTGCCTTGGGCAGGTTAAGCCTGTTTAAGGCTAATTTCTCATCTGTAAAATGGGAGAAGTCCACCTGCTTGATCATGAAGATGAAATGACCTTTATAAAACGTAAAGTGCAAAGAATATGAAGTGTAAACAATCATGATACAACATGACACACTTCCCCTGCCCCAGAGAAGTGTATAATTTGGGAATGCTTTGGAAAATAATCCGGGGTACCTATTTGGCAAGCATCACATTTTCTGTAATTTGGGGAGATTTTATGTTTCACCCTGCCAATGGAGATGAAGCTGGCAGTCAGTCCCAGTCCCCAAGTCCAGGAAGTTGCAAGAAAAGGTGGAGTGAACACAGAAGAGTAGCCAGGACCCACCTGGCCCTGGGTCAAGCCTGGATTGAATGGATGAGCCAGGAGGGACCCAAGATTCCAAGGGGAAGAGAGAACAGCAGCACATGTGCTCAATCAGAAACAGAGCAGAACCAAAATTCATCTGAGGGCAACAGGATTGAGCCAGCCAGAACTGCTCACACTCCCCTCCCCACACACATTTCAGACAACGTTGGAATTTACTGTTCATCGCCCGACCCTCCTCTGTGGACAAACTGTATTCTGTTTCTCCAGAGAGGGGACCGTTTCTCAGGCTGTGGCAGACTGGCCAATCAGCTCTTTGTCTGGGTCTTTCCCCAGATACTAAGAATGAGAACTCCTGGAGCAGCTTTCCCTGAGGTCCAGTCAACCCCTTGTCATCCTGCCATTCAGGACTCCCGTGGACTTCTCACCCCACGTGATCCCTCAGCGCCCACCAGGCCAGCTGCCAAATGCCCTGACACGCACGCTGGCTGCCCCTCCGCTGGGGCCTCCACCCATGCCCAGGTTTCTTGGATTGGGTCCTGATGCTCTCCCCTCACACTCACCTTCATCCTCCCTCCTCCCACAACTAAACTGAGCCTCTTCAAGGCCCTGCCAAGGCTCACATGTCCAGGGAAGCTCCCGGAGAGAAGGGTGAGTTTTATTCATCCCCATGTTCCTTCTAACTCATGGCTTTCTGTGAGTTCTTTGCCCTCCTGTAAACACAGATTTATGGTCCCAAAATGTTCTCTGATTGCTGTATACAGGAGCAGAGCAGAGGAGGAGGGAGGAGGGGTGCCAAAACGCCAGACTGGAAGTCCAGGGCCTGCATTTCGATTCTCCATTGGACACCAGTGAGTCCTGTCACCTTGAGAAAGTATCTTCAGGCCAGGCCTCAGTCTCCCTGTTTGGCAATGAGGGGTTTACTCTAAACAACCTTTCTAATTATAAGGTTTGACATTACAGAAACCAGGCTAGCCTGAGACACAGAAGACCTGAGTCCTAGGCGCTTATTAGCCTACCACCTGTGGCAGGCTATCCGACTCCTCAGACCCCAGCCTCCACATCTATAAAATAAACGAGGATAATATGACCACCCCACCCAGGGCACAGGGTTCCCATGGAACACTGCCCGTGATAAAGCTTTGTGGACCGTAAAGCCCTGATCAAACCTCAGGGGTGAGACTCCTTGAGTCCACAAACAGCTGCTGGTCCCTGTGATGTGCCTGGTACTGTACCTGCCGAGAATTGCTGCCTGACTCAGACAGGAAAGCTAGAGTCTGGTTCCTTGCCCTCAAGGCTCCCTCAGCCGGTAGGTGGGACAAGCAGATGAACGAACCTTAACTCAGTGGTGTATCTGAGGCATGAACACAGTGCTAGGGGAGTGCAGAGGAGGCGGTGCTGACTCAGAGGGAACAGTGCGCCCTGGGCATGGCAAGCTGCCCCAGGATGGTGGGAACATCCCACACTTTCCTAAGCCTAGGACCAGCCCCCAGGAGCTACTCCATGGTAAACAAGATCTGCCACTGTGACTTACTCACTGGATTCTCAGGCATCACAGTGGTTAAAGTCTTCTCTTTCTGGGATGAGACACACACAGGTTGCCATGTTCCTTTAAAAACAAGAGCCCAACAATTAATGTCAGTGACATCATCTCAGCTTACGCCTCCTTTCTAGTCTCCTCCAAGAGGTCGCGCATGCTTGTGCACTTTGCCTTGTGGGACACTTCACCCAGCAAGAGGAAATGGACAGAGAATCTCTCTCTGTGCTCCAACAAGTTTTGCACATGAAGAAAGGCACAGCAAGATGGCTAAACAAATTCTATTGTTGGCTGCAGTCAGGGCACCCTAAGGGCTTATCAGATCTCTATACAAAGACTTTGCTGAGGAGTAGGAGGGATCTGGAAAACAATGCTTTATTTGCTGCTTTAGTAAAAACAGAAAGTGTCAGAATTTCTAAGCATGAGACACAATGAAAGTAAATCAAGCAGGTGTAAAACTTGATAGCAAGTCCCCAGTGTGAAACTGGTCCCATTGTCTAACGCTGAGTAAACTAGGGAGTTATGAAAGTGCACCAGCTGATCATGGCTGAGTTTCCTAAACCAATTATTCTCTTGGCTTCTAGTGACGACCCACATTATCTGATGACATCCTATTGCTTCTGCAGAACATACCTCTACACCTGTTTGGAAAACAAAGCCCAGAGTTACAAAATATTTCTAATGATTTACCTCCACATTAAAAAATAAATCAAAATATTTAAGAAATAACCTCAAGGGGACAAAAACTAACACAGTTGTGAAATTTGACATCTATAAGAGGCAATACTCATACTCCAGGGAGGTATACGCACACTTTGCTCAACAGAGTGGTGCCTCCACACACACACACATACACTCTTACACACACACACACACTCTCTCTCTCTCTCTGGCACACAAAGAGCACGTATCGTTAGAGTGCTGGGAGATGGGATTCGATTCACTGTTCAAAATTCTCAACCTGTTAATGGGAGAGAGCCTACGAAGTGCTGTGTACCGGTCACACGTGGAACCATCAAGGGTGGAGACGACCTGCTTTATCTCAGTGGCTCCTCACAGACAGCAAACAGAGGCTTGCAGAACAGACGGCACTTGCCAAGGCCCCAGAGCAAGGCAGGATTGGAGCCCAGGATCGGCTGCCCCAGTGCTCATGGTTTTTCCCACCCAGCTGAGGGGAAGGTGTCCTGGACATCAACTCTGAGCATAGCCCTGGTGGGCCCACACACTGGGCGAGCCTGGCAAGTTCCAAGGGCGGCCACCTGGGCAGAAGCGGCAGCCCTGCCCGCCCATCATCATCATTATTAAGCCCACACCCCTCGGGGCCTGTGCCAGCTGACAAACAGGCCGGCTTGCCTGGGCCACATTCTATCAGCCTGAGCTGCAGGCTCTGTGCTGCTGCTTCCAGCCAGATGTCAGAGTGGCTAGAGGCCTTGACTTGTCTGCCCCCTGCTTCTCAAGGGGAGCTTCTGAGAGCCGTGGGTGGGGAGCTGGACATCCTGGTACAGAATTGCATCATTGGTCCAACCGGAGTTTCAGAAGCCAGGGACCCTGTCAATGCTTTCTAGATCTCAGGAACAGAAGTCCCTATCCACGCTAGGGCATTGTGGAGACAAGCAGCAGGGACACGGGGCTCTCTAAGGTTCTGCTTGGGTTGTCTTCATGGTGGGTTGGAGGTAGGTATGACTGGACCAGGCTACAAGGGCTGACCACCAGTCAGATGCTCACAGAGGCCTGGGCACAGTGTCTGGCCACTCGAGGGACCAACTCGTACCCTCTGTCTGACCAACAGCCAAATACACTTTGAGCTCCCTGTAACACCAACAAATAGAAGGTCCTAGAGTCCAATACCTTCTGGCCTTTGAGCGTCAGGGCCTCTGTTCCTTCATCTGTAAAATGAGGAGCTTGATACAATTGGTGATTTCCTCACCTGGGACCCCATTCAGTGGCCCTGCTCCAGGTACCCTGACTTTCAGAGACACCAACAAAACTACTTAGTTGTTGTAAGAGGAAGGGGTTAACCTGTGCACAGGTATTGCCTTGGGTAGTTAACACTGCTACCTCAGCTAATATACCCAGCAACCCTGTAAGACAGGTAGTACAGTATTGTTACAGAGGGGGAAACTGAGGCATGGCCCAGCAAAGTACCTCACCCAAAGTCTCAATGAGCAGAGACCACAGCAGCCCTGGGACTACCAATGGAGCTGGCCTGAGTCCACACCCATGCTCATTCCCTGACACGATATTTTCCTTTGTAATCAACCAGCATGAAGAAATGCCGTCTCTCCTTGGACTTGCCATCAGGCCAGTGTCGAGCAAAGAAGCATGAGGTCTCTGGTCCCCCGTGGCCCTGATTTGGGTGATACAGGGAAGGTTTCCTGTGAGATTAAGTGGGACATGACAGGCCCAAGTGACAGGAACTCCGGGAACCTTCCTCTTGGATGTTTTTCAAGTCTAAGTTCTTCCCTGAGGGACCCCAGCACTTGGACAGGGCCTGGAGCCTCCAGGCACTCAGTAAATATTTGTTGAATGAAGAAATGAATAGTTTCAATGCACTAAAGACTTGTTCAAGAACCATCTGGTGTAGGTCAGTGTGAGATATATCAAGACCAGCTAAAACCTCACAGCTGACCCCTCAGCAGCATGCAGCAGGTAGGGGTCTCCACATCCCAGCCCCTCCCCAGACTGTGGACAAAGACTCAGGTGCTGAGCCAGACCAGGGGAGCTTCAGACAGAACAAGAGAAGTGTTACCCAGTGAGGCAGTTAGGAACTTGGGCCCTACCATCAGGCAAACCAAGGGTCCTATCCCAGCTCTGTCATTTTAAATTAGTTGGATGGCCCTAGACAAATCACATCATCTCTGTGAGCCTCAATTTCTTATTTTAAAATGTGGATGATGTTAGTACCCACTTCATAGGGCTTCTCTGAAGATTAAATGAGATAATGCTATAAAGGACTTAGCGCGCTGCTCGCTCAGAGCAGGTGCTTCGAGGTGCTGTCTGTTATTATCTGCATCAGAGTGGGTGGTTAAGGGCACTTCTGGAGCGCTCTGCTTGGATTCAATTCCAGCTCTCCTCCTAACTAGCTAAGTGACTTTGGGCAAATGGCTTAACTTCTCTCTACGTCAGTTTCCTGGTATGTAAAACGGGTTGACGGTGAAGATTAAATGAGTTATGCAGGTAAAGAGCTTAGAATGTGTCTTGCAAAGTAGTTCAAGAAAAGTGAGTATTATACTTAATCATTAATATTACTAGTATTCTTCTCTTTCTCTCTCCTGATAACAGACTCCACCCCATCTCCCACTCTCCAGCCAAAAAGGAGGGTATAGGACTCAAGGTGGGCTCATGGGAGTATCTTTTCTCCTTAGCAATGGTACGAGGGGTGTGCACATGCTCCAGACCAGGCCAAATTCCAATCTGAAAACTCCTGGGGAAGGCCTGGTCCTCTCAGGTTGGCGGCAGGGCTGTGTGGAGCCAGCTGGGAGCTGCCTGCAGCCATGGTGCACTGAACAGGGGACTCTGGTCTAGGGATGCTGGAGGTCACATGCTGCCTTCCTGGGGCTTGATTCTTCCGCACCTCTTTCGAATCTTTGAGCCTCCCCGAAACCTTCCAATGTATCCTTTTTAATCTAATTTTTTTTGTGTGTGTAGAGACAGGCCCTCGCTATGCTGACTATGCTGATCTTGAACTGCTGGCCTTGAGCGCTCCTCCAGCCTCAGCCTCCCAAAGTGTTGGTATGAGAGGCATGAGCTATGCATCCCATTTTTGCTTAAGCTCATTCAAGTTTGGTTCCTGTGCCTTGAAACCAAAAAACTCTCAATTAATAATAGCCCTTAACAAGTGCCTGCTTTATCATCACCAAATCCCACCCAGGAAGAAAAGCCAGCTGCACACCTGGTGAGACCCAGGCAGCCAAGTGAGAGCAAATATGTACAGCAAGGTATCTACGGACTGAAGTGAGTGGAGGCCACTGCAAGCCCCTGGACCAGGGCCCTTCCTGGGAGAAGAAGGTACTGAAACCAACAGCAAGCAGCCCAGCCCTGTGCTTCCTGGCTGAGAACCGAGCCTCAGAGCCAGCCCCAGGGCCATGCCTATTATGAGAGGGGAAGAAGAGAAAGAAGGAAGTTAAAGCTGATTTTCATTGACTTTGAAGTGGTGCAGAAAAAAAAAAAAATCCAGACAGCTATTTAAAACAACTCTTTTTAGAGGAGGAAGTAAGGGAGAAAGCAGGGAGCATGGATAAGTGAAGAAAACTTGCCTTGTTTGAGTACTTAAATGTGCCATACACTGTGGGTCACACTCTTTGAGTTGTATAATCTTGTCTAATATTCAATGAAACACTGGGAACTGGATGATCATCCAGCCCATTTTCCAGGTGAAGAAACTGAGGCTCAGAAAGGTCAATAACTAACTCACCAAGGTCATGCCACTAGTGCCTCGTGCCTGTTCCACCCAATGCACTCCACCTCCTCAGTACATTCTGATTTCAATGGAGCCTGAGCTCTTTTTCTCACACAGCCCATTTCTACTGTCACTCACATCTGTGCTCAGATCCCTCAGAGGTGATGGCAATGTCCTGCTGCTCCTTTATTCATAACTACTCAGAGGAAAGGGCAGCACTGAGACACAAACAGGAGAGGCAGTATCTTGACAGCCCAGGTACATCCTTGGGCAAGTTTCCTTTTTGAGACCTTAGTTATTTCAATCTCAAAGAGCTCTAGTGTGATTTTACTGGATGGCATGTATCAGTGGGTTTCCTGCTCGTGAGGGCAAGATTTGCCTATGGCTGATAAGCAGCCAACAGGCTGTAAAACATCATCTCCCTTGCATGTTTTTTGTTTTATTTTTGTTTTTTTTCTCAGTCACCTGTCCCAAGAGATTCTGACTTAATAGGGACGACTATAGTGCCTGACGCATAGCACTGTGCTAAACAATATTATCTTTGCTTGTCTCACTTACTCACTACTTTCTGGACCAGCACCCAAAGATGATCTATTCCTGTACCCCATGCCTACTAATAGCACGGGTTTAATTCCCTTCAGGAAAAGAAGTTGCACCTTCAGGTGTGTTTCTAAAGGGTTTTAAAGAAATGGAAAAAATGGCCAGGCATGGTGGCTCATGCCTATAATCCCAGCACTTTGGGAGTCCAAGGCAGGCAGATCGCTTGAGGTCAGGAGTTTGAGACCGGCCTGGCCAACATGGTGAAACCCCATCTCTACTAAAAATACAAAATTAGCCAGGTGTGGTGGCACATGCCTGTAACCCCAGCTACTTGGGAGGCTGAGGCACAAGAACCGCTTGAACCCAGGAGGCAGAAGCTGCAGTGAGCCGAGATGGTGCCACTGCACTCCAGCCTGCGTGACAGAGCAAGACTCTTTCTCAAAAATAAAATAAATAATATAAAATATAAAGAAACAGAAAAAAAATCAATGGCCTGGTAGCAAAAACTAAGAACCAAAACATGCCAATGACTGCCCATCTCTCCTGCAGTATGGGCCATGAGATGAACACACAAATGAGCACAGGCAAGCGCCTTCTTCCACAGGCCCCAGGGAACACAGCACCAAGGTCTGCACAGGCATAAACTAACCAGTGGAGTAAGGAGGAAAGACACAAGCATCAGTTGGTACAAAAGAAGACATAGCCAAGATGGAAGTGGTAGCCTCTAGTGTTTGCTGGAGAATTAAACTGGAAACTATGATCTGGAATGATATGAAAATCTTCCTGACAACAATCATGTCAAGAAGAAAAGCCCTTGGCAGGGCCTTGGCTGTATCCGTGGGTATAAGGAAAGTCAATAAGCCATCCCAAGCAGAAAGCCTCACCTGCTGACCCTCACAGGACACAGGCTTCATAATGCCACACTGCCCAGGGCCCAGCTGGCAGCTAATGGCTGTTCTCTTGTTTTCCAGCTGCCAGCTTCAGACAGTGGTTGCCCCAGTCATGGGGGATTATCCAGGCAGGTATCTCCCTTACTTTTCTTTTTCTTTTCATAACTTTATTCTCTGCTATTTAAAAAAATAAAAAGGAACTGGCTCATTTTCCCTGAGCGCAGGATTTGGTTTCACTCCTGGGTGAGATATGGTGCCGCACAGCATAGCACTGCCTGGTGTTGGAGTGGCATGCAGTACACTAGCAGGGATCCATGGGCAACTTGAACCACATAGAAATCTGAAAGAGGGTGGAATGTTCAAGGGGTCGCATTTCCTGCGCTCCCCCCGCAAACCTGGTTTCCCTTAAACCAGCCAGGAAATATTATTCAACCAGCATTTGCTGAGTGCCCTGGCTGGGACTGCGAGGAACACTAAAAAGCATGGGAAACAGGGGCCAGGACTCAGGAAGCAGAGGTGGTAGAAGGATGGGTGTTGCCTCACGGCAGCCCACCCCTAGGCTTGGATCCCAGCCTTGCTGCCTGTCTGTTGTGAGACCTCAAGCAAGTCATTTCAGCCCTAAGGCTCATTTGCTCCCCTTTGTGGAATGATACTTACCTTATAAAGCTAGGGTGAGGATTCAATGAAATAATAGCTATCAAAGAATAACAAAAGCTGCCATGTGTTAGCCATTTACTATGAGCCTAGACCTGTGTGCAAAGTGCTTTGCATGGATTATTCCATCCAATTCTTACAACTTCTCTCTGAGGTAGGCATCACATCCTCAATCTCAAATGAGAAAATGAGATTCAGAGAAACGAAAATACTTACTGAAAGTCATACAGCTCATAAAAAACAGAGCTAGGATGTACCCAGCCTCCATGCAACTGCCTGGAACATGGTGGGTGCACAAAACATGTTCCCTGCCTTCCCTTCACGAAGCCTAGAGCGTGAGAAAGAACTCTCAGGAAACAGGTAAATGCTGAACTGGGGGCTGTTGGTTCCCTGCCAGGCAAGCATATGGAGAAAGGAGGGGGAACTGCGTCTGAGACGGTTTAGGAAGCCTTTCTGAAGATGGCAGGGCTGAATCCAGACTTGGAGGATGGGGTGTTGAAAAGGCAGAGAAGAAGGAAAGTGCTAAAGAACCAAAGCAAAGAGTTGGGGCCAGGTATGGCCCAGGTGCAGAGGAGAGGAGACCAGCCAGTTTGGAGGGTGAGAAGGGGGAGCTGGTCTGACTGAGGGATGGGCAGTTTGAGCCATTACCTTGGGGCAATTCTACTGGGATCTTTCTCACCTGCACCCCAGAGGCCCTCCTGCCTCTGCTCCTCCAGTCACGCGACCATCACAGAGGGAACTGAGAAGCAGTTCCGGATGCCAAAGCCCAGAAACCTCTCTCTTCCCGCAGCAGGATCAGAGTCCGCCTCCATAAGCAGGTGTGTTTGCCAATTCCCAGTGTGTGCTGCTCTGCAGACCTGCCAGGCCCTAATTCTAGCCCAAGTGCTGAGGTGCCAGGAAGCTAAAATGCTGCCATGTGCACTTAAGAAGCACCACCCTCAGAGCCTCCGCCCAAGCATTAAAAGTTGGCAGGAGGGAGGAGGAGGCACAGGTAAAGCTGAGGCTGTAGGACCTGAGCCCCTTGTGGCAGGGTCCCTATCTTGCTGGACTTTGTATTCCTCGCACCTGCTGGGACACTGTAGGTACTTCCTCAGTAAACTTTTGTTGGGCTGAACTAAACAGGAGATTCTTCTGCTTAAGGAACAGCTCCAAGGAGTTTAACAAGTCTGAATTACGCGTTTGAGCCCTGGGTTTAGTCCCATCTTGGCTAGAAGGATCATGTGCTTGTTTGCCTCCCAGGGAGTAAGTACTCCCCATCCCATCCCTCTGCCCTGTGGCCTCTGATTCGGCCCCTGCAGGCCCCTGGCCAGGCCCCAGGTGGTGACTCTGGGTTCTGCATCTCAGCATGTGCTCCTCGTCTTGCCTCCTCCACCTTCAGTTGCAGGGTTCCTCAGGGCACATTTATGCTCAGGACAATTTCATACTCAGACACTGCAAATGCTTAAAGCTACAATGCTCTCCCCGTTGTCTCCCGCTCCCCACCAAGCTCCAAATGCGAGTCCCAGCCCAGACCTCAGATTCACAGAGAAGGGAAAATGGAGTGGGGATGATTTGAGCAACTCCAGTCATCAATCAGCTCCGCTCAAGGCCATCACCATGTGCTTAGTTTGGGAGTAACAAGACCTGGGAACAAAGGGTGAAAGTAGAATTGTATAGGCTGGCACAGTGGCTCTCGCCTGTAATCCCAGCACTTTGGGAGGCCAAGATGGAAGAATAACTTAGAGTCCAGGAGTTTGAGATCAGCCTGGACAACATAGGGAGACCCTGTCTCAACTAAAGAGAAAAAATTAGCCAGGCATGGTGGTGTGCACCTGAAGTCCCAGCTACTCCAGAGGCAGAGCTGGGAGGATCATCTGGGCCCAGGAGATTGAGGCTGCAGTGAGCTGTGATCACACCACTACACTCCAGCCTGTGACAGAGTGAGACGCTGTCTCATATAAATAAATAAATAATAAAATTAAAAGAAAAACAAATGAAAAACTCTCCATGTAATTGAGGACCACCAAAAAAAGAAGAGGAAGAGGAAGAGGAAGAAGAGGAATAAGAAGAAGGAGGAGGAGGAAGAGGAGGAAAAGAAAGAAAGAAAGAAAGAAAGAAAGAAAGAAAGAAAGAAAGAAAGAAAGAAAGAAAGAAAGAAAGAAAGAAAGAGAAAGAAAGAGAGAAAGAGAGAAAGAGAGAAAGAGAGAAAGAGAAAGAAAGAAAGAAAGAAAGAAAGAAAGAAAGAAAGAAAGAAGGAAGGAAAGAAAGAAAGAAAGAGTATAAAGGTTGGCTGGTCACATGACCTCCCCCCAATCCTCTTTAGGAAAAGGGCTAAAGGGGAAACGATGAATGGCTTTAGGGGAAGAGTCAATCTGAAACTCCAGAACAAAGCTTTCTGGGATAGGAAGGGGGGTGCCTGTTTCATTACTTTCCACCTGCAAATTATTCAACACTGCAGAGCCTCAGTCTCCTGACCTGTTCACTGGGGAGAGTACCCAGTAACCACACAGGGTAACTGTGAAGACCAAATGAAATATGAATGGGAATGTGTTTGCAAACTGTAAAGCATCCTTGGAAATATCAGACATTTTCTAGATCATGGGAGGTGGGATCTTCAGGTTAGAATAAGTGGCTTGAAGGGTAAAAGGAAACCAAGAATCACTTCTTTTGGCACAAATCTCTATTGACAGCTTCTAGGACAAGGCACAAGTCTTCAGGGATTTTAGAAAGATGCTGATTGAATTCTATTCATAGTCTTGTAAAGACTACCCCCACATCTATGTAATAAGGCAAAACAGAATGTGTTACAGAATGATCCTGCAGAGATGGGACATTCTGTCCTGACCTCAGAGATTAAAAAGGCGTTTACAATAATATTATAATATAAAAATAATATAAGAATTGTTAACATAATAATAACTCTTTCAGAGTACTTGCTACGGGCCAGACACTGTTATAAGTGTTCACATAGCTTCTCTGATATTAATTCTCATAACAACCCTATGAAGCAAGTTTGCAGATGACAAAACTGAGGCACAAAGAAATTGACTCCTATCTTGGACTTACACGGCTGGTAAGTGATGGAGCCAGGATTTGAACCTGTCAGGCTCTGCTCCTTTTGGGAAACCAAAATGGGTTTCAGATAAACTCTTAGAGGGTGGCTGAAAGGCTCTGATAAGGCCTGCAGGGCTGAGTCACTGAAGAAAGGTACTGCCTCACACACACTGCCTCCTACCCATGCTTTCCCCTCTACATTCACACTGCCCTGATCTGTCCTCGAAGTTGGCCACACCTCTGCTCTCCCTGCACCTCTTTGTGGGTACCTAATACCAAGGGAGACTGATATGAGAACCTATATGTCAATGTTTACATTTACACAGTGGATCACTCATGGATTAATCCCAGCTCTGCCATTTACCGGCTATGTGACCTTGGCAAGTCTTAGCCTCTCTGGGTCCCTGCTTCCTCATCTGTAAGATGTGGTTAACACTGATTATCTTGGGCAGTTATTACAAAGATGAAATGGGATGATATGTCTAGTCCAGCACCTGGCATGTTGCAGTCTTGATAAACAACTGTTAAATAGGAAGACTTTACAAAGGATTTCCATTGCAAAATCATTTTCTTCAAGGTAAGATCTGGTGATAATAGTAGTACTTTTAACTAGTATTCACCTAGTATTCATCTGCCACTAACCTAGACCGACTAAGTGGATTATCTCATTTAATCCTGAAAAGCATCATTATTTTCTTCATTTGACTTGGCTTTAGGACAAGAAAGGATGTCCCCAACACATTAATTTTACACACACATACATATATACAGACAGAGGGACAGATAGTCGAGCAAGACAATATTTTTAGGCACTTATTATATGTCAGGTGCTGTTCTAAGTATTCTACATTCAGTAACCCATTTCATCCTCTTAAAAACGTGCCTATACGGTAAGTACCATTTTATCTCCATTTTACAGATGTGGAGCTTGCAGCACAGTGAGGAAAGTGTCAAATAAGTAGACTTTTTTAGTCTACAGTGGTCATCTCCTCCTGAATCTCTGCTCCCCTGTCTCAGCCGCCTATATCCTGTCTGCTACAAAGCCACTAGGGAGATCTCCCCACACATGTCACTCCTCTGCTCAAGAGCACTCAAAGGCTCCCAACTGCCTAGCCAAAGACCCCCAACAGGTTGAAGAGGATCAACTGTGGGCTCAAGATTCCAGTAGGATCTGGCCTTGCCTCCTTCTCTATGGTCCCAGACAAAGTCCCAGTGACAGGATGAGTCAGTGAAACCTTCCCTAACCACTCTATTTAAAATTACAGCCCTCCCCCAGCTGCTCCCCTCCCCACGCAGCACACCCCATCTCCTTCCCTGCTTTGATTTTCCCCACGCTACCTCTCATCACCTGGCCTCCCACGCATTTAGCTCACTTGTTTATTGTCCCTCTCCCCTTCTGGGAATGTGGCAAGGGATGTTATCCTGTTTTGTTTTTTTCCCTGCTGCAACCCAGCACCTAGAACAGTGCCTGCCATAGAGTAAGAGCTCATAAATACCTGCTGAATGAATGACTGAGCAGACATGTAAAATGCCTAAGAAGAAAATGTCCCCACAGAGCAATGGTGAAAGAATGGCTAGCATGCCTCCAGCTTCCTGGAAGCTAGAGATGCCTAGACTGAAATGTTTGGGGGCTAGATCCTTTCTTGCCTATCTTCCTGAGATTTACAAGAGTTCCCTGTGAGACCCTGGGCCTTCATCCTCCCATTCCTGTTCTGAAGTTAAACACACTCCAACTCAATCTCTCTCTCATTAAATCCTCTTTGCGTCTGTCCTAAACTCACCTGCCTAGCCTCATCTCCCTCTGCCCACCTTCAAAGCAGGCAATTCCCCATTTCTCCTGGCCTCAACACCCATTAGAGATGCTCTCTTCTTACTCCCAACGTATCCATCTGCACTGCAACGACCCATCAGGATCCAGGTCAAACGCTGCTGCTGCCGCCACCTCTGCTCCCTCCTCCGGGAAGCTTTCCAGGCCCTCCCCAGCCCACAGAAAACACTCCCCACACCCACCGCTGCCTCCTCCAGGCAGATGGACATTAGTCACGAACTACCTTGTGGTTTTTCTTCTATGATTGAGCTGAACTGTTACGAAAATCTCCTGTTACTCAATTTTTTTTTTTTTTTAACACACATAAGCCTTGCTTTCCCAAGCCCACTGTAAATACTTTAGGAGAAGCTGAGCCTTATCCATCTTGTCATCCCCACAGCACAGAGCCTAGGACACATAGTAGGTGTTCAATAAATGCTTCTCAATTGCCCAGGGTAAATAAGTCACCTCCCCTATCAGGTCACTTCCTCAATTATAGGTACCTGGACTGGCCACTCCCAAGAGGCTGCATTTTTTCCTCAGAGCCAGCTGTGATCTCGGCTACCTGCAGACCTCACCATGGGCCTATGTTTTCAAAGGATGTTAGACCTATTTTAATCTCACTCCACTGCACTGGGCAGATGAGATGATTTGTAAAGCATCTCAGGTCTGGCAAAGGAAAGTACATACTTCTTCCAGGCAAACCCAGAGATTCAGAGCTTCCAATCTCCTTAAATACTGGAGCTCACAAGATGAAAAAAACCATGGTGTAAGTTTTAAGCGATTGACAGCAGAAAACCAGCATGAGGCTCAGGTGTACCCTTTGAGCACCAGCTATCACTAAACTGAGATTACAGTTTACTGCCATGGTCCTAAAATCCCAAATGACTTCTGAGGGAGGAGGCCCTGTTTACTGCAGACCCTCCACATGCTGGCCTGTGCCACGCTCCAGAGGAGAGCCTCCCTGTGTCCCCTCCGCAAGGTAAGTGGGCTGGGACCAGCCAGCTTTACACCTGAGGAGCTGAGGCCCAGGTGGGTAGGAGGCTGCAGAGCCCTGACTCAAGCAGGTGAGTCACTCATTCCACATGGCCTCATCAGTTCACATTAGCCAATCAGGCATCCCAGATTATCTGTTAGTTAAAGAAAAAAAACTGAATAGGAAATACTTGCACTGGATTCCAAAGTCAAAAAAATACAAAAGTATTCAGAAAAAGTTTCCCTCCTACTCCTATCCCCATCTACCTACCATGTCCCCACTCTAAAACAGGTCACCACTATTATTAGTTGCTTGTGTCTGTTTCCTGACCATGATTATGCATATACACACAAATATAAATATGTGTCCTTTACATTAACCGATAGCAGACTAGACACACTTCTCTGCACCCAGGTTTTATCTTTTAAAGGACTAGACTTGAGACAGGGCAGAGAGATAGAGTATCTCTACATAACAAAAACAAACAAAAAAAAGATACTGGGCACGATGGCTCATGCCTGTAATCCCAACACTTTAGGAGGCTGAGGCAGGCAGATCACAAGGTCAGGAGATGGAGTCCATCCTGGTTAACATGGTAAAACCCTACTAAAGACACAAAAAAATTAGCAGGACGTGGTGGTGCACGCTGTATTCCCAGCTACTTGGGAGGTTGAGGCAGGAGAATCGCTTGAACCTGGGAGGCGGAGGTTGCAGCGAGCCAAGATTGTGCCACTGCACTCCAGCCTGGGTGACAGAGCGAGACTCTGTCTCAAAAAAAAGATGCACAGCTGTGTGAAAAGCCCATGAAGTAAAGAGAAATATTCTGAAGAACACATGGGTGAAGAGGGAAGAATGAGGCATAGAGATACCATGGAAATGGACCCCACTGGGCTGCTGCTGATACAAATCCCAGACTAGCCAGAAATGAGCTCTGGCGGGTAGGGCTGGGATCAGACACCCTGAGAGCGCAGGAAGCCCCAGTGGCTAAAGGCTAAGCCTGGCCTTGCAGAGACTTTCATCGTCTAGAAAGAGAGGATGTGTCCATAGAAACGGGGACTAACCTAGTTCCCTAATTCCCATGACAGTGGTGGAATGGGTTAGTGACCAGGAGGACACAGGAACTGTGGAGGAAAAACAATCATTTCCTGTGAAATTAGCAAAAGACCAAGAAGGGGGAAGTTGGTGCTGGAGACTCAAAGAACACAGACTTTAAGTGGCTGGGAGACCAGAAGAGCTGCTAGATGCGAGATGGAGGAAGTTAATGACTTGGACTCTGAATGTAACTCCAGTCAAACAATTGAGGAGACCGGGGCAGGGGAGCAAAGAACCAACACTGGAATAAAGAGCAGAGAGGAGATAGGAGTTTAGTTATTTTGTTTTGTTTTTTAAAAAAGATATTTAGACATTTGCAATGACTTCAAGTCCCCTGGCCCGGGACAGTGACCTCCCAGAGCACTGAAAATGTTCACAGACAAGATGCTAAGCTGCCTAGTGCAATCTCTGGGGAGCAGCCCAGGAACAGCTAAAAGCAGCCTCGGAGCCCTCGAGGAGCTGAGAACATGTAACATTAAGGCTGTTCATGTCTTTTTTTGATGAAGCACTTAATAGCAGATGCAGAACTGCAATGGGCATGGCATATCTAGCTTCAGAAAGGCAGCTTAGGTCAGAGAAGCAAAAGGGCAGAGACTAGGCTAGGGGCGGCTTCAATCACTCTTCCCAAAGTCAGCCGGTCAAAGATCAGAAGTCCACTGAGGGAAGGTCTCCAGCAGTGTGACAGAGGGATCCCTTCGATAAGCATTTATCATGACTTGGGTGACGCTGTGGAACGCATACTTAAATAGGATTCTGATCCACGGAACAGGGCTACGCTGAATTTAACAAGTTGAAACTTAACAGGAACGATCATTCTGAATTAGGCAGAAGCAAAATAGGAGGATCTGCCTTTAAATTCTAAAGCCACACAAGTTTAGGACAGGGGAGAAGCAGATTAGCAACAGCACATGTTAAAAAGACCTGGTCAGCAGTAATGTCCGTGATGTGATGCTACTGCCAGCAAAGCACACAGAGTCTTGGGTTGCATTAAGAGAAGAATAATGTCCTGAACTAGGAGGTGATAGCTCCCTTCTTCTGCTGTCCTCATACCATAAATACAATATATGGTCTGGACACTGCCTTCACTGTATAAAAAGATCTGAACAAACCAGGGCATGTTCAGAAGAAAACCACAGAGAAGGTAAAAATCCTGAACCCACACTGTGGGTTGTTAATCTGGAAGAAGACTCAGGAGAGAAACAGAAGGCTGTCTTTAAATAACGTATTTCACTGATTAGAAATGCATTTTTCCCATTATAAAATGTCTGAAAGTAGAATGTGTCTAAAATCCCCCAACATCTAACAGTCTCTCCCGGGATGCAGCTGTGGCATAGCTGTCACCACTTCACATATGGAAATTTGACTCATTCCTGGTGGCATATCTGAACAACCATGATCTAAAGCATTTCAGGAGCCAACACTTTTAAGAACCATTTAAGGAAGAAATGTGAGTCCTGGTTGTTAACAAAAAAACTTTCATTGATGCCTTCTGGTAAAATCAAGAAAACACCAGAACTGACATAATGGGTGTCAGCAGCTGCAAAAAAAATTCCAGGGACAAGAGAGATGAAGAAATACATCCCCACTTGACTAGAAGATAATAATGAGTCAGAAAAACATGGACACTGATCAATCTAAGTCAAAAAGTGATTCAGAAGAGTTAGATTCTGAAAGTGAAGTTTTAGAAATGCCTTAACCAATTTACTTTTGTATATATGCAAGAGTGATACAAAATAAAAAAGTATGTCTAAAATCTAAAAAAATTCAGAAAATATAGAATAAAAATTTTAAGTGATGGCAAAGCATTGTGCCACAGTTTAATTGGAAGCTCTTTTTCTTTCTTGAGGGTACATGAAATAATGGTACATCTTTCAGTTGATGGTGTTAGAGATTTGATTTAAAAAAAAAAAATTTCTGAAGAGCTATTGGGTGGTAGACAGATTAGACCTACTGTCCATGGCACCCAAGAGGAAGAACTGGGACCAAATGCCAGAAGCTATAGGAAGCCATCAGGAGGAGTTCAAAGACAAGATGGATCACCTCCAACCTACAAACTCAGGCTAGACCACCACAGTGGAGTGAACAAGCATCCAGTGGGGTTGATGATAAGGCTCTCCCAGCCCTGCAGTTCCAAGGTATGAGAAGACCTTCTCACCAGGAAGAGAAAGGTGTCCCATCTTTCTTCACTGCACACACAGGTGCTTTGACTGAGCCATTCCCTTTAAAAAGTCATTAAAGGCAGGCCAGGCACAATGGCTCACTCCTGTAATCCCACTACTTTGGGAAGCTGAGACAGGCAGATCACTTGAGGTCAGGAGGTTGAGATCAGCTTGGCCAACATGGAGAAACCTAGTCTCTATAAAAGTACAAAAATTAGCCAGGTATGGTGACAAATGCCTGTAATCCCAGCTACTCAGGAGGCTGAGGCAGGAGAATCGCTTGAACCTGGGAGGCAGAGATTGCAGTGAGCTGAGATTGCACCACTACACTCCAGCCTGGGTGAAAGAGCAAGACTCTGTATTTAAAAAAAACAAAATAAAAAGTTATTAAAGGTAAAAGGCACTGAGGGGCCAGTACTGAATGCGAGGCCTGTGGCAACAAGGAACCCTGCCTGCATCTGTGCTCCAAGACTCCTGTGGGCCAATTCAGGAATGAGCCAGAGCGGAAGAGCCCACCCGCATGCCACTACGTGCCAGTCACTATGAGAGGTGTGCTATGCCCATTACCCCATTTAATCCCCACAACCTCCCTGTGAGGTAAGTAGCATCACTCCCATTTTACAGAGGACAAACCCAAAGTTCAGAGATAGTATGTGTGTGGCTTGTCCAATGTTTACAGTGACCGAAAACCCATGGTCCATCTGTGACAGTATGCTTCAAATTGAGAGTACTCCAAAAATCTTGGTTGACAGAATGAACGCACTGAGCGATCAATTTCTCAATCAGTGAACAAATCAGCTTGTTCTCATATGGGTAGCACTGATCCTAGGACAAAAAAGAAAGCAAGCCGATTTCAGTGCCCCACCACAAGCCCATTAAAACCTCCCATCAATTGCACTAAACTCATTACAATTGCTGCTTGCAGGAACAATTTATTCCATCACATAAAGCAAGAGCTTCCCTGAGACATACATGGTACAGAACAGATGCCAGCCCCACTCAAATGTCAAAGCTGAACATGCACCAGGTTGTGGTGCCTCCCACCTGCCAGGTTAACAAGGGAGCAGGCAGAAGCTGAGCTCAGCCTTTATCCACCTCCCTATGGCCAGGATGGCCAGAGAGCTGGGAGGCAACCAACCCTCTACCTGCTCCACCTGGCCAGGCCATTCAGTCCAGCTCCAGGTTTTCCAGCCTCCCAAAACTCCCTCCTCAACTAGAGAAGGAAACTCAATGTGCACACAGGAAACCCAGGGCAGGAGGCACTTGAAGGGGATCTTCAGGTGATTGTGAGGCTGTGCAGGGGAGAGAATCAGCATCATTCCAGATGATGGTACAAATGTTTTGAGAGCCACTGACTCCTACAGAGCCAATTCTTCCAAAGGCGCTTTCTTTGGAGGACGTGGTCACCTGGGTTCCTGCACCACCCCAGCTCTGCTGCCTCCCTCACACACAGACAGAACTCCTGCTCCTGCTCCAGGAGTAGCCCCCAGAGGAGCTCAGCACCTTGACTGCCCTATTTATTCCCTTCAAATTGACCTTGAGGCAGGAGAAGGATTGGCGTGAAGGGCTTAGCCTGCAGCGAGGTGGTGAAAGTGGAACAGATGCTGTTTGCTACACAGAGTCAAGAGTCACCAAAGCTCACACAGCCACACTTGGGGGCACAAGCTGCAGAACATGAAGGATGTCCCATATCCTAAGACCCTAACCAGGAGTTCCAAAAAGGGCTGCCCTCCTGATAAACCAAAGACAACACTTTGCATGCAGACTCCCTTCACAAAGAAGGCTGTGGGTCAAAAGCCACGATACAGACAAAGTAGTTTTGGAGGCCCAGTCTTACTGCCCCCCACCCTGTTCCCCACAGCCCTCCTCAGTCCAGGGGAATGGCAGCTGTCTGGCAGTGTGCACCTCCCGTGAACGGAGGGCAGGGCCCTGAAGGATGACTCTGACTATCCCTCTCTGACAGCTTCCCACAGTCTGCTGGGTTCAGTCCACACCCACACCACCGCCAGAACTCAGGTCCCTCCATGCCTCAAAGCAGCCTGATTCCAGCCTCAGCTTCCCTAGGCAGCCCCGTTTCTACCACGTGGTATCCTGACTGTGCCCTCACTTTTCTACATCTCTTTGTGCCGTTACTTCTGCCCATCTCTGCCTATGGAAATCATAACTATCTTCCAATACCCTTCTCAATCTACAAACTCCAACTCCTCCAGGAAGCTTCCCCTGGCTCCCCCACTGTGGGACTCTGTGGACATTCCATACTCTGTCTTGGTGCTCAGCCACAGGTGAGCTTGTCTAACGCACCTCCCTCCATGAGTTAGAAGAGCAGGCAGCTTCCAGCAGTCACCACAGGGACTCTAGCCCAGCAGCTGCACACTGAGCTCTGAGCCTGGGCCTATGGCCATTGATGCCCCTAGCACCCTATCTGCCGTCTCTCAGGATTCCCTCCTCCTCCTGTTCCCAGCTGACTCATCCTACGCCCCATCCTCTCAAGGTTCAGCCCTTGGATGACAGCTAATCAAAGATAAACTCATCTCTGTCAACATATGGTCCTTCCCAGTTAAATTCTGTATTTTTAACAAAGGGCCTCTGCAGACAAGGGCTGGGAACAAAGGTGGGAATTCTAAGCCCCAAGGCTCTGGGGGAGGTGTTTATGATAAGAAAAGATCTTGGGACTGAGACCAGCCAGTGCTACAAGTGTACACAGCATAAATTCAAAGAATGTGGGAGGCTTTAGAAAGGGAGGATGAGGCTCTGTCCTTCAGTAAAGGCAGCCAACTGTGAGCACAGCTGCCTTAGACTGATCAAGGACCACAGCCTGGTGGGAAATGGTAGATGGAAAAGAGACCTGACTCTGACCTGGCTGGTTGACCTTGAGCAAGAAACACACCTCTCTGTGCACTCAGCATCAGAAAGCATCTGAGTGTCAGTTTCTCCACAGGTAAAACAAGGTGGCCAGGATGAGAACTAGACGATCCCATGAGGCCCATCCAACCTGACATCCCAAGGCTCTGTGACTCATGGCCTCTGTGGCCTCCTCCCTCCTGGGAGGTCAGTGTCATTTGAAACTACACCACTCTCCTGTCATCTCAAGCCCCACCTGAGTCCAAAGGGAAAGGGAGAGCTAGAGATCTCCCAGCCAATCTGCAGGCGGCATATGAGGGCAGGCCTCAACCATTGCAGGTGGAAAGAAGGGGCAGAAGTTGGGGGAGGATGTTGCATTCTATGCTCTCATTCATGCCATCTGTCTCAGCCTAGACAAAAGACAGTCAGCCTGTTGCCTTCACCTCCTTGGCCAACCTTTTTTAGAGATTACAACTATCTGCTAAATTTAAGTGCCGGTCTAAAATCAGGACATATAAGGTCTCTAAGGCTGGATTTGAAGGGTTTCATAATGGATAGAGCATAAGAGCGATGAAGAATTAAACTTGGAGGCAATCTAAGCTGTATTGTGCAGCCATGCCAATTAAAGATCTTTAAAAATAGCCTCTCTCCTCTCATGCTGTAGATGAAGTTTCAGAAATAAACAGACATCTGCTAGGAGCTTCTGAAGAGATACAACATAAACACCCCAGAAAGCAGCCATAAACAGCCCGCAGCACTCTCCAGGCAGCAGGCAGCGTCCTGTTCACGAGGGGAGGAGGGGGGAACCCAGGGCCCAGGGAAATGGAGAGGAGGGTTCAGGGGTCAAGGGCAGAGGAGGAGGTGGTGTCCAGTGGCTGGGGTGGATGGAGGTTGGCTCCCCACAGGGAGAAGGAAGTAGTGGGGCCAACTGAACTTGGTAGAAAATGGAGAACTGGCTGCCTTCTGCAGGGAAAGAAAAGCTCAGGAACTCACCTAGAGGATTTTCAGAAAGCCATCCAGAGAATTCCATACCAGTGTCATTCATTCTGGCAATGGGTCACTCATTAAATGTGAAAAAACAAAACAACAACAACAACAAAAACCCTGACATTTTGGAGTGCATGTCCATGCAAGGTACTTCACAAATATTTTAATTTCATCTCCAGATCAAGCTCTTGAAATAGGTATAATTACCTCCTTTATGTAAACTAAAATACTAGGATTCATTAACTTGCCCAAGGCCACATGGCTCAGATTTGAGCCCAGGTCTGTCTTAGCGCTTTTTGTTTTTGCCTATATCACCTGCATCCACAACATGCCCCTGAGGTTTATTCTCAGAGTCCAGGCTCTTTGAACCCCCAAATCGAACACAAGGGGATTCCTAAAGGAGATAGCTGGCAGAGTAGGGTGGAAGGGGTAATAGTTAGGCCTTGGCCAAATGAGACAATGGCCAAGTCTCTGCAGCCCTGTGGGCCCTGTCTCTTTACATCCTGGTCGCTTCTTAGCAAGCCCCAGGAAGAGCAGAAGGGGAACAGGCACCAGGTCATGCCTAGACTATGTCTGGAAGGATCCACAGGGGGCTGGGGACAACAGCTGCCAAAGAGGTAAGAACTGAGGGCTGGAGGACAGGGAAAGAAGGGAGATGTACTTTTCCTTCAATTTCCTTTGTACTGAGTGAATATCTTACCATGCATCTATGTGTGTGTGTGTGAAGGTAAGTCCTATGCATCTATTCATGTGTGGGATGAGTACCACACATATATGTACATATGTGTGGGTAAGTCACTTTTAAGAAAGTCCAAGATACAAGATAACCAACACACCCAAGTAAGACCTTCTAGGTCCTCTTGTTGGGGCAAACCTCGAATCCAGAAGAAGCCTGAAATTTCACACAGTGCTTCTTCCTCCTCCTCCTCCTCCTCCTTCACAACAGTAATGTGTGGCAACTCCAGGCACGTGGCCGGGAAGCTCTCCCGACATGGACCCCATGGTCCCCAAGGCTCCAACTGCACGAGCCTCATAGGACATTCCCTGATGAAAAAGACTGAGTGAATCCTCTCCCTGAGTGTCTGGAAAGAGGTCAGAAATTCCTCTGTGTGTTTCTCTATTCTGTTTTCCTTTCATTTAGCCATCAGATACCTCCTTCCTACAAGCAGGGAGATCCTGATCTTATTACCTTTGCATCAAATTGTGCAAAGCCTGGCTGTCCTGATACACGGAGCTGACTTGACAGCAGCCACAGACTCTACACACAGCACCCAACCCCCATTCTGCTCCTTTCGGATGAACAGTTGTCCAATGAGGGCTCAGCAACCAAGCTCCTGGCAGACCCTGGGCCCACTCTGTTTCAGAGGGCAGCTCTTGTTAGTGAGAGCTGCTTCTTCATCCTCCCCTACACCTCATTATCCTGGCTCCAACAAACTATATACTGAGATCCCACAAAGCTTCACCAGATAAGTCAGTATTCAGATAAGTGGCCTGGGCCAGCCATTCAGAGTCATGGGAGCAAAGAAGTAGTTTCTGCACCTCGACATGTTGGTACTGCTACAGCAAGGCCAGAACAGGGCGTTCTTAGACTCCCATTCGTGTCTCTGGCATGTGATGGGCTTCCAGGCTGCGTGCGTCAGGACCTTGGGTCTGGAGATGTCCCACAAACCAGCTGCTGCAATGGCTCAGGGGCCAGGGACCACCATCCAACCCCTTGCTGCCAGCAGAAAGAACGTCTGCACTAGACATCCTCTCCTGCCCAGTGAAGGAGAAAAACCTGAGCCCCAAACCAGCAGGAAGCACAGCTCCTGTTCTTGTGCCTGCCCTTACCTCTGTCATTCATCAGAAGAAATCTAACCAAGCCTTGGAAGGAATGCAGGTGCACCAAGGTATCAGAACAGCCACTGGGAGGTGGAGGTGGGGATTTGAAAGAGGAAGGCAGTAAAATTACCCTGACCCTCAGGGGAGAGAAACATTAGCTCAAATAAAGAACAAACTAAAATTTTCAACTCTAAAAACACCAGCACTATCCGCATACACACAGCTCACTGCCAGACACCACTGAGATGGGCAGTTTGTGCTGTGATGACGGCAGTGATGTTTAGACGCAAAGACAGGTACAGTGCAGTGGCACTTCAGACACTGTTCCATACATGATCATCACAAAAGGCTCTTCATTTGAGACATGAGCAGCTGACAGAGAAGGGAAGCATCTCCAAATCAGACCCCGTGGTTGGCCCAATCCTGCAATGAAAGTTTGCTCGTGAACAGAGGGCCGGAGTCACCTATCACTCCCACCGGCTCTGAATTTCTGAGGCCATGTGATCAATGTTTTAGGAAGAAGAAGTCTTATCAGCCCAGGCCAGCCATGCTGTCTACCTTTGGGGAGGGTGTAGGGAGGAAAACAGAAACTGGAGGAGGGAGGAGTCCAGACACCCCAGAGTGAGGGAGCAGGGTGTTTGGTCACTGGGCACTTTCCTGAGAGGACAAGACAGGCCACTGGAGCATGGAACTTTGCCCTGCCTTGTCTTGGCAGTCTGCGTCATTTTGTCTTCCCCTGAGGGCTTAACCTTCCTGAATTAAAAAAAAAAAAAAATCAAAATCAAGAGCCTAACATTAGAAAGATTTCATCTGCGGGACAGCAAAAGAAGAAGTAGCAAGGGAAAGAGGGGCCGGGCACGGTGGCTCACACCTGTAATCCCAGCACTTTGGGAGGCTGAGGCAGGCGGATCATGAGGTCAGGAGATGGAGACCATCCTGGCTAACATGGTGAAACTCGGTCTCTACTAAAAATACAAAAAAAATTAGCCGGGCGTGGTGGCGGGGGCCTGTAGTCCCAGCTACTAGGGAGGCTGAGGTAGGAGAATAGCGTGAATCCGGGAGGTGGAGCTTGCAGTGAGCTGAGATTGCGCCACTGTACTCCAGCCTGGGCGACAGACTCCATCTCAAAAAATAAATAAATAAATAAATAAAGGAAAGAGGGTAGGGCTACATGAGTTTCATAGCTTCCTGTCTCCCAATCCTCAGTTTTCTTTATTTTCTAACTTTTAGAAGGTCGGGTTATGTTCATCGTGAAAATAACGATCCAAGCAGATATCGAAATCCCAATAGTGCTGTGGCTTTATCTGCCTGTATAACTCCAATTACATGAATAATTCTGTCTACCTACTTCAAATTAGTTGAAAGAAGTCTTCTTTTTTAAGAAAATAAATATTTGGATTTTCCGTTATAAAAATAAAATATTTGTCTTACAAAAACTTTGAAAAAAAGTACTAAAAAGCAAAAGATAAAGGAAAAAGTCAACTCTAACACTGCCATCCAGAGTCAGAAGACTTAAAATTTCATTAGATTTTCTCCTAGGGCAAAAGGCTGGGCCAGGCATAGTGGTTCATCTGTGATCCCAGTACTTTGGAAGGTCAAGGCAGGCAAGTTGCTTGAGCTCAGGAGTTTGAGACCAGCCTGGGCAATATAGCAAGACTTTGTCTCTACTAAAATTAAAAAATAAAAATTAAAAGCCTGCCTGTGTTAAAAAGGAAAAAAAGAAAAAATGTCCCAAACAAACCATGTATTCATGTTGAGGGCTGTTTGCAGGGAAGGGCCATTACTGGATGGGTAAAAGATGCCTATCAAGGTGTCCAGCACCCCTAAGGACATTTGGTGAGAGAACCAGGTGTGAAGTCCATTACCAAGAGAAGCAGGTACTTCTCCCGCCCTCCTGAGCCTCTGGTCTCCTTCATTAGGCCACCCACAAAGGTGCCAGTGGTAGTACTAACTCTATAGAACAAATTCAGACAAGACACTTGAAGGTTATAAACACTTATTTTCCATCAGTACCTGCCCCAGTTGTGGATGAATAGTGATTTGAAGAAGGCACCACAACTTGCCCAAGAGTAAGGCAGGTTAGAGAAGGCTCTGGAAGGCACAGGAGAAGCAGCACTGTCCAGAGACAGAAGAAGAAAAAGTGAGTGGTCTCCACCAAGCCCAGGGCCAAGTTTCTGGGTCGCAACATGGTCATTCCTGTGGCGGAATTCAAAGCTTGGACAGAAGTGACCTCAGTCTCCGTCAGCCCCATATGTGACCTGTGGAGGCCAGTTGCTGATCAAGGCACAAACGCAGCTGTCTGGGCTCCCCACCACAAACCAGCGCAGTGAGGGGGAGCAGCAAATAGTTCTTCTATTATTTTAGGATGTTTACAGACTGACGCGTGCTGAGGAAACGTCCACACGTAAGCAAGTCATTTTTTTAAAACCTCTTATCTAAGCACGTGCAGTGGTAGTCACACAAATCCATGACTGGGTTCATTAATTCAAAGCACATTTCCTGAGTAGCTATGATACAACTGGACAAATGCTTATGGAGCTTCTGCGTGTCCCAGACATGGTGCTCAGTGCTAAGGATCCAGCACAGCAAAGAGATGGGCTTGTCTTAAGGGACTCCCTATGTAGTGGGGGAGATGGGCAGTTAACACAGAGGGTAATGGCTAGTTAAAGAGGGGGCGCTTCTCCAAACTAAAACCAGGCATAAAAGGACTAATGGCCTAATGCGGCATACAGACTGGATCCTCATTCGAACAAACCAACTCTAAAGGTCATTTCTGACACAATCAAGGTGGACAGGTGACGTCTAAGAAGCACTGTTAATACGTGCAGTAGTGAAATGTGGTTATGCAAGAGAATGTCCTTTTTAAAAGAGTTGTGTACTGGATTATATAGAAGCAAAATGACATGACATTAGACATTTGCTTTAAAATATTTCAGGAATAAATATTCCTTTCAGAGGGAAAGGGAGAAAAAGAGAGAGAGGAAGCCAGCAAGGCATTATCTCAATAACTGTAGAAGTTGGGCAATGAGTACATGGGGCTGATGAAGCTATTATGATTTTGTGTATGTGAAAATGTTTGTAATATTTTTGATGAGAGGACTGCGATACATTCTGGTAGATACCCTCATGGACATAGCTCAAATAAAGGCTAACAAAATACAGAGCAAAGAGCACAGAGGATTTGCAGAACCAGAAAATAAATCTGCCAAGTTTATGAGTGTTCTAAATGCCATTTCATAGTGAGGTGAGAAGACATGTTCATAAATAATTACAATATAGGGTGAGAAAGGGTAAGTACTGTAGCCCCACTCATCTCCAGGAGATACATCCCAAGACCCCCAGTAGATGCCTGAAACCTTGGATAGTACCAAACCCTATATATGCTGTGTTTTTTCCTATACATACAAGAGCGATTAAATTTTCTTTACAAATGAGGTACATAAAGAGATTACAACATTAATGATAAAATAGAACAATTATAACAATATACTGTAATAAAAGCGATGTGAATGTGGTCTCCGTCTCTCTCAAAATACTATAATATTTTCAGACCATGGCTGACTGTAACCGAAACCTCAAAAGGTGAAACCGCGGATAAGGGAGATGACTGTGCAGCAGAGGAGCTATACCTGCCAAGCCTCCAGAGTTCAGAGACAGCCACAAGCTTTTCCTACTTCCCATAGCATTTAATTCTCCACACTCAAACCTCACTCATACACACTGTGTGATGCAGGCAAGTTGTAACCTTTTTTGTTGTGGTCATTACTAGAGACGGCAGTTTTGCTATGTTGCCCAAGGTGGTCTTGAACTCCTGGCCTCATGGAATCCTCCCACCTCGGCCTCCAAAGTGCTGGTTTTACAGGCATGAGCCACCACACCCAGCCAAGTTGTAACTTTTCTGGGTCTCAGCTTCCTCATCTGTAAAATGCAGTTAACCCCACTTACTTCTTCAGAGGCGAAATGAAACAATAGAACGATGTAAAGAATGAAACATCTCAGCATGATGAACAGTATTCTCTTCTCTGACTCTTTAAAGAATAGAGACTGTTAGCCCTCAGAGGGCGTCTAGGATTAGCAATGTTCCACCGAGTTATTCTTTCACCCATACCACGTCCTGTCCTGCCAGAGCCAAGGCTTCCACCAAGAAGACAAGACCTGTATCTACACTTCAGCAGTGGGA
The DNA here is from genome assembly GCF_000951045.1 of Mandrillus leucophaeus. NCBI lineage: Eukaryota > Metazoa > Chordata > Mammalia > Primates > Cercopithecidae > Mandrillus > Mandrillus leucophaeus. The sequence goes on along the minus strand of NW_012100632.1, from coordinate 641,894 downwards.
AGCAAAGGGTGCAGGCCCATGGCTGGGAGGCAAACCCAGGTATGCGTGTAGACATGGGTGGAGAGAATAGAAACATACCCCAATTATAGGCAGAGAAGGAATCTGGGATCATATGGCTGCTCCTTGCAGCCTGGGATTGGGCCTCCAATGGCCACAGCCACAACCAGGCATAGTTCTTAAAAGCTGACTTATACTAAAGTATAATTGATTAGAATCAGTTTTCATGATTTTCATGACATCATGAAAATAAGTCATGAAAATCATGACTTATCATGATTTTCTTTTGAAAGAGGAGATGAGCAGAAAGCTAGAACCCTAGGCCTGAAGGAAGAGGGGGGTGGAGATAAAAGTGATGTCATGTTTTTATACAGTATGTTCAAACTGGATTTCAATTACCCCACAACCATAACACTACACCCCAACACCAGTGCCCCCACAAAAGTCCCACAAAACTAGAATCAGTCCCAAGGTAGAGGTTATTTCAGCTAACACAGTCCTCCTAGACTATACCAGAAGCCAGCTTCTCAGAGGTGAGGCCAGGTCAATGGCAGAAGCAGGCTTGCTTCCAAAATAGCACCCAATCCCTCCCCATAGCAATCTGGCCAACACTATCCACTACTCTCGACTAGGGGGAGGATAAGGGGTTTGCAGGTTGAACAACTTGGCTAACCTGGGTCACTTCAACTGTTTTGCCAAAGAAGCATCCCCTGAAATCCTGGTGGAGAGCATCTTTCTGAGGCTGGGAGGCTCTAGTCAGCACGCTGTGGGGCCATAGTCCTGCACACAGCACACCACTTCCCACAGCCATGAAACAAGAGCACTCGACTTACAATGACAGTGCCAGGACCTGGCTCAGACACTTGTTGTGTGACCTTGGGCAGCTACCATACCTGAGCCTCTTTCCCCATCTCTAAAATGGGGAGGGCAAAACTCTTAGCGTTTTTGGAGAATAACCATGAAATTGGCTGCAAAAGTGCCACAAGACAAGACCTATTGCCCAGTAAGCACTTAATAAATCCGCCTTCTCTCTGCATGAAGAAAAGTGAGTTCTTATTGTATTAAAGTCTCCACGGCATCGCGCAGGGCTGCCCTGGAGACTGGAGGCCCACTTGTTAGGTCGACTGCCACTGGAGAGGGGGAGCAGGGCAGAGTAGGTGCAGGGGTCAGGGAACCTGGCACAAACATTGGAGGGCCAATTCGCCTCTGGCTTTTCTCCCGTGGGACCTGCCCACAAGGGGCCTGGCTAGTGACTTTATTCTTCACCAAAATCATTGTAGATTGTAGTTAACAGGCGACAACGACAGCAAGAGAGCCGGCACAGTGCTCTAGGCCTGGCAGGGCCCTACAGGCTTCCAAATAAAAGTTCTTTCCGCCTCAAAAACCCAGGCCTCAGAATAAACAACGTGGAAGGAGACATACATTTACTCTGGTTTCCACATCTCCTCATCCCCATCCAGTAAAGGCTGTTCCCAGCTCTGCCAGTGAGGATGGCAGTGAATAAAAATTAACCCCACCTGCCCCGTCTGGTCCAGCAGTGGCTTAGACGCTGTGGGCAAGATTCCACCTCTCCCCGGGACCAGCCAGGC
>NW_012100632.1:592591-639303 GCF_000951045.1 Mandrillus leucophaeus | reverse complement strand
CACCCTGACCCGCGCAGGTCGGAGACCAGGGGAGGGCTGCTGGGAGCGGGGCGTGGTAGCGCTGCGAGATGAAACCCCGGGTGTTGGTATGCGGGTATCAAGGGAGCGGCGAGGGCCTGGGCCTCACGCTCCTTGGTCTAGGAAGCTGGAAAGCAAACCACCGCAGCCCCTTTTGGACATGGGGGAGCGGCATGGCACTTCTAGTACCGGCTGTGTACGTCCTGTGGACCTCCCTCTTTGCTTGGCTCCTTGACCACCCTGAGCTTCCGCAAACCTCCTTGCTAACTAATAGGATCTTCCCCTTACCTGGCCGTGCTTAGGCTAAAGCTAGTGGGAAGGGGGCGGTGGTGCAGACTACCTGTGTTACCTTGGTCAGATCACCTAAACACCCTCTACCTTTGGCTGTCAGATCCCTATCTTAATCTCTGCTCTGCCCACCTTCCCGGGTTACCCTTACCTCCCACAGCTCCAGAGAGCAACATTCACAGACAGCACAGTGTGAATGGAGTGGGGCCTAGTGAGCACTCGGAAGCACTCTGTAGACTACAAATACTATAAAACACCTTCTGTTTAAATGGGTCTTGTAGCAGTTATCATGAAATGGGGATCTCCATGGGCAGGAGCCATATCTGACTCACCTCTGGAACCCAGGGCACAGGACTTGACCCAGTGTAAGCATCAGTAAGTGTCATTTGAACTAAGCTACCTACGCAGAGGAAAACAGGCAGACTGGAGCACTGAGAAACAGTATTGTGGCTCCAAGCTGCTGGAATTTCCCCAGCACAAGACCACCTCCAGGAGACACCACGTTCCCTTGCCAGACAAGTGCAAACAGAAAGTTTGCCTCCCCAAACCTGCAGCTTATTATTATTATTTTTTCTCTACTCTACTTCTTGCCATGTAATCCTACTCTCAGCCATTTGGTGTTTACCAGGGATTGTCCTACCTGGCAGCTCTCTTAGCTCTCTCTTCAGAATTCAATCAACTTCCTGTAGATGAACTTTTCAGCAAAAACTGTTCCTGCCCAATTTGCAAGGCCCAGTCAGCTTGTACTCTCAGAGGGTCAGCACTCCAGGCTGATGGAAATCTGCCTGTGATGCCAGCTTGGGTAGTGCCCTTCACATGTGATCTCATCTAAGCCTGGCTTGACAGGTGTGTATTTTATCATCATCCTGTTTCACAGATGTGGAAACTGAGACCAGTGAGGTAAAACAACTGGTCAACGTCACATGGTTAGTAAGTATCAGAGTCTGGATTTGAGCCAGATCTGGCTCCAGAATCTACATGCCTAACCACTAGGTACTGGGGTCTCTACAGCACTGCCCATGCCTCTAGGGTACTGGACAGGTCAAGTCTAACCCTGAAAGAGCTGCTCTGGGCCTGACCCACTCCCAGTCTATCCAAACCATCTGTCGAGCTCAGGCCAGGGCACTGTAAGGGAGAGGAGACTCCACTGGGCTGGCCCTACCTTATTTGGAAGAGTGATATAGAAAATCCAAGGCAGTGAAGAACTTCAGGAAGCAGTGTTACATCTGTCCCTACCTTGACTGCACTGGACATAAAGTCTCTTGCTATTGACCTGTACCTGAGACACCCATGTTGTGGATAGAGATGGAGATAGAATAATTCATTCATTTAACAAACCCTTCTGCGAACCAAATGTGGTCCCTGCACTCATGTAACTTACAATGCAACAGATGAATAATCAGAAGTATAAAATGCTGGCCAGACATGGTGGCTCAGATCTGTAATCCTAGCACTTGGGAAGCTGAGGGCCGATCACCTGAGGTCAGGAGTTCAAGACCAGTCTGGCCAACATGGTGAAACACTGTCTGTACTAAAAACACAAAAATTATCTGGGCATCATGGCACATGCCTATAATCCTAGCTACTCGGGGGACTGAGGCAGGAGAATCACTTGAACCCGGGAGGTAGAGGTTGCAGTGAGCTGGGATCATGCCACTTTACTCCAGCCTGGGCAACAGCTAGACTCCATCAAAAAAAAGAAGAAGAAGAAGAAGGAGAAGGAGAAGGGGAAGGGGAAGGGGAAGGGGAAGGGGAAGGGGAAGGGGAAGAAGTGGTGCACAATGCTTTGGGAGCTGTATTCTTTATTACTCATATTTTTTTCTTTTACAGTTTTATCACCTCACCAATAGCACAACATTCTCCCTTGGTATTAAAACAAGCTTACTGCTATTTCAGGAACACTGTGGGCCAACCAAGTTTAACAAAGATAGCATTGCTCAGCACAGAAGTTGAAGCAACTTAAAAATTAGAAGTTACCAATGCATTCCCAGAAACTTTGCCTCCTTTCCCCTACCCTACTCCCAATCTTTTTAACTCAGGGGGCTCAGATAAGAAAGACTCTTGCTGGGTGGGTCTGAGGGCTGAGAGGTGAGCTTTTCCTTGGATGCAGGGCAACCTGGGAACTGAGAAGGGCTAACTGCCTGGAGGGAAATAAAACCTGGGGACTTCTTGAGCCAGTGGCCAGAGCCACTCACCACCTCACACAAGCCACCCTTGCTGACCATCTTCCTGCAGTGTGAAGAGGAGTGGGTTAAGGATGTCACAACTCACCTTCCTCTGGACTAAGCAGTCACCATGTGATATCCTGCTGGGCTGTGACTATGTCTAGGAGTTATACAACTCAGCTCTTCAAATGAAAGATCTGAAGTTAGGGCAAACTTTAGAGGAATATTTATCTAATCCTTTACCTGGCAAATGAAAGAAAAGAAGAGGCCAGGCGTGGTGGCTCATGCCTGTAATCCCAGCACTTTGGAAAGCTGAGGTGGGTGGATCACCTGAGGTCAGGAGTTCAAGACTAGCATGGCCAACATGGTGAAACTCTGTCTCTACCAAAAATACAAAAATTAGCTGGGCATGGTGGCACACACCTGTAATGCCAGTTACTTGTGAGGCTGAGGCCAGAGAATTCTTGAACCCAGGAGGTGGAGGTTACAGTGAACCGAGATCACACCACTGCACTCCAACCTGGGTGACAGAGCAAGACTCCATCTCAAAAAAACAAAAGAATGAGAAGAGGAAAGAAGGAGGAAGGAAGGAAGGAAGGAAGGAAGAAAGGGAGGGAGGGAGGAAAAGAGGGAGAGAGGGAGTGGAGGAGGGAGGGAGTAAGGGAAGAAAGAAGAAGGAAGAAAGGAAAAGAAAGAAAAGAAAAAGAGGCCAGGTACAGTGGCTCATGCCTGTAATCCCAACACTTTGGGAGGCCAAGGCAGGCAGATCACCTGAGGCTAGGAGTTTGAGACCAGCCTGGCCAATATGGTGAAACCCCATCTCTACTAAAAATACAGAGCTTAGCTGGGCACCATGGTGCGCACCTGTAATCCCAGCTACTCAGGAGGCTGAGGCAGGAGAATCGCTTGAATCCAGGAGGTGGGAGTTGCAGTGAGCCGAGATCACACCACTGCACTCCAGCCTGGGCAACAAGAGCGAAACCCCATCTCAAAAAAAAGAAAAAGAAAAAGAAAAGGAAAGAAATGGAGGCCCAGAGACAGAAGGACACTTCTGATGGTCACAGAGTGAGTGAATAAGTGTGTTCCAGGCATGCAATGTCCCTTTCTCACTCTTAGCATGACGGACAAACTAACTCAATCGCTTTATGCAGCAGGCTCAATAGTCTATATTTCATAGCCACCTCTTCCCCAGGCCACTTTTCCAGGATGCTGCTTGTGGAGGTTGTCTGGGAGATGCAGATGGCCACTTAGCATGAGAGGGAGGAAGGGAAGGAAGGCCCAGATTCATCCCTAAATATAGTTTCATCTCAGACGGAAGCAATGGCCTCCACAGCACTATGCATGCCTCCCCCTGAAAGAACCCAGCTGGTGCTCGAGGGCACCATCGGTTATCCACCTGATGGTGTTCAGAGGACTGTGGGGGTGGCAATTCTGGCTTCTTTTGATTTCCAGCCTAGCAATATGCTTGAAGAAAGGTCAGAGTTGAACTAAGTGGACTCCTGATGAGAGATTTTCTGTAATGAAGCCAGGGTGCCTCTCAAGACATTTGAATGGCAGAGAAGACAGTTGCACCAGGCTCTGGATCTCTTCCTAAATGCCATAGATCTAGAGAAGGGCAAAACAATGAGTGTGGTTCTCACTGGCTTCCTCCCCAAGCTGCTATCAAAGGGCTTTGGTCTTTCAGAAGGAAGAGGAAGACTGGTATCTGGACAGAGTCCAGTGACCTTGTTAAATGATGAGAAAGGGCTGATTGGCCCCAGGAACCTTAGGAGCTGTCTGTGGAGGACTTTCTAAGCCAGGAAGTGGAAACATTTGTATCTCCCACAGACAGACTCAGCAGTGTGTGAGAAGCAATATCCCTGGGGCCTTGTTCTAGCTCATTATCATCTTCATAGACCTCAGAACAAACTGCTTGTTCATGGATAAAACATCTAAAAGTTTTCAAGGCCACTAAAAACTCATCAAGCCTACCACACTTTAAGTGGCTTTTCCAGAGGTGGTTTAGAGAAAAATGGCACCTGTCTGGGACCTGCTGAAGTCAGTAATGCCCTCGGAGGCACCCCATCATGTTGGGGAATGTGTGCACGTTGCCAGCAATGGTGAGAAAGTCAGTTCTGGAGAGCAGAGAGCTGTGACTGCAGGCAGGAGGTGACATCCCAGCCAGATATAGCAACCAGAGCAAACAGAGACAGAGCGGATGTGCAGAAAAGAGGGGAAGAAACATAGGGTCATGTAAGTAGTCTAGCCTTAGCCCCAGATAGACTGGGGATTCACAGACAATTGTGAAATCCAGGGGCATAATATAATTCTGACCTCTAGAGATCAAACGATGCCACAAAACCCAAAGCACCCTCATGGCAGGCTGGGCCATACCTGCAGCCTGGGAAGATTCCTGTCCACATAAACCCAAGCCCATTCCAGAACTGCTGTAACTGATGGAGCTTGGGAGACAGCTTTCAACTGGTACTTCCAAACCCTCTCCAGAACAGCTGGCTAGAGGCAAGGACAGGAATATTCTTCTCTGTTCTAGTCCAAGGAGGGAACTCAGTCAAGTTTATCTGTCTATCCACCCATCATGTGTCCACCCCAGAAATATGTACAGTACAGTTAGGCTGCAGGTATCATAGCCAAGTCATTAATAGCACAGACTCTGAAGTCAAGATGACTGGGTTTGAATCCCAGTTCTGCCACTTATTAACTGTGTGACCTTGAGCAAGGGACTTAACCTCCCTGCACAGCAGGCAGTAGGGGAATAGTAATGGGGAGATGCATGCTGGAACAGTGCCAGGCACATAGTAAATGATATGTAAGGGTTTGAGTAAATAAACTTGGTGATGATACCACTAAGGGTATAGAGAACTAGAATCTATAGGAGGCATCAATTCTGTAAGCAAATTCTGGTCAGGGACTTGCCTAGTCCCCAGCCGCAGACTTGTGTATGTGTTATAAAGGCAGGTACTATTTTCATTCACTCCTTAGAGATGAGAAAATGGGATCTTGGAGGAGTGAAACCCCTGGCCCAGAGTCTCCTAGGGGCCAGCATCTGGCAAAATGAATCGAACTGGTGGACTTCCAAGCCAGTGCTCTTTACACTTCCCAATACTGCCTCCCCAGATCTGTCTGGGATACTGGGGGACAGTGAGGAGGCTGAGGGGAGTGGGAAGACTTCACAGAGATGGCATTCCTTCCACTGAGCCGTGAGAGACGAGTGGCAGGCAGATGGGAAGGAGTGTGGTGAGTGCTGAGGACAGGCAGCAACTGAAACACGGAATCAGAGATGAGGGGCAGAGCAAGGAACTGCAAGAGATTCCTTCCTTCATTCATTGAGCAGATGCTGATTGAGTGCCTGCTGTGTTCTACGCACTATTCTTGGTGGAGGGGATGCAGCAGGGAATAAAACATGAAAGTAATCCAAGATGAAGCTAGAGAGGTGGCAAGAACCACACAGGGCACTGTGGAAGCTAGTTGTTGTATGCGGAGGAGGGAATTAATTGGCCAGTTCCTCCATTCCTGCTTGTTTTGGTAACATCCCTGCCCTCCTGGCTACAGAAATGGACACAGTTCCCAGGCCTGGTCAACCATCAAGCCCCAGTGGTGATCAGTCCAACAGCCAAGCACCTGGTCCAAGCAGAATTCTTTAAGACCAATGTATGGATACAGAGTGAGAGAGGCCCTCTTTCCATGAAAGTTAGGGCTACCAACAATTGTGTGCCATGTGCAATGGAGGAAACCTGACCACAAGAAGAGAATGAGAGAAAGAGACTCCTGTAACTGAAGACCGCAGGGGTGAAAGCTCCAGCCACCTTTCTCTGAGGTTGTCTCAGCTCTGCCCTCCTCTCTGTTGGCTTCTTTCCAGACTGGCTTTCCTCATGGTAGCAAGTGCCATTGCTCTCATTGCTGAACGCTTCCTTATCCACAAGAATATTTCTGGCCCAGCATTCCAAGCATGGTCCTGAGCTTCATCGGATTGGAGTGGGTCACATGCCCAGTTGAACTGGTGCCATAGCCAGAGGAATGGAATGTGCTGATTGTCCATGCAAGCCAAGGTCCCCTCCTAGAGCTGGGGTGGGCTCAGCTTCCCTGAGACACCTGGGGTGCATGGGAGAAGGGGAACATCTGAGTGAACGCTGAGAGCATTCACTCAGGAAGGAAGGAAGGACACATGGATATATGTCAGGTAGATCTGGCACAGGCAGTTGGTTTGCATATATGCCACTGACTTTCTAATGCAAACATCTCGGACTCTGCCTGAGGGCTCTCCCCTAGCTTCAGCAGCGAGCTCAGCCAATGCACCGGGCAGACCAGAAATACAGGTGATTTAACGCCACAGGGAGCAACCTTCAACACAGTGTGGGCAAGGGTTTGTGGATGTATACCCCTAGTTTCTCACCCCTCAGTGTGAGAAATCTTAAAGGTGGGTTCTCTATCTCTACCTCTGTCTCAGAGAGCCCCAGCAGGACTGGGCCCCACGTGTCATAGCAGTAACCTGTACTGGCTTCCTCCCTGTCACTTCTCCATCACACTTCCCCGGTCCCTTACTGGTGCTTCCTGTGGTTACTTCCCAATAAACTGCTGACGTTCAGACTCTTACCCCAGGGTCGGCTTTTGCAGGAACCCACCTGAAGATAGGAGCAACTCATCTGCGCCCCTGACTTTAAAACTCTTCAGGAGGCTGCTCTGTGTGGTGTGCAACATTGTAACCTCAGTGCACACTGCTTAAACAGCACCAGTGGGTGCCACTGCATCCAGCTAATTTTTGTATTTTTAGTAGAGACAGGGTTTCACTATGTTGGCCAGGCTGGTCTCAAACTCCCGACCTCAGGTGATCCGCCCACCTCAGCCTCCCAAAGGGCTGGGAGGTGTCAGGAAATGTTTGTTGAAAGAATAAAAGGAAACTATTTAAAACAAACAAAAAATAGACTAGACAAGTGCTTATACCACCCAGCCACTACTTCTCTAATGAGCCTGAGCCCTAGTTATAGACCTGGGCCCATATGAAATTTCAGAAGAATTTCTACTTTTTACCTCTGGAAAAGTTACATCATCCTGACCTCCTCCCCTAATATCCCCTCCCTACCCCTACTTTCACACATCAGCCCTCACAGTAAGCTTCTAAGTGCAGTACATTTTGTAGTGGATTAATACTTTTAAATGAAAATTAAGTTCCTACCTAACTACTTTTCTCTTAAAAGCTTTCTCCTAGGAACAACTCAGATGCCAAGAGACAACCTAGGGCAGCCCTGGCTCTGATTGGTTCAGAGGGGTGTTCTCCTCCTTTTCAGGTGAGCGAGGTGCACAGGGCCATTCCAAGCATTACTGTGATGGAGCCAAGTCCCCAGATAGAAAAGCCCAAACCAGCTTCACTGGTCAAACTCCCGTGAAAAGAGTTCAGCCTCCAGCAACCTGGATTCCAACCTATGTGCTCCCTAATGGTGTGACATGGAGCAAGCCAGTAGATGGAGATAATAACGCTGTCTTTGGAAGATCAGAGCACAGATCAAATAAGATGGCATATGTAAAGACTCTCAATTAATGTTACTTGCCTTCCCTCCTATTTATAAGTGTAGTGGCTTTGTATTATAGCAACTTGCTAAGCTAGACCTGTTTCCCAGAATTTCCTTTCCTAGATGGTTCTGAATTAGGTCTGGCCATAAGGGATATTTGCATGAAATTAGGAAGGATGTTTTTTTCTGGGTTTTTGTTTTTGTTTTTGTTTTTTTTTGAGACTCCATCTCACTCCGGTGCCCAGGCTGGAGTGCAGTAGCACAATCTCAGCTCACTGCAACCTCTGCCTCCCAGGTTCAAGTGATACTCCTGCCTCAACCTTCTGAGTAGCTGGGATTACAGGCATGCGCCACTGCACCCAGTTAATTTTTGTATTTTTAGTAGAGACAGGGTTTCACCATGTCGGCTAGGCTGGTCTCAAACTCCTGACCTCAGGTGATCCACCCGCCTCAGCCTCCCAAAGGGCTGGAATTACAGGCATGAGCCACTGCGCCCAGCCATAGGAAGCAATCTTTGTGCCAGGTCAGCACAGGTCACCAGGCAACACTGACGCTCACGTATTGCTGGCATGGGGCAGTTGCCAGGCTTCCAGCTCCTGCAGTTCACGCAGATTCTCCTCCTTCAGCTTTGCTGAATCTAGGGCCAGGTGCGGGTTCACTTATTTGGTGAAATGTGCAACCTTCTTCTAAGGGTCACCACATTGTCCAAGTCAGAGGTGATGAGAAATAGACAGGAATTCCACCTTCTCCTCAAGGGATCCATTTGTCCAAGTTTCAGCTGGCTCTTGATTTTCCCCTCTTCATATTGGGTTTTCTTCTCACCTGATGACCCTGTGGATCTACAGCAATCCAAGTCCACAAGTAAACACTGAGGCAACAGCTTTCTGCAATCTCTTTGTCAGCTCCCACAATTATGTGAACTCTAAGTCCTATAGTAATTCCCTCTTCTACATACTAATGATCTTGCTTCCCTGATCAAACCTTAACTGATACAATAGGTAAATAGAAACTGCCATTTTTCAAGAGCCTACAGTGGGCCCATATATTACCTTATGTATCTTCACAACATCCATATAGGAGGCTGAGATTTTTAACCCCATTCTACACTTGGGGAAACCAAAGACCAGGGTGGTTAAGTCATAGGAACAGGCAGAACTAGGATTCAAACCCTGGTCTGTCCATCTCCTGAGCCTCAGCTCTTGTCACTTCGTCACTCTGAAACACATCACAAGTACATATCTCATTAGCAGTAAAACTGCTGCAAATGTGATACATACTTATTAGAAATAGGAAAAACTTTTAGATATATCCAAAGACATTACCAAAGGAGTGGCAAAAAAAAAAAAAAAAAAAAAAAAGGAGGCTATCTCCCCCACAAAAGATAGTAAAACACTGATGAAAGGAAATGAATTGTAGACTTGCTGGTCATCAGGTAAGTGGCAGATTGGGCAAACTGGTTTAGGCAATATCTCAAGTGCAGGGGTCTGATCCTTCTGTGTAAGGCAAGGCTGAAAAGAAATTTGACTTCTGGCAGAAATGCAATAGTTGTTTCTCTGCACAGTTTACCACTCAGCATTCTTCCCGCTGGCCAACCATCTCTGACAGTCCAACTGGGAGAAAATCAAAGAAGCCATTGAGTGAAGGCTGCGCTGGGTCTGTGCCCGAGAGTCACAGGATCCCAGAACAAAGTGGGAAGGCACGAGCCACAGCGGCCTTCTAAGAATGCCTGAGCGGCCAGCCCTCGAGGTTTTCTATTTCCCTAAGGACCAAGGGAAGCATCTTAGAACAAGGCTATAGCTGCTCTGTTGACCGCAAAGAGCAAAGCAAATTTATGTTGCATGGCTCACTCCGGGCAGAAGAGGGGGAACTGGAAGAGGGGCAGAGGGAGGACCAGGAAGGAGATGGCATGAAACATCACCCTATGGATCCAACCTGTCTGTCCATTCCTCCCCTATCCCTCCTGAGCTCGGCTTCAGGCTTAGTGCTCCCCTTGTAAAAGGCCCGCCCTGTTCCTTTCCACCCAGTGAGAAGACTGTGGTCACCACCTTGGAAAGTCTTCCTTATTGCCCCAGTTCATGCTCCTTCCACATTCTGCAAACAGACTCACCCATGTCCCTGTGAAGTTTCACATCCTCGCTAGTGGTAGCTTACATGCCTATGACATCTCCTTCAGAGAAGCGCCCTATCTCTAACATCTTCTCCTCCTTGTATTAAACATAGGCTTTGTCTTTTTTATAATCAAAGCTGTGCCCAATTAAAAAGGTCAATCTAAAGGAATAAGGTAAAAATAAAAAAAGACATTCTCATTATCCAGGGATTGGGGCCATTACACCTTGGAGAATATGGATCAATTCACATTATCAACATATGCACTTATGAAATCTTGTAGTTGTAGAGGCCAGTTGAGAGGGCTAAGGGTTTGGGTGTTGTAGTTAAACCAGCTTGGGGTGAAATCTCAAATCTAGCTGTATGACCTTGGATAAATGAGTCTCTGATCCTCAGCTTCCTCTTTCATCGAATGGGGTAGTGAAGTTGTTACAAAGTTGTCATAAAGTTGGCCAGGTGCAGTGGCCCACGCCTGGAATTTCAGCACTTTGGGAGGCTAAGGTGGGCAGATTATTTGAGGCCAGGAGTTCAAGACCAGCCTGGCCAACATGGTGAAATCGTCTCTACTAAAAACACAAAAATTAGCCAGGTGTGGTGGCACACACCTGTAATTCCAGCTACTCGGGAGGCTGAGGCAAGAGAATCTCTTGAACCTGAGAGGCAGAGGTTGCAGTGAGCAGAGATTATGCCACTGAACTCCAGCCTGGGTAACAGAGCAAGACCCTGTCTCAAAATACAAAAAAATAAAATTCAAAGTAAATTCACAGTGTTGTACAACCACCACTATCTGGTTCCAGAACATTTTTCTTTCTTATATGGGAGCTGCTTCACACATAATTTCAGAACATTTTTATCACCCCAAAAGGAAACCCACACCCATTAAAGTCACTCCACTCCCCCTTCCTCATAGTCCCCAGCAACTGCTAATCTGCTTTCTGTCTCTATGGAAAAATCACTATCTTTTATCTTCAGACTTTCTCTCTCCTTTAGTTTTTCCTGCAGCATTAATTGTAGTCAAACTTCTCTCATCAAACCAAACTAGAAAAAAGGAAACAAATCACAAAAAGAATGAAAAAAGATTTGACACATCTACTTGAGCCACTGCCCTGTCTCTTACCATCAAACTTCTTTAAGAGTGATCTATCCATACTTTTTCACTCTGCGTCCTCCAGTTTCACTCACCCTAAACCCTGTAAGTTGGCTCTTGTTAGGATGACAGAGCCCTCCTAGTGGTCAAATCCCTGTTAGAGAGCCAAATATACTTTTGGCTTTTAACTTCCTTAATTTCTTTGCATCATAGGACATAGCTGACCACCCCTCCTTGAAACTCTCTCTTCCTTTTCTCTTTTTTTTTTTTTTTTTTTTAGAGACAAGGTCTTACTCTGTCACCCAGGCTGGTGTGCAGTGGCGCAATATCAGTTTACTGCAACCTCTGCCTCCCCAGCTCAGGAGATCCTCCTACCTCAGCCTCCCAGGCAGCTGGGACTACAGGCATGCACCACCACACCTGTCTATTTTTTTTTATTATTATTATTTGTAGAAATGTGGTTTTGCCATGTTGCCCAGGCTGGTCTCGAACTCCAGAGTTCAAGTGATCCTCCTGCCTTGTCATTCCCAAGTGTTGGTATTACAGGAGTGAGCCACTGTGCCCAGCCATCTTCCTTTGTTTCCCAAACACCACCGCTCCACCTCAATTTTCTATGCCATAAGAGCTTCTCTTCCTGCTCTTCTCCCTCGATGTCTCTCCCTGGGTGACCACATTCCTCACCCCTGTCTCAGCTATCATATGGGCACTGGAATTCCAGCTGTCTCCCAAATTCCAGATTCATGTTCATCTGCCCTTGGATGTTGCTTCCTGGATGCCTTCAACACATCTCAAAGCCAACTTGTCCAAAGTGAATTGTTCAAAACCCTCTTAATGATCTACATTCCAAATCTCACTGATAGTATCACCACCCACCCCATTTCCCGAACTAGAATTCTTAGTGCTTCTTCTGTGGTTCTGTGGTTTCTCTCTTTGCCTAAATCTTCTTTTCCAATTGGTTAACAAATCCTTTAAATTATAGTTCAGACACATCTCTTGAATCCTCTCCCTCCTATTCATCCCTATTGTTGCTGTCTTAGTTTAGGTTCCCAATATCTCTTCTCTGAACAACTATAATTACCTTTTTAAAAGAGACTGAGTTGCATTCTGTCACCCAGGCTGGAGTGCAGGGGTGCGATCATAGCTCAATGCAGCTTCGAACTCCTGAGGTTCAAGTGATCCTCACGCCTCAACCTCCTGAGTAGCTAGGACTACAGGCATGAACCACCACATCCAGCTAATTTTTTTCTCTCTCTCTTTTTTTAATACATAGGGTCTCAAACTCCTGGGCTCAAGTCACACTCAGATTGCTCCTTCCTACTGTGCTATCCCTAGCCTTTTCAAGCAAACCTCCATTTTAGTATTTGTCACACAGTATGATCACTTACCTGTTTCCTATCCTCTCCCCTTGGCCTGCAAAGCACTGGGATTACAGGTGTGAGCCACTGTACGCAGCCTATACACCTTTTAAAAAAATTCATGACCAGGTGCAATGGCTCATACCTGTAATCCCAGCACTTTGGGGCTTAGGCAGGAGGATGGCTTCAGCCCAGGAGTTCAAGATCAGCCTGGCCAACATAGCAAAACGCCATCTCTATTAAAAATACAAAAAAAAAAAAATTAGCTGGGCATGGTGGTGCATGCCTGTAGTCCCAGCTACTCCTCAGGCTGAGGCACAAGAATCACTTGAACCTGCGAGGCAGAAGTTACGGTGAGCTGAGATCTTGCCACTGCACTCCAGCCTGGGTGACAGAATGAGACTGTGTCTTGACAAAAAAAAAAAAAAAAAGTTACATATGTTTTTTCCATAACTGACAGAGTGGCATTTTAAAATACGAAAGTCATCTTATCATTCTCCTATTTAAATGCCTCTACTCCTAGAAAATACAGCAACTCTCCTCTGTATAGCCCTGACTACCTCCTCACCCTCATCTCCCTACAGGATCTGTTACAAATCCTCCATTCTCTACCACAGGCTTCTAGGTGAGGCTGCCTCCAATTTCTGGCCCCAGAGGCGGGACACATGACTAGATTAAACCACCAGCAGTCTCCACCTCTGTGGCCCCAGTCATTGGCCCAAGCCCAAACCAGAGCCAATGAAATGCAATGCTGGGTTTTTGAGATATAAGAACCTCAGACCTCTTCTTTGCACAGGATGTGAAGGAAGCAGGAACAGAGATTGGAACTGCTGCATCTTGCAACCAAGGGGAGACTTAGAATGCAGCCATCACTGGGAAAAAAGGAAAACATTATCCTGGTAACATCTTTTGAGACCTGGATCAAACCCTTTCCGGAACTATATAGCCTTTGGCCATCTTTTAAAAATTTAATGTAAGCCAATACACAGCTCCCCTGCTTTATGGTAGATACATCGGTGCATGGTAGATGCCTGACAGTGATAACTTAAGCCTACCCTGAGAATGACCCTGTGAAACAGACGCATCTGAATGTGTGTTTAGAGTTCTGAGCTAAGGAATCCCAGAGTGGCCAACCCAGAGATTCATTCCTTATCTATGATGAACATCTGAGGCCCCCAGCCCGGCTACAATTCCATTCACGGGATCCAGGCCCATTTGAGGGGTTAAATGAAGTTTGTCAAGTGGAGGTTGTTAGGGGGAGGGTGTTAAGTGAAAATGCTATGTAAACGGCATGGTTTTGCTGAGGCTGGTGCTATCTCTCTGGGAGTCGATAGGGGTTTGACACAACACCTCCTTACCCACTTCATTTTCTATTCTTAAGACAGTTTGAGCTGGGCTTTGTGTTGTTACCAACCAAACTCCCTACTCATTACCCTTGAAGCCAGTGTTTCCCAAATTTTGCCGAACATTAGAATCACCTGGAGAGCTTTTAAATCCCTCCGCCATGTCAACTAAGTCATAATACCTTGGGGTGGGAGGCAGGAATTGGTAGTGTTGAAAGATCTCAGGTGATTCCAATGCATGGTGAAATTCAGGAACCATCACTATGAGCAAAGTGAGCTGCTTCCTCTGGGCTTCCCTCGCCCCCTGCCCACTGATTTACCAGAGCTCTTCTTACACTATATTGCAGGCCTGCCTCCCCTTTTGGACTCCGAGCATCTCAATGGCAGACTCATGTCTCTCTTGTCTTGCACATGGTAGACCTCCAATAAGTGTTAAACAATGAAGAAATGAATGAATCAATAAATGAGACAGGTCTTGTTCTTGTGTATTTTTTCATTCAAGTACCTTGTAATGGGCATAAGGTGGGGAAAAAGCTCTAAGAGCATACCTTTGCCCAAATCCTGGTGATCCAGGGCAAATACTCTACTGTTCAGTGCCTCCTTGTCCTCGTCCATAAAATGTAAATAATAGCACTTACATCACAGTGATGTTGTCAGGCTTCCATAAGTCAATACATGTAAAATTCTTAGAACATTGTTTGCTATGTAGCAAGCAATGAGATGGTAGAGACTGAGTATAGCTGGCTCCTTGCAGAATCGCTTATGACTGGAAAGGGACACAGTGTGGGAAGAAGCAGAATAAAGAGTAGTTTGGAGTATTTTCATTTGTAGGCTGCAAGCCTTGAGCATGTTTAGAAGCTAAAAGGAAGAGCCAGGTGAAAGGGGGAAACAGGTGTGGAGAGAAGCAGATTCAATACCCAAAAGAGCCAGACCTGCAGTAGGTGGGGAGATGGGTCGGGAGCAGAGGGTACAGGATGAACCAAGGACCAGAGGGGTGTGGAAGCCTCAAGACAACAGGAATCACAGAGAAGACGGATGCACAATATTCACACCTGTGTGTGCTCTGGGAGTTGTTTTGCTTCTCACGCAGTTTTTTAAGTTAGGTGAATTTCATTAAGGTGGCTATGAGTTTACTGCACTGGGGTGGAGAACAAATTACTGCTTGGTGGCAGAACAAAAGACTTGTGAAGTTCTGCTGGACTTGTCCTGCCCACAATGCCGATAGCACACAACCAGGTGCTTTCAGAGCCCCTCAATAGAGCCTGTTATTTGGACCTAGGACAGGTGAAGGGCTTACTGTTTCGTATTATTCATCACAGAGCATTTCGATCTATTTTAAAGGAACTCTTCCTGCCTGAGGAGAGAGGAAAGCACTTCTCTATGAAGAACACAACTTTATAACAAGATTCGTTGTCATAGAGCTTTACCTGCAGAGTGTTTGTTATTCAAAGCTTATGTGCTTATAAGTTTGTCAGCAGAATGGTTAGAGGCCTCTTTACTATTTTAGATAGTAAGTTTCCAGCCAAGGATGTCCTTGAACACTCCTCCACCCGTCCCTGCTCTGTCTCCTTATCTGTAAAAGAAGGGCATGGGCCTGCCTGCTTCCTTCCTCCCTCCCTTCCATCAACATGTATTTGTTTGTGCTCCTATCATAAGCAGGGAACAATGTAGGTGCTCTGGAGAGACCAAACAAAAAATAAAAAAAATAGAAACCTGATTCAGCGCTTGTCCCTCCCTCAGAGAATCTGCAGTTTTGCAGGGAAATTATAAGCAAAGTCACTCCGTTGTAGCTGAGTTTTTTTCTTTTCTCTTTTTTTTTTTTTTTTTTAAGTTTCGCTCTTTTGCCCAGGCTAGAGTGTAGTGGCATGATCTCAGCTCACTGCAACCTCCACCTACTGAGTTCAAGCGATTCTCCTGCCTCACCCTCCTGAGTTGCTGGGACTACAGGTGTCCGCCACCATGCCTGGCTAATTTTTTTTCTTTTTTCTTAAGTAGAGACGTGGTTTCACCATGTTGGCCAGGCTAGTCCTGAACTCCAACCTTGTGATCCGTCCGCCTCGGCCTCCCAAAATGCTGTGATCACAGGTGTGAGCCACCGCGCCCAGCTGTAGCTGAGTTTTTCATCACTTCTCATTTAAATCCACTTTCAGTGGATTCCTAGTCCATCGCTCTGACTTCACTCATTTTTCTGCCCACTACCTGCCAGAAGGATCTTTCTGAAGCACTTGTCCCTTGTGAATGCTGCCCTCCAGCCCACAATATGACAGTTCCTTTGTTTTCTTTACTCACGTGCTGCTCTCCTCATCCTTCAAGCCCAATGCCATGCTTTCTCGGTACTCACACTCTCAGCAGAATGGATTGCTCCTTCCTCCTGCGCTGTCCCTAGCCTTTGCAAGCACATCCCCGTTTGAGCATTGGTCCCAGTATGATCATTTACCTGCCTCCTAGACTGGGGAGGACTGGGCCTTCATTAGTCTTGGTACCTCAGTGCATGACCCTTAGTGAGTGATGAATTAATGATTGTGAAGTCATTGAGTGTCATATGTGAGAAATAGACAAAGACACCCCTCCTTTTCCCCTCCCAAGCCATAATCAGGCTATTGGGGGAATCCTGCAGACCAGGGACATGGAGGATTTTTTTTTCCTTAATATTTCATTTTCTTTTTCATTTTCTTTTCTTCTTTCTTTTTTTTTTTTTTTTGGCAATGAGGTCTCACTATGTTGCCCAGGCTAGTCTTGAACTCCTGACCTCAAGTGATTCCCTCTACCTCAGCCTTGGAAAATGCTAGGATTACAGGCGTGAGCCACCATGCCTGGCCATGCTAATATTTCAAACAAAAGGAAACAAAGTATGACATCGCCAACGCTCATGTGCCCACCATCCAGCTTTCATGAATCTTCTCCGTTTGCCATATCTGCTTCAAATATTTTCTTCCTTTCAAGACATAAACATAGTTAATGCATACTCTGTGTCCCACAGGGATCCATTCCCTTTCTCTGGAATTTGGTGTTCATCATTCTAAGACATGTTTTTATGCACTCACTACAAAGGCATGTTTCTAAACAATGTTTTATACTTTTAAAAATGTTTTTAAACACCTTACCTTCATGAAGACTCCTGTGCGTGACATTACAATTTGTTTTTCCTGTCAATGTTACCCAGATACAGGTGAGCTGCTTTCTGTTCCCTATCTTCTGCTCTGTTGCCTGTTTGTCTATTTGTGAGATGATTCTTTAACATCAGTGCCTTTATAATGTATTTTAATAGCTGGCAGGTCAAGTCCCTCCTCCTTGTTCAAAGACATGTAAGCTATTCTCTGACCTCTCTCTTCCATATGAATTTTAGAATTAGCTTGTAAAGGTTTGTGAAATTCCTTATTGAAGTAGGCATTTCATTCAATGCATATATTACTTTGAGAGGAATCCCCATCTTTATGGTACCAAGTCTTCCCCTCCATGCACCTGGTAAGGCTCTCCAGCTATCGAGACCTTTTGTGTGGGATGTGGCAGTGCACCCCAGGGCATCATTCCCAAGGCATCCCCAGCAGCAGAACAAAGAGCCTCTGAGAGACTTCTCACTGCGTGTGAGCAGAGACTAGCCAGCACTCCCCATCTCCCCATCTCCCCATCTCCCCAGCTACTGTGGAGCCTAGCCAGCAGGAACCAACTGCCAAGGTGAGGCCAACCCAGAGATGGCAAATAAGCTGAACGCACGACTTCTATTGCCTCCAAATTCCACTTGCGGCAGATACTGCTAATCCACCCTAGTGCTCTCTTCCTCCAGACCCAAAGGCCTCAGCCTCCTTTCTCACATGGCACTTCAGGCAGCCCCCTGAATGAGTCAGGCACACCAAGTGAAACCTCTGTGAACCCAGCCTAAATCTCACCAAGCAGACAGGCATTTTCTGGGACCCTATGACAACCCATTACTGGTGGCTCTGAGGGGACTTCATGGGCCTGCACGGGGCTCTGAGCCCACCCTGTTCCACAGGCACACGTGCAGGCCCATCAGACGCATACTCCCCTCACCATTTTAAAGATTGCTCCCCCAGGGAGAAACAACTGATTTCAGGCAAACCAACAAGCTGAAAAGACTGAATGGAGCAATATTTTGCTGGGGGAACTGGTGTTGACTTTTCCTTCCGGCCACTAGGCTACTCTGTGTTTTTCAATGTGCAGAAGGCCTTCACAGCTGGTGCCTGAATGCCTGGTGGTAGATGCTATTTATGTCTCCTTCCTCCTCTTTTGGAAACAAATAATTACCATGTATTACAACAAAGATCACAACAGAGGTCTGTTTAGGGATCTCTGCCTTGCTCCCTTCTGTACCTTTTGTCCCAGCACCCAGTAGACACTTACCACATCCTGATGCAGATTAGAGCTCAGCAATGTTTGATGAGTGTCATGTGTCAAGCCTTAGGTTAAAGGATACTTTGTCCTACTTTGCACCACAGTGGTGGGTAAAATCTCCGTTTTGCAGGTGAGAAACAAAGGCTCAGGGAGCTAAAGTGACTCCTCCAATCAGGGCTATGTAGCTAGTCAATGACAGGATTGTGAACCAAGATCTACCCACCTGTGACGGTGGAATCTAAGTTCAGTGCCACATGCTCATTGCTGCCTGCTCTGGAAGGGAGAAGAGAAGGGAGGAAGGGAAGGAAAGGAAGAGGAGACACAGGGGCAGGGAGAGACCATGGAAGGAAGAGAGGGAAAGGAGGAAGTTGAGAAAGAGGGGGAAGGGAGAGAAGAGGGCGTGAGGGAAGCTGGTGGTGGTGGAGGCTCCAAACCTGCCCTCCTCTTCCCTCTCCCAGAGTCTGTGTTCTGGGGGAGGTCCTATGAGTCTGGAAGCCCATTCCAGACTGATCTTGTATTTCCCTTGCAGTAAGAAGAGGAGGAAGAGGAGGAAGGTTAGGAATCCTCTCTGAAGAAGACATGGTTCTTGGAGGCCTGATTTGTATTGGGGAGAATCCTGAAACTAATCACTGAGGGAGCACTACCCTTTATGATGGGGACAGAAAAACCACAGCAACCCTATGGCCTCTAGTTTTGGAGATGGACTCAGCTAAAGACCAAAGGAAGCACCAGAAAGATGAACTGAAGAGTTTAATTTGGTTAAACATAAATAAAAATGAAAACCTCTCTAGAATATAGAAACTATCTCTAGAAGCCTGGGTGTCATGGCTCATGCTTATAATCCCAGCATTTTGGGAGGCTGAGGCAGGTGGATGACCTGAGCTCAGGAGTTTGAGACCATCCTGGGCAATATGGCAAAACCTCGTCTCTGCCAAAAATACAAAAAATTAACCAGGTGTGGTGGTGTGCACCTGTTGTCCCAGCTACTCGAGAAGCTGAAGTGTAAGAATTGCTTGAGCCTGGGAGGCAGAGGTTGTAGTGAGCCAAGATTGCGCCACTGCACTCCAACCTGGGTGAAAAAAAAAAAAAAAAAGGAAACTATCTCTCGGGGTGGAGCTCTGGGGAATGTTTTCTCTGTTCAAATGTTCTACCAAGCAGATGTATTACAGTGGATGTGATTCCCTTTATTTTGCTTGATTTGCTGGACATCGTTCAAAGGTCATCCCCAAGTGTCAGTGGACAGATAGGAAGGAGAGTGTGTGCACTGAGGGCGTGGCTGTGGGCCCTGCAGGGGAGGCACTGCAGGGCAGGGCTGGCACTTCTGTGGGCTCAGACGCTCAGGTGAGTTGCCCATTACCTAAGGTGCATTGCTAGGGCATTCAGCCAGGAAGGAACCACTCTGGACTTGCGACTTCACTTTCCCCCCTCCCTCTCTCCTGTTCCCACCCCCAATCCGGGCTCCTTCTTTTTTTTTTTTTTTTTTTTTTAAAGACAGAGTCTTACTAGGCCAGAGTGCAGTGGCGCGATCTCTGCTCACTGCAACCTCCGCCTCCACAGGGGCTCCTTCTGATAACTACTGAAGGAATTCTATGAGGCTATCTCTCCCCCAAGCTCTCTGGGGAATGGGCTTAATTAAAAACCAGTCCAGTTTGCCCCTCAGTAGGAAACAGGGCAGACAGGATGTTGGTACCAAAGCAAGCCAAAAACCTAGTCAGTATGGGAGGCATCTGCCTTCTTCCTGTTGTAACCCTCTGGGCTCAGCTCTGAGACATGCCGGGACAGGAGTAGCGGGGGCCAAGGGCCCTCAGGAGGATTAACATACTGGCTGCTGACCTGGCAGGGGCTCTCAGGCAGGTGGGCAGGGCTCTGACAGGAAGAGTCTCTGACTTTTGCCAAAGATACTTGTTTTCAGGTGGGTAACAGCATCTAGCTTCTGAAGGAACTTCCTGTTGGAAACAGGAAGTGGTTTTGGATTCAGGAACAGGGTGTGGTCTAAAAGGAAAAATGATAGGGGAAGTTGGCAACACCATAGAATCCCAGCTGAATGGGGTTGAGGGGACTTGTCACTCACTGGAAAACCTGGGGCAGAAGCTCAGTTACCCAGATTGCTCTGGGGAAAGGCTGGAGCTGAGAACAGAGGTGGAGGCCCAAGGCGGGGAGCCTCCTCAAGGAACCTTGGTTCATAAACACAGATCTTTTTCTTTTTTAATTATTTTTCAATTTTTTTAGTTTTACTTTAAGTTCCAGGATACATGTGCAGAATGTGCAGGTTTGTTACATAGGTAAACATGTGCCATGGTTGTTTGCTACACCTATCAACCCATCACCTAGATATTAAGCCCAGCATGCATTAGCTATTTGACCTGATGCTCTCCCTCCCTCTGCCCCTGCCACAGGCCCCCAGTGTGTGTTGTTCCCCTCCCTGTGTCCATGTGTTCCCATTTTTTGGCTTCCACTTTTGAGCGAGAACATGCGAGGAGCACAGATCTTAACCCTTTTTCTCCCACTGCCCAGATGGGGTTCCCACTACAAGGCCAGGTCTAATTTCAGCAGCTCCTGGGCCTGGGTGAAGCTAAATAAGACAGCTAAAGATCTCTAGCTCCTGTGGGTAGGCCTGGCTGGGGAGAGCAGAAATTGATACCTTTAGTCTCACAGTGTGAGTAATAAGGTGAGAATCTCAACTTGAACCTGTGAACAATCTATTTTTTTTCCTCCACAGCACCTAGTACTGGCGAAGCACTTGGCTTGCATTGCCTGGATCCACTCACTAATGAAATTAGACAATTGTATTTCCTCATACCCATGCTGAAGAATCCTTAGAAAAATGTGAAAGAGGAAACCAAGACACAGCGAGGTGAAGGGTACAAGCTCATTCATACCAGGGCCTTCCCACCTACTCCTGGCCCTTGAGGCAGTGATCACTGGTCAGTCACTGCATTCTTTCCTGCTGAGCCAAGAGCTGGCGACAAAGCTCAGGAGGGCCCTGCAGGGCTTCCTCTCCAGCTGCTCAGTGTTTGCCATTCCCTGTGTATTATGAAGTGGGTAGGCAGGGAGGCTGGACGGAAAGCAGTGCTGCAAGGAAGAGGGAACCCTGGAAAATAAAAATGTCTGTCTCTGTTACTCATTGCTTCAATAATGCTATGCAACTGTGGCAGACTGTGTTTTCCAAAGATGGCCCCAACAATATCTCCCATCCTATATTCTCTTTTGAAATGTGACCTTGCTATTTCCCTATCAAGAAGTGACATCTGTATTTCCAAGGGTCGATGCTGTGATTTTGACCAATAGAATAGAAAGGAAGTGATGCCATGCCAGTGCTGCCACAACTCTTACCTGGCCTAGCATCCTCTTCCTGCCTTGTGGAACCCAGCACCACGATATGAAAATCCCTTGCCCATGCAGAGGCCGTGTGCAGTCGACAGCCCAGCTGAGTCCAGCATGACAGCTGGTATCCAGTGCCAGCCACCTGGCTGAGCCATCCCAGGCACCCAATCAAGCTGAACCTTTCAGATACCTGCAGCCCCAGTCGACATCTGACTGTAATCATCTGAAAGCCCCCAGGTGGGAATTGCCCCACTGAGACTAGTCAATGCATAGAACCTTGGGAGACTGTAATAAATGAGTATGTAATACATTGTTTTAAATCACTGAGTTTTGGGGTGGTGTGTTACTCTACAATAAGTACTAGAACAGAAATAGACTACCCCAAAACATATGCCTTAAAACAACATGTATTCTTTCTCGTGAGTCTAGTTGCTCATACATCTCGGGTCTGCTGGCGGGTTGGCTGGAGTCTGGCTGGCCTGGGGTGGCCTCTGCTGGGACAACTCAGCTCTGCTCTGTGGGATCTTTCATTTCCCATAGGCCAGCCCCAGCTTGTTCTCATGGCAGCAGGAGGGGTTTAAGAGAGACAGAAGACACAAGGCTTCTTAAGACCTAAGCGTGGAGCTGGCACACTGTCACTTTCAATAAACATTGTTTAAAGCAAATTTCAAGGCCGACCCATATTCAAAGGGTGGGGAAATGGATTCTGTCTCTTGATGGGAGGAGCTACACAGTCACATTGTAGAGGGTGTGGATTGAGGATGCAGAGGGTGTGGACTGGAAGGGATGGAAGATTGTGGCTGTTTTTGCAATCAATCTATCGCAATAACTAATGAGGACATTAAGAAGTTTGCTAGGAGCCGTGTGTGGTGGCATGCCTCTGTCATCCCAGCTACTTGGGAGGCTGAGGCAGGAGGATTGCTTGAGCCCAGGAGTTTGAGGCTGCAGTGAGCCATGGTCATGCCACTGCACTCCAGCCTAAGTGACAGGAGGATGCTGTCTTTTAAAAAAAAAAAAAAAAAAAAAAAGAAGAGGAAGAAGTTAGCTGGGGAGTGTGAATTACAAGTTCCTGCTGTGTTTTGACTGACATCATTAGTTAAGCCTCCATTGCTCAGGGTTACCTTTCACTGTTTGAGTTTTCCAGCCTCTGTGGAGAAAGGACAGACAGAAGGAAACTGTGAGGAGTTGTGTTTGGGTGGCCAGCCAAACTTGCCAAGTGCTCCAGTCCTGTGGCTTTCAACAGTGCTGGGCGACGCCCTGGTGCACTGTGGCAGTTTCTCAGGGCTACCACACGGGAAATGGTTGAGTATAAGCGTGAGAAAACCTGAGTCCCCACCTTAACCAGGGCAGCACTGTTCTTCCCTTGTGATTTCCTTTGCAGAAAGGTTATGCAGCTTTGAAAAATAAAAAGATTTCAAATCCAGTGAACTAGTCTAACCTCTCAATCTTCTAGAAAAGGAACCAGTCTTAGTGAAACGGAGTGTTTATTCTACATTACTCTGCCACTGAGTGTCTTGGCTGGTGTCAGACTCCAGGCTGCTGACGTGCCATCCTACCTGAGCTTGTTCTTCTGCGTGATTCACCCCTCCCCTCACTGGGTTAGAGATGACAGCAGATTGCTGAAGCCCAGAGAACAGGAGATAACTGAGGAACATCAGAAGGGATGTCCCTGATCTGTCACTGCTCCAATTCTCTACTTTCCCACCATGGTCCGTAGTCCTTGAACCCCGAGCCTCAGCCACCGCCATTCTGCACATATACACCCTTACATGATGATCCTGACAAAGTTTGGTCCCCAGAACCACAGACAATTCCAGGCATCATATTGGCAGGCTGAGTTGGCTGGTCAACCCCAGGGTGGAGCAGGGCACACTTAGGGGAGCTGATCCTGCAAGGGTAGATGGAGCTCCATCTGGGAGAAAAACTCATCTCCCAAGAGAAGGCTTGGTCTTGCTTGAAGCCTGTGATCTCCTCGTTCTCCTCCAGGTTCATTCTCCTCCCAGTTGGTTAATTCTATTTCTTCCCAAGTTCATTTTTTTAGGACATAGGCTATTTATAGCTCCTCCTAAGTCCTTTCCAGTCTGTTTCCTGTTCAAGTATACTGCATTAGTCACCAAAGAGTGTCTCAAGCAATCTCTGTGTCCCTGCCTGATCCCAACCACAGGGAACACAGGGATGCTGGTCAGACTCAGGGCGGATCCCCTTGGAAAGATGGGAAGCAGGAGGCAGGATGCTGGCTAAGGGGGCTCATGAGGGCAGAAGGAGAATCTCTTATTCCCCATCCTCTGTGGCATCAAGCCCTGAGTCCTTCCTGGAGTTTATCTAGTCCTTAGAGACACTGAAACTGCAGCGGCACCTCCATTTGGCTGCATATTTTTGCCATTACTTGATGACCTATTTGCATGCAGCTCCTTGCAGAGAATTTCCTCTCAAGCCATATAGGGTGATTTCATTGCACCACATGAAGCTTTTATTTGCAGTCAGTGATCAAGGCTCCTTCCTGACTTCCTCCTGCCAGTCCCACATCCCTCCTGTCCACTGTGACCTGCCTAGGCTGCTCTGAGTTCCCTGCAAGCTTGGTTCTCTCCAAGTGTGGTTGGTCCAGGAAATTGCCAGCTTCATCTGAGGAGTGGGAGCTGGAGATCCAAGATGACTTTTTGTATCAGCAGGATGCCGACACTGCCCGGCAGCCCTGGCCACCTTGAGCGCTTCGATCAGCCTCCACAAATCCCTAGTAAAGGAGTTGAGTGCGGGGTTTCTGACCCTGAGCTTGCTGACCCTGAACTTTCTGGGGACAAAGGAGAGAAAGGTGGAGGGAAGTCTGAGGTTCTGTTTGCACAACTAGTCATCAAACAGCCTACATCCCAGAGACCAATATTTTCCCAAACTGTAGTCTCAGTACACCCCAGCCCCAAACAAAGGGACTTAATGTCCCTTGAACAAAGCTTCTGAGGGCCTCAGAGATAACTTGCTCTAGGCTCTTCTTAAGGGTTAATGACCTCCTTAGTCCCACCCTCAGTGTTGCCCAACTCAAAGCAGCAAGGGACCAGCTGATCCCCACTGGTCACTGGGCACTTGCTTTATGCCAGGCTGCCTGCCGGGTGCTTCAGAAACAAGCCCTCTGAACTCTCTGAAATAGTCTTGATGAGAAGGTGCCTGAGCTAAACGCAATCTTCCTGTCTCACTCAGAGAGCTGGCATGCACACCAGCACCCTGAGCGGAGGAGGTGCAGGAAATCGGGCATGCAACGTGGATGCTAGGTTCCAGCCCAGGCCCAGGCATCCCAGGGCTACTCCTGAGCTGTGATGCACACCGACAATCTGGCACAACTATTTTTATTTCCACTTGGTTTCCAACTGAGGAAATCATGACAGACTGTCTCCCCACATAGCACACTCAATTACATCCTTGGGAGCACAAGAGCCCAGAAGATGCCGTCAGGGATGACTGAGTCAGGTGCAGTCAAGGATGAATTTGCTTCTGACAGTGCTGGAGATCTCAGGACTGATCCCCAGGGGATGAGGGATCCAGGAGAAGGGTGGGGACATGAGCACCAAGCAGGGACTTCTCTTCTGGGACCACAATGGTAAATTTGGAAGTGGAAAGAAAGTGGAGGGTGACACTGTCATCCAACCTCCTCTTAAAACAAGGCTGCCTTCAACTTCTACCTTTTAGATTATGGAAATGAATGCACATGCAGAAAAGTGCATAGAAAATTATACATTCTAATAAATAACTATAAAGCAAACACCGATGTCCTCACTACTCATGTCAAGACATAAATCATTGGCTGGGTGCAGTGGCTCACCGCTGCAATCCCAGCACTTTGGGAGGCTGAGGTGGGCGAATCACCTGAGGTCAGGAGTTTGAGACCAGCGTGGCCAACAGGGTGAAACCCCATCTCTACTAAAAATACAAAAAATTAGCCGGGTGTCATGGCACATGCCTGTAATCCCAGCTACTCGGGAGACGAAGGCAGGAGAATTGCTTGAACCCGGGAGGTGGAGGTTGCAGTGAGCTGAGATTGTGCCATTGCACTCCAGCCTGGGTGACAGAGTGAGACTCCATTTCAAAAAAGAAAAAAGAAAGACATGAATCATTGCCAGCACCCCAAACCCCTTGCATGGCCCTATCTGATCACACTCATCCCCTGTCCCTTAGAATTTGTGATGTCTCCTTCTTTTCCCTTTAGTTTTACCACCTGAGTTTGCATCCCTAAAGAAAATAGTTTCGTTTTACCTATTTTGAGATTTACATGAATAGAACCACATTATGGAGTTTATGGGGTTTCTCCATATCTGGCTTTTTTTTGCTCAATTGTGTCTATGAGATTCATCCATGTTGTTGTGGTAGCTGTAGTGAATTAATTTTCATGGCTGTATAGTATTCCACTGGCTAAATATGCCATATTTATTTATCCATACTACTATTGATGAACATTTGGGTTGTTTCCAGGTTTTAAATACTATGAGTGATGCTGCAATAAGTATTCTTGGTATGTATATCCTGAAGCAAATATGCACATATTTCCCCAGGGTTTATACCTAAGAGTGGAATTGCTAGGTCACAGGATGTGTTTCTTCACCTTTACCAGATAACAACACATTGTTTTCCAAGTTGTGGTGCCTTTGCTCTCTTTGTTAGACAACTGTAACAGATACTTTGGGAAGGAGACCACAGGTCTAGAATTGCTCAACCCGCAGAGATGCTTCAGGTGGAAAAACTTCTCCAGAGAAATTAATCTGTATGTGCCTTTGTTTCTCTCTCTTCTCACTGCCTGTCCCTGCCTCATTGTTCCAGACTCTGCTACTGCAGTCCTCCATAGCTGAGCCCAGTACTCCCTGACCTCGGGTTCAGTTCATTGTGGTTTCCAGACTCAACTGGTTAAGGACATGGTGAACAGTTGTCATGTGAAGATTAGTCCAAGGGTAGTGGGACCCTAGCCATCAGACAGGAAGTCAGAGGAGACGACTCAGGATGGGGGCTTGAGCAGAGCCGTTAGCAGGATGGCACTACCAACTCTGGAACCTGAGGCATGATGGTTCTGCAGGACAGCCTGGGGCAGCACGGGGAGAAGATATTAGGATGCTCACTAGGCCCAGAGACCTGGAATAGACCCCGAACTGCCTTCAGCACAGCACTTACAAATCTTTCTATCAAGACCAAAAACTCACATAAATAGTTTAACAAAAAAGGAGAATTTGCAGACTTCAAACAAAATATAATGATAGGCCTGCCTTTAAGAGAAGCTTGATCTAGAATCTCAAACGATATCATCAGACTCAGGTTCTTGGAATATCTTGTCTCTGCTGTAGGAGAGTCAGCAATCACCAGGAAAAGGTAAGATGAAGCTGCACAGAAAAGATGAGACCCTGGAACAGGAACAGACAGCAGCAGTCCTGTCATCAGCAGGATCTATAACTGGGGACAACTCAGAAAGTATCCCCCTATCTCTGGACACGGTGGGTGCCCCTGGTGATCCTAGTACCTGGGGAACCACTCTCTTAGGCTTAGGGGTTGGCAGACACACACAGCCCTCTAAAGGCATGTTCACATCCTCAGATTCCTAAAACTGTTCATCTATTATTATTCTGAGCATTTGGAGAAGGCTCCCAGAGGGGAAAAAAAAAAAAGGAATGTTCTTATTAAAGAAAAATTTTGAATATATTTTCTATACTAGAAATTGGAAACTGAGGTCTGATTTAAGATTTGGCGGTACTTCCAAACTGGGGAGGAAGTTTTATTTCTAAACGTTGTTAAAATTCCTGGAACATTTCTTTAGTGTATGAGATCAAAGGGACAGCATATTTGAACTCAGGGCTGTCTTGGAAAATCCTAGAAGTACAGTAGCTGCATTGATTTTAAATAATATTTATTACGTTTGTTTTTTTAATTAAAAAAAAAAAAAAAGTAAAAGCTAAGTGGCCCAAAGTCCCACTGATGAGATAAACTCCTTGGCAAAAAAAAAAAAAAAGAACCTCATGCATGTTATTCATAGAGAAAGGTATAAAATGAGAAAAAAATGAGAAAAAGCTAAATCCTCTTCCTTAGCCTCCCTTTCCACAGGGACCCACTAATCAGAGTTTCTTACTTTCTAAAAGATTATTTCTTTAGCCACCAGACCCGGAGCAAAGGAGGATTGGAGAATTGCTCTGTTAGAGGTCCCACCTGAATGAGGACAGACACAAAACATTCCAGGCCTTCTGACCCCCTCCCAAGCATGCCTCCCTGCCCTGGCTCCAAGTGCAATCTTGCTAATGGACCTGGGCTGCCTCCCACTGCCCCCAGCAACTCACCAGGGCACCGCCTCTTGGGGAAGCTCACAGCAGAGGAATATTTACTCAATGAGAAAGCCCTAAAGGGAAGAATTTTCCCACTGATTACATGTCTGCTGCTTGAGAACATTCACTCTTATTTTTTCCAACAGTGATTCATCCAGGAATCATCAGAGACAGCCTGATGGAGATGATGACGTTCTTCCCTCCCAAGCTTTGATTAAGGTTATATAACTTTGTGCTGGTTTGTGCTTAGAAGCCTCATTTCCCCTTTGCCACTCAGCCCCAAAACTTAGGGCAGAAGACTGTATAGTGCCTGGGGTTTACGTTAGTACAAAATCTCTTTCATTAAGCATCAAGTCCTGTATCCATAAACATGCCTTTACATGATACCGGACATAATGACACGGAACCTGAAGAAAAGGACAAGGCACTCGATAATTTGTATTTATTTATTTATTTATTCATCACATATGTAGGGACTGAGAATTTGCCGATTACCAGGAACTGCCCTAGACGTTTAACACTTTTATGTGAGGTCTTAAAAGACAGACACTTTCATGTCCTTTGCCTACTTTTTAATGGGATTTTTTTTTTTGTAAATTTGTTTAATTTCCTTGTAGATTCTGGATATTAGACCCTTTTCAGATGGATAGATTGCAAAATTTTTCTCCCATTCTGTAGGTTGCCTTTTCACCCTGATGGTAGTTTCTTTTGCTTTCAGAAACTCTTTAGTTTAATTAGATCCTATTTGTCAACTTTTGCTTTCGTTGCAATTGCTTTTGGCAATTTTGTCATGAAAGTTTTGCCCTTGCCTCTGTCCTGAATGGTATTGACATGCACAGACACTTCTCAAAAGAAAACATTCATGTGGCCAACAAACATTATAAAAAAAAAACTCAACATCACTGATCATTAGAGAAATGCAAACCAAAACCTCAATGAAATACCATCTCATGTCAGTCAGAATGGCAATTATTAAAAAGTCAAGAAACAACGGATGCTGGCAAGGCTGTGGAGAAATAGGAAGGCTTTTATACTGTTGGTGGGAATGTAAATTAGTTGAACCATTGTGGAAGATGTTGTGGTGAGTCCTCAAAGATCTAGAACCAGAAATACCATTTGACCCAGCAATCCCTTTACTGGGTATATACCCAAAGGAATATAAGTCATTCTGTTACAAAGATATGTGCACACATATGTTCACTGCGGCACTATTCACAATAGCAAAGACGTGGAATCAATCCAAATGCCCATCAATGATAGACTGGATAAAGCAAATGTGGTACATATACACCATAGAATACTATGCAGCCATTAAAAGGAATGAGATCACGTCCTTTGCAGGGACATGGATGGAGGTGGAAGTCATTATTCTCAGCAAACTAACGCAGGAACAGAAAACCAAACGCCACATGTTCTCACTCATAAGTGCGAGTTGAACAATGAGAACACATGAACACAGGGAAGGAAACAAACACACTGGGGCCTTTCAGGGAGTGGGATGGGGGAGGGAGAACTTTAGGAAAAATAGCCAAAGCATGCTGGGCTTAATATCTAGGTGATGGGTTGATAGGTGCAGCAAACTACCATGGCACACATTTACCTGTTTAACAAATCTGCATGTCCTGTACATGTACTTCGGAACTTAAAATAAAAATAAAAATTTTTAAAAAAGATAAGCATGTTTTCCTGAGGCCAATAAATGGAGAAAGGCAGCTCAGAAGTAAGGCACAGTGTGTGCAGAGGTGCAAATGTCTGAGAGGAAATGCAAATGACTCACTATGATTAGATTCTGGAGTAAGTGAGGGCCAGTGGCAAGCATCAATTTGGAAAGGTAACCTGGGGCTGAATGCTACAGGGCTTTCAATCTCAAAATCATCAATGGGGACTTGACTTTAATTAATTTATTTATTTATTTATTTTTGAGATGGAGTTTTGCTCTTGTTGCCCAGGCTGGAGTGTGATGTTGCGATCTCAGCTCACTGCAGCTTCCTCCTCCCAGGTTCATGTGACTCGTCTGTTTCAGCCTCCCAAGTAGCTGGAATTATAGGTACCTACCACCATGTCTGGCTAATTTTTTTGTATTTTTAGTAGAAATGGGGTTTCACCATGTTGGCCAGGCTGGTCTCGAACTTCTGGCCTCAGGTGATCTGCCTGCCTCTGCCTCCCAAAGTGCTGGAATTATAGGCATGAGCCACAGTGCCTAGCCTGGGACTTTATTTTAAAGGCCAGTGGGTACCATTGAGGGTTTTGAGTAGGAGAGCTGAATCACTCAGGGACCCAGCAGAAAGAGATGACACATTCAGAAGAGGGTAATTTGAGGAGTCTTATGAAGGGACTATTTACTAAGGTTTGGGCAGCGTGTAGTACCACTACTAGGTGAAATGCTCTATGCAGAGCAAGTGATGTCAGGGCTACTGAGCAGGAAGGGATCTGGAAGGGGCAGTTCCTGAAGTCATGTGAAGGTCGTCACTTTGGAAGAAGCTGTGGCCTTTGGTTGCAGTAAGGAAGCTAGGGCATCAATACTCTAACCTCACTCTCCCCATCATCTGACCTCCTGCAGGTTCCCCAACACTGGCCAAACCAAACAGAAGCCAGAGGCCAAGGGAGGCCATTGTCATGGCCCATATGGGTCAGCCTCCCAGGGCAAAAAGCAGGATAGAGAAGGGCAGAGAGTAGATCAGATGCGCAAATGAAAGACGTCCTGCGTGAATGGTGTGATTGGATGAGCTGTTCAGCAAGACCATCTGCGCAGAGTGGAGAATGAAAGAGACAGAGGGAGGAGGACAGGAAGAGGGTTCAGGATCTGAATTAAGCATCATCATGGAAATGGGGAAGAAGAGGAGGATTCGAGGTACAACAGGGATGAAGGAGGAGGGAGGCTGGATGGTGGCACCATCAACTAGCAGAGGGAGCCTCTAAGAGAAGGCACTGCTACTGGACAAAGAAATCACTCTTTTCCAGCCAGCAAAGGTTGCTGTAGGTGGGAGGACAGATGGCTTCCCACGTCCCTGTGCTGGGCAGAATCATAGCGGTTTCTGCTGTCCTTCTCCTTCCACTTCTGTGCCTTTTTCTCTACCACTCAGCAGCTCCTGAGTACCCACGTTAGTGTAGGTCTGCCCTCCTCAGGGTTCCCAGGCTGCAAAAGGATTTCTCTGCCCCACTTCTCTCCCCTGTCCATCAGTCAAAACACCTGTCCTTGAAAGAAAAAGCAATTCCAATAAAAACTAAGTGACTGCTAGCTCTCTGTGGATACAACCGCAAATTTTAAAGGATCTACTATGATGACTCTCTAAAAGACTAAGATAAGGAGGTTTTTACTTTTAACTGTAGACATTCCCAGGGGCACTCAGAAGTCCCTGTTCCTTCCTCCTCAAAAGAACACAGTGCCTACTCAAAAATGTGGCAGTCCCTAATGTGGCATTATGTATTTACTCAGAACTTTCAATGGTGGGTGCAAATTTTAAGTTTCACTTCTTAAGAAGTGCATAGTACATTTGGAGACAGGGTAGACCTAGGCAGATTCTAAAACAACAAGGCAACTTCAGTAAGCTTTGACAGTAGGGTCTCCATGGGTGCCCTCTCCCTCCCTCAGTGAAATCTCGTTTTTCCACTGGCGGAGCTGCCTTAGGGTAATGGAAGGTGCTGGAGGGGGAAGCCGTGTTGCTAGGTAGCCATCTGCTGTCCTGCGGTTGCCCTGGTGATGATGGTTTGTGTGTACAAGGGGGTGCTTGGCGGTTACTTGCTGAGTGTCTGTATAAGCAAGCCGGACTTTTCCACCACGATACATTCCATGAAACCATGTCATAATGTGGTTCGTCAAAATTCCCCAGAGGAGCAGGATTTGTTCTCCTCGAGGGGTTGTGTTCCTGCCCAAAGACGCAGCCAGAGATAAATCATAACTGTGATCAACAATCTGTCGTAAGCAGAAGGCACAAGTGCCCAAATATCCTCAGTGAGTTCCAGGGCTAAAATTATACTCCAAGGCTCACCAGAAAGCTATCGCTTGACTCCATGTGAAGCCCTGTGTACCATGTTCACCCATTCACTCACTCATTGACTCATTCGGTGGCTGTAGGGGTCACCATGGTTCTCTCCCAACATCTATTCCACCTCAGATGATTCATCTTCTTAGCCAGGATAATGGGTTGAGTCGTGTCCCTTAAAAAAGATATGTCAGCATCCTAACCTGCAGTGCTTCAAAATGTAACCTTATTTGGAAATAGGGTCTTTACAGAGAAGATCAAGTTGAAATGAGGTTATTTGGGTGGGACTTAATCTGACTGGTATTCTTGTGGAAAGGAAAAATTTGGACCCAGACATGCAGACAGGGAAGCTGATGTGAAGGCACAGAGGGAAGGCCATGTGAAGACAGAGGATTGGAATCATACATCTACAAGCCACAAAGGCCAGGACTTGCCACCAAACCACCGGAAGCTAGGAAGAGGCAAGGGAGGATTCCCCTCCAGGCTTCAGAGGAGGCATGGCCCTGCTGACTCCGCAAGTTTGGACTTCCAGTCTCCAGAAGTGTGAGAAAATACAATTCTGTTTCTTCATGCCACCTAGTGCATGGTACTTTGTTACACAACCCTGGGAAACC
Organism: Mandrillus leucophaeus; assembly: GCF_000951045.1. Taxonomy (NCBI): domain Eukaryota; kingdom Metazoa; phylum Chordata; class Mammalia; order Primates; family Cercopithecidae; genus Mandrillus; species Mandrillus leucophaeus. The sequence continues at coordinate 606,885 of NW_012100632.1, read as the reverse complement.
ATATAGCCAACCATGGTAGTACCATCCTGTTGGCCCAGTCCTTGCCAAGGAACCATAAGAGGAAGACTGCTGGGCTGGATTCAGAGAAAGGTTTCTGCTCTTTCCCCGACCTGTGCCTAGATGTGACTCTGGTAGTTGCCGCAGTCATCTTATGAGAGCCTAAGGGACAAAGCCCTTGCCAAAAAGGACAGAGAATGGATGGAAAGAACCTGGTGGCAGAGGACCTTGCTGAGTGGCCATTTCAGCCGAGCTGCTTGTCCTGCCTCTGCACCCCCTGTTATGTGAAACAATCCATTTCCTTGTGGTGTAAGCCAGAAGTTGGAGTGAAGCCCCCTGACACATGTCTGTGGATCGACTGCATGTGCCCAGCAGTTCTTCCTGCCACCTCCGTCTCAGGCTAACTGAGCCTCCACCCGTTCCCAACCTCTAGCTGGCATTTCAGTTATTTCAGTTATTGATTGTGGGAAACTTTGCAAAGATCACTGGTAATGATTTCTCCTATCTCTGTGCACTTTGCGATATGACTTTACTGTTTCTCCTACCAAGCAGTGGAGTTAATTTCTTCATCCCTTGAATCCAGGCTTGAATCCATGTGACTTGCTGTGGACAATAGGAAATGGGCAAATGAGACACAGGTAGAGGCTTAAGAAGCACCCACTTATCAGGGCTTGCTCTCCTGGCTACAATGGGAGCCCTGAGGCCAGGATGCGAATAGGCCTGAACTAGCCTGCTGGACAGGCCATGTGGACGCCAACCAAGGCGTTCTAGCTGACCGCCAGCACTAACTGCTAGATGCATGAGTAAAGCCACCTCAGAAGACCTAGCCTTTGCCACACTGCCAGGAATCGCAACAGCATGAATGATCCCAGGAGAGCAGAGCCCAGCTGAAATCACAAAACCCACAGCAAATAAAATGGCTGTTGTCTTAAGCCACAAAGTTTTGGGCTGGTTTGTTACACAGCAATAACTACTGGATATACTGACAATCTGACACAGCCCTCTCAAGTTCATTCACATGCCAGGCACTGTAGGAGGCACTGTGGATGCAGCCGGGAGAAAAAATACACATGAGCTCTGCTGTCTTAGGACACTTATGACGTTATCACATACCAGGCACTGTGCCAAAGCCTTTCCAAGGCTTTCTCATTTTTAATCCAGATGAGAATGTTACAGTATCACCACCATCTTCTGATGAAGAAACCAAATCTCAGAGGAAGTAAAGAAATTGCCAAATGTGGCAGACTGTATTCTCCAAATGCCGCTGCAACAATATCTGCCATCTAATATGCTCTGCTTGGACCATGCCAGGGTCCTATTAAGAGGCAGAGTATAATGCCCTTCTTGAATCTGGGTGGGCTTTGACTGTAAACCAATAGAATGAAGCAGAAGTGACCTACCATGACTTCTGAGGCTTAGTCATAAAAGATGCTACAAGTTCCATCTTATGAGCTGGGGCACTTGTCTTTCTTTTTTTTTTTTTTTTTTTTTCTTTACATGGAGACGGAGTCTTGCTGTGTTGCCTAGGCTGGTCTCAAACTCCCGAACTCAAGCAATCCTCCCTCCCCAGCCTCACAGATTGCTGGGATTACAGGCATGAGCCACCAATCCCAGCCCAGCACTTACCTTTGAAGCCTGGACTTCCAAGAAAGAAGTCTGGCGACCCAAGATTGCCACGCTATGAGAAATCCTAGCACACACAGAGAGCTCACATGTAGGTGTTCCAGTGTAGGTGGAAATCCCGGTGATTCTAGTCCCCAGCTGTTGAGTCATCCCCAGACATTGAACCTTCCCCCTCGAGGCCCAGATAGCATAGATCAGAGAAATCCTGTCCCCACTGTGCCCTGTCCAACCCACAGAATGAACATAATGAAATGGATGTTTACTCCATGGGGTTTTGGGGTGGCTTGGTACACAGACAGAAGATAGAATACCTATGTTTACATTGCTAGGTAACAGGAAGGGGAATGAAGACAGACTTCAAACCTAGCAGTTTCACTCCGGAGTCTGAGCTCCTAACCACTCCCCTGTTCCCTCCCCCTCCCCTCTGTGATCCTTCTGCTCCCACACTCCTCCCTCACCAGAAGAGAAGCGTGGCGCCCCTGATGCCACCACATCATCACCAGAAACCACTCCATTCCCCACACACTGGCACAAAGAGGCAGGAGCAAAGGAAGAGGTGTGCTTCTTACTCTGCAGCTTCCAGGACACCACCCTCTGTGGCGCCTCCTTTTTGCAAGTTCAGTCACCCTCTCTTACCTTGGCTTTGTGAAAACACTCTCCTAACTTTTAGGACATGGTACTCCCCTTCCTCCATCGTTTCAGTTCCTGCTTCACAGGTGCCCTTTGCTCCCCCACTGAAGCCCATGTGAAAAAAAATGTGCCTACTATGTGAACCTCCAATGGATCAGGCACATGGTAGGGATACAACATTGAGTGAACTCCATATCCATTTCCTATGGCTGTTGTAACAAATTGCCACAAACTTGGAGGTTTACAACAATGCAGATTTATTGTCTCATAGTCTTAAAGATCAGAGGTCCAAAATGGGTCTCACTGTGCTAAAATTAAGGTGTTGGGAGGGCTGCGTCCTCTTGGGATTCATTCCTTCACCTTTTCCAGCTCCCAGAGGCTGACTGGGTTCCTTGCCCTTTCCTCTACCTTCAAAGCCATCAGTACAGCACCTTCAAACCTCTGTCTGACTCTCCTGATTCCCTCTTCCACTTCTAAGGACCTTTGTGACAACACTGGGCCTGCCCAGATTATCCAGGACAACATCCCCATCTCAGGATTCTCAGCTTAATCCCATCTGCAAAGTCCTTGTGCATGGAAGGTGATATAGTCACAGGTTCTGGGATCAGGACGCGGACGTCACTGGGGAGACCATCATTCTGCCTACCGCAAGTTTTCTGATGAAGCACCCCCTTGGGTGAGGTTATATATTTACAACTGAAACTGCCACTCCTCAGCTGCATGTGTCTTCTCTCTTTTCTGGACACACACTTCCTTTTCTTGCAGTCAAGCACTATAACGACGCCACTGTTTATCAGAGAACAGAGTGCTGGCCAGTGGGGTGTGGGTGTAAGGGATGGGCAGTGCTTGCAAGCTCACACAGTCTTACACAACCACCTCAGATGAAAGCTTCCTTTTGCCCATCCATAAGTTGAGTGAAGAGGACCCAGAGGAAAGTAGAACCACAGGATGGAAGAAGTCAGGGTCCCTGAATGACCCTAGAACAGTCTCCCTGCTCAGTCACTTTATATTTTGATATGAAAGTAAAATATTAAGACATTGACATTTGAAGGTTGGTTGTTACAGAGGTTAGTCTACACTGGCATTATGCAAGTATAAAAGTGTACTTTAAAAGAATTTGCAGGCAATCAAAACCACAGTGAGATACTATCTCACACCAGTTAGAATGGCAATCGTTAAAAAATCAGGAAACAACAGGTGCTGGAAAGGATGTGGAGAAATAGGAACACTTTTACACTGTTGGTGGGACTGTAAACTAGTTCAACCATTGTGAAAAACAGTGTGGCGATTCCTCAAGGATCTAGAACTAGAAATACCATTTGACCCAGCCATCCCATTACTGGGTATATATACCCAAAGGATTATAAGTCATGCTGCTGTAAAGACATACGCACACGTATGTTTATTGCGGCACTATTCACAATAGCAAAGACTTGGAATCAACCCAAATGTCCATCAGTGACAGACTGGATTAAGAAAATGTGGCATATATACACCACGCAATACTATGCAGCCATAAAAAAGGATGAGTTCATGTCCTTTGAAGGGACATGGATGAAGCTGGAAACCATCATTCTCAGCAAACTATCACAAGAACAGAAAACCAAATGCCACATGTTCTCACTCATAGGTGGGAATTAAACAGTGATATCACTTGGACACAGGAAGGGGAACATCACACACCGGGTCCTATTGTGGGGAAGGGGGGTGGGGAGGGATAGCATTAGGAGATATACCTAGTGTAAATGATGAGTTAATGGCGGCAGCACACCAACAAGGCACATGTATACATATGTAACAAACCTACACTTTGTGCACATGTACCCTAGAACTTAAAGTATAATTAAAAAAAAAAAAAAGAGAGAGAGAATTTGCAGGCCAGGCATAGTGGCTCACGCCTGTAATCCCAGCACTTTGGGAGACCAAGGCAGGTAGATCAGGAGGTCAGGAGATTGACACCATCCTGGCCAACACGGTGAAACCCCATCTCCACTAAAAAAATACTAAAAATTAGCCGGATGTGGTGGCACGTGCCTGTAGTCCCAGTTACTCAGGAGGCTGAGGCAGGGGAATCACTTGAACGCAGGAGGTGGAGGTTGCAGTGAGCCAAGACCGCGCCACTGCACTCCAGCCTGGTGACAGAGCAAGACTCTGTCTTAAAAAAAAGAATTTGCATAAACATACTTCATAAATGTTACATGGTGCTAAATTTTGTAAGTAAATACAGCATTGCTTATTTTCATTATAAGTTGGTCTATGACATAAACTCTATGTGAACAAGAAGTTTCCTTGACCAACAACAAAATGAAATCAGGGATTCTGCTACTAAGCTGTAGTCTGCCCTCTGCATCTGATTTACCTCTGTGTTTTGTATTGGCTGCTTACACAGTATTGAAGGAGTTCTGATGAACATAAATTAGTAACCGCACATGGCAACAAGTATTTTTTAACTTATTGTAAGCTCCAGAAACTCTTCAACAAACAGATTGTTAGAAAAGGTTGATTCTGAGGTCGACACAGAAACTAGTTAACTGCACAACAGGAGTTAATGTTTGAGAGAGCTACTACACAGATTTATTTTCTCATTGTTCACTTTCAAAAAGATCAATGATGATTTACCCAAAAATCTGCAGGAAAAATGAAACCAAACCAGGCAAGCAAGAACAACAAGATATGAGCCCAGTGGTCAAGCACCTGGAGTTAGGGATTATGTGGGCCAAGGTGCAAGAGAGAGAGAGGGAGAGAAAGAGGTAGGGTAGGGGGGTGCTTGGGGAGGTGTGGGCAGAAACATTCCCTGTGTTCTTGGAAATGTCATATATTCTCCAAAATGGTCCTCATAAGCAAATGACCAAAGGCCCTTACAACTAGATGATCATGTGTCTGGCTAGAGTAAGAGCTAGCTGAGGGTTCCTACTGTTGTTCATCAGAGTCTGGGCCCCCCAGCTCTGGTACATACAGACGTGGAAAGAGAGGCGGGGGAGAGCCTGGGACCCCAGAGCAGTCACTTCAAGGCAGGGATCAGCATTGGTACAGGGATTGGGTGGAAGGCAAGTCCTGAGGAGCCCCTGTTCCCTCTGCTGCCAAAAACAATAGAAAGTTCTGGAAGCCCTGCCAATGGTCAAGCAACACAAGTCTGAGAACTGGCCCCACTGTGGAACCCAGGACTGCAGGAGAAACCACTTCTTCCAGACTGGCCTGGGCAGCTCACACCTGCCGAGTCTCTGCTGCACCAAGAAGGAAACTGGTAGGGAGGAAGGCCACTGCCATTAACCAAGCACCTATTTTGTGCCAAGCAGCGCACTACTCCCACTGCACATATTTCAGTTTGAACAGCAACACTGTGTGTGTGGTAGGTGCTTTTAACACCTGATTGAGAGATGGGGTGCTTTTAACCCCTGATTTGAGCCTCAGCAAGATTAGAGAAGTCAGCCCCAAGAGCATGTGGCCATTCATGGCAGAGCTGGGATTCGAGCCCACACTGCCTGGAGCCAACGCCCCTGTGCTCAGACAGCTGTCAGGAGGCTCTAGCTGCACCTTTCAGGCTGCACACACCACGACTGTCAGGTCACCTCCTCTTAACTTGGCTCTGACAGAAATAGACCAGAGTGCGGAGGCACTGTGGCCCTCGTGTCACAATTAAAGCTATAAATGTGCTAAAGGTGGGGGGTTTAGAAAGCCAACCTTGGCTGGAAGTGAGTGAGATGTCTGAGGGAGCTGCAGAGCCAGGGTACACGGCGTGCACACCAGCGTGGCAGGGGACAATGTGCTCCCATCTTCAGAGGCCCTTTGGTCCTCAAATTTCATAGACCCAATGACACAGACCCTTTGGAACAGCAGGAGGCTCCTCAGAACACTCTGAACCTCTCATTGTTTACACAACAGCAGCTTCTATGAGATTCCCAGAGCTAATCCTTGTGCAGTGACCCATGTTAGAAGTGGGGAGACTGAGGCACAAAGAGATTTGCACCTAAACTGTGATTCAAAAACTGGTGAGGGCTGATAAGTGGGTGGGCTGTGGTCCCCAAGCATGTCCATTACAGGTCTGATGCTCTGATGGTGGGTTTCAATTAGTAGCAGCAGTAAACATCTCCAAATAAAATTTTGACTTTACCTCTGTGTTGTGGGCCCTGCCATTTGTGAACCAGATGGGCAGTAGTGGATGGTGGTGCTCAGAGTTCTGGATGCCAGGGGGTTGATGGTGGTAGAAGCAGCCATCAGAGCAGGCCCCCCACGTAATTCCCCAGCCACATCCATAGAATGGGGCTTCTTTCATCATTAAGACAACAGATATGAGTCTTCATAAGGCCCCCAAACAACCAGCCTTTTCAATTTTGTTATTTGTTTTGTGACAGTATATAATCCTAAGTCTCCCTTCTAAGTGACACTGATAGTTACCTGAATCCCAGCAGCCCAACCAGAATTCCATGGATAACGAAACCCACTTTGTCCTTTTCTTTAATAAAGTTGTCACCCAAATTCCTGTCCTCTCAACTCTCCACTATGAAATATATAAGCCATGATTATTTTTCCAAATGAAAAGTGCATAGACTTTCCATAAGAAATGACTCAGGATATTTTATTCGGCCAGAAATGGATAGAAACGTGGATGTTTCTACAAAACTCTGATTTGGGTACTCTTTCATTTAAAATTTTTTTTCATGAAAATTAAGCAGCATTTTTGCATGATTGAATGTTCCTGGGCATTTAGTTTTTTATGGTTGAATGTTTTATTTGAAAGTCTCCATAAATTCCTTTGTGAAGGCAGGTGGAGCAGCAAGAAGAGGAAAGGAGGAGAGAGAAGCCGGCGCAGGGCCTGGCTGCATAGGCCCAGAGCACGTGTCGGCTGGGCAAGGGAACGGGCAGATGAATGAATGGAATGATTGTCAAGCAGGGGACATATGTAATCATTGCTGCTCCCTGTCACCTGCAAGATCATCCAGAAATCTCTGATAAACAAACACTGGCCTGTTCAGGGCTCAGGGCCCTCTTGAGAGCTTGGAGACTACCTGGGACCCAGGATAGAGCAGTGGCTAGTGAGTACCAGATGCCCTGAGGCATCACCTACCCTTCCCTGCTGGCCACCTGCTAGTTTATCAAGCCCTTCCATGGGGTTTCCTCCTGGCAGGAACACCCCTCCAAGGAGACGGAGCAGGGATCATCCTGTTGTACACTTGGGTTCTGCACCTGGAGCCAAAAGGAGCACTGTGCCCAGCTGGAAGAGGGGGAAGTCAGAATCAACATGCAAGTTGGATGTCAGTGTGGTGGGGCCACTCTAAGCACAGGAGACCTGACAGGTGTCAAGTCCCAGCCAGTGTCCCAACCTTCATAAACCTGCACACTTAGCTATCTCTCCCCACAAGGCCACAAAATTGAATTTGTGGATTAAATTGTGAGAATAATAAGAATATCATATGTCCATTTTCTTTTTCTTTTTTTTTTTTTTGAGATGGAGTTTTGCTCTGTCACCCAGACTAGAGTGCAATGGCACAATCTCGGCTCACTGCAACCTCTGCCTCCCGGGTTCAAGTGATTCTCCTGCCTCAGCCTCCCGAGTAGCTGGGATTACAGGTGCTCACCACTGCACCTGGCTAATTTTTGTATTTTTAGTAGAGGCAGGGTTTCACCATCTTGGCCAGGCTGGTCTCAAACTCCTGACTTCATGGTCCACCCACCTCAGCCTCCCAAAGTGCTGGGATTACAGGCGTGAGCCACCGCGCCCAGCCCATATGTCCATTTTCAAACAGCACACCCCCTTCATCTCAGACTCTCGAAAAGTACCCTAGGGGTCCAAGGCCCCACATACTCCACCCCTCCCAAGTGAGACTGCCCTTCAGTGAGAGACAGGGAGCTGGTCCCCTCTTCTCTGTAGGGTGGGACCATGAAATATTTCTGGTATGGGGGAAACAATAGGGCCATTTGACCCCAAAGATCCAGGGGACCCTACTTTTGGCTGTTGTCCACTAGAAAATCTGGGCAAAGAAACAGAGAGAATTGGTTAAAAGCACCAATCCTCAATTAAACCCACTGACTGTTTTTCTACATCAAAAATCTGAGCATGAAGAAGTGAACTGAGTGTTGAGTGGGAAGTGTCTCAAAATCTGCAGACTGCCAAGACCTACTAAGAATCTCAAAGACTTAACCTAACTTATTGAGGGGCAATGGCTCACTAGAACCCTCCCGAGGATGGTGAGTAGGATGACAATGACACATCAGAGACAGCTAAAAGAAACAGAGACATTCATCTTGAAAAGCAGCCACTGTTTTTGAATCTCTGGGGTCTCCAAGAGGAGCAGGCTAGTTCAGAGTGGCCTTACAAGTGAGGAAAATGAAGGGAGGTACACACAGGGGGACAGCAGGAAAAACTGAGGAGGGGCCAAGAGTCAGAGCCATCAGACTGAGGCTGGGCTGACCTGTAAGGCCCTGAGCTCTCTGCCCCTGGCAGAATCACAACAGTCATTAATTCATTCATTGAATCAACCTGTCAAGGTGAAAATCAGTGTGATGAGGCCACCACTAAGCTTAGGAGACCTGAGCAGGTACAGTGGTAAAACTGTTCATTCAATGAATGAATGAATATTTGGGTACTGGAAGCAAGGCACTCAGGACCTTACAGGCCAGCCCATCCTATGTCTGGATGTACTGAGGTCTAGCAATGATTTGAATGCCAGAGGTAAGCCATGAAAAAACTAAAAAGTATACATACACAGTAGAGATAGGGTTATGCAAAAAAAAAAAGAAAAAAAAAATTAAACAGGATTATGGGAGAGGGCACGCTTGTGTTTCCTTTGGATTGGGGAGTAGGAGTTAGCTTTTAGCTAGGAAGGTGGGAGGGGAGCATCAGGAGAGGATGGGAGAGAGTGACCTTTGAAATTTGTTCCTTTCTGAATCCACAGTCTCACAAAATACCACTGCCCATTTGCTTGCTAAGATCTGCAGAGTGAATGCAGTGCAGTGAATACGGCTGAGGCAACTTTGCACTAAGCCCCCAGTGGGTGTTTGAATAGGGCCAGGAGTCCCGAACACGGTGAAGTGGCGGCTTCTCCTTCCTCCTAACCGCCACCCCCTGCACGTTCTGCCTGCCTGGCAGGCTGGGTTGTGTAACTGCATGGGCTTGTGTTAAGAGCCTAGCTCAGCATGGAGCTTGTAAATCTTCTCTCACATCATGAAATGCCAGCAGTTTCACAGCCAGAGATTCCTGTTCTCATAAAGTCCCCACACCAGCAGACTTACATCTAAAGTGTCCTCTGGAATGACAGATTGATGTCAGAGCTGCCTGAAGCCAAACACCAGGGCAGGCAGCCTCGTGGCTCACTCGGAAGGAAGGGCTCCTCTGCAGCCCCTGGAATTGGATGTCATGATCGCCAGGCCTGGTTGGTGGGGCTCTGCCTGCAAAGGGACCCTGAAACACAGCTTCCTGAGGAGAAATGGAAATGATGGCCCTACACTGAGAACCAAGGACCTGGAACACATTTGTGTTCAACACTATTTGAGGGGATAAAAAGAAAAAAAAATGCTTCTAAGCATATATACAGTTGTAATCCATATGGGAAATACTTATAAGTGACTTAACCTTGGCTCCCATTAGAATGACCTGCAGAGCTTTTCAGAGATAAGCATACAGAGAGCTGCAGTTCTCTGGAGATCCTGATTCAGTAGAATCTAGAATCTAGAAAGGGGCCCCTGCATCTGTGGAAAGAGTTTCACAGGTAAAGATTTACCACCCAATACATAAGAAAAACAAAAGATGAATAACAAGAAGGACATCGTAGCAGCCTTCTAAAATGGTCCCTAATGACCCCCACCTCCTGGTATTCAGCACTTGTGCAATCTCCTTCCCTGGAGAATGAGCTGGACCTGATGACTCACCTCTATGCATACAACAGGGCACAAGATGAAGGAATGTCACTTCTATGACTAAGTTACAAAAAGGGAGTGGCTTATTTGGGCACCTTCTTGCCTGCTCTTGTTTGCTTGCTCTCAGGAAAGCCAGCCGCCATGTTGTGAGTTGCCCTGTGGGGAGACCCACATGGCAAGAAATCGATGCCTTCAGCCAACAGCCAGTGAAGACTTGAGGCCTGCCCATAGCCACGTGGGCAAGGTTGGACATGTACCCTCTCCCGGTGGAGCCTTGAGATGATGGCTGCCCCAGGGGACACCTTGACTGCAGCCTTGTGAGTGATCCTGAGCCAAAGGCACCCAGAAGAGTGCTCCCAGATTCCCGATCCACAGAAGTTTTGAGATAATAAATGTGTTATTTTAAGCTGTTACATTTTGGGAATAATTTGTCATGCAGCAATGGGTAACCAATACAGACACGTATAACAAAACATGAATTTTGGGGCAGGGGGGATTACAAGTGATCTGTAACTTCTTCCTTTTGCTGATCAACATTTTTTCTTTTCTCTTTTCTTTCTTTCTTTCTTTCTTTCTTTCTTTCTTTCTTTCTTTCTTTCTTTCTGTCTTTCTTTTCTTTTCTTTTTTTTTTGAGACAGGGTCTCAATCTGTCACTCAGGCTGGAGTGCAGTAACATGCTCACAGGTCACTGTAGCCTTGATCTCCCAGGCTCAAGCAATTGTCCCACCTCAGCCTCCCAAGTAGCTGGGACTACAGGCATGTGCCAAGATACCTAGCTAATTTTTTTTTTTTTTAAGGTGGAAAAGGAGCCTCGCTCTGTTGCCCAGGCTGGAGTGAAGTGGCGCCATCTCTGCTCACTGCAACCTCTGCCTCCCGGGTTCAAGTGATTCTCCCGTCTCAGCCTCACACATAGCTGGGACTGCAGGTGCCCGCCACCATGCCTGGCTAATTTTTGTATTTTTAGTAGAGACAGGGTTTCACCATGTTGCCTAGGTTGATCTTGAAATCCACCTGCCTCTGCCTTCCAAAGTGCTGGTATTCCAGGTGTGAGCTACTGTGCCTTGTTTATATTTTCTATTTGTTTTCAATGTTATTATAGTTTATGTTCAAAATGAAAAATTATTTTAAAATTGTATTTTAAAAACTTGGAAAACATAGGAGAAAATGTTTCTGACTCTGTTAGGCAAAACTTTCTTAGACAAGTCACCAAAAAGGGCAATCTAAAAAGAAAAACAAGATAAATTGGACTTTATCAAAATGAAAATCTTTTGCTCTTCTAGAAATACCATTAAAAATATGAAAAGACAAGGCTAGGCATGGTGGCTTACGCCTGTGATTTCATTACTTTGGAAGGTCGAGGCGGGTGGATTGCTTGAGGCCAGGGATTTGAGACCAGCCTGGTCAACATGGTGAAACCTCATCTCTACTAAAAATATAAAAATTAGCTGTGCGTGGTGGTGCATGCCTGTAATCCCAACTACTTGGGAGGCTGAGACACAAGAATCGTTTGAACCTGGGAGGCGGAGGTTGCAGTGAGGCAAGATCGTGCCACTGTGCACTCCAGCCTGGGTGACAGGGAGACTGTCTCAAAAACAAACAACAACAACAACAAAACCCCGAAAAGACAAGCCACAGACCAAGAGAAAAGAATTGCAAATCATCTATCTGATAAAGGACTTGTTTCCAGAATATGTCAAGAACTCTGACAACACTAAGACAATCAACCAAATTAAAATTGAGAAAAATATTTGAACAGACATTTCTCTGAAAAAGATACACAAATGGCTAATAAGCACATGAAGGACATTCAACACCATTAGTCATCAGGAAAATGCAAATCCAACCGCGGAGAGGTACCACAGGATGTGAAGAAAGTGGAACTCTCATACGTTGCTGGTGGGAACATAAAATGGAGCAACCACTTTGGAAAACAATTTGGCAGTTTCTTAAAAAGTTAAGTATAAACTCATCATATGACCTACTCCTATGAATCTAACCCAGAGAAATGAAAACATACGTCCACACAAAGACTTGTATGCAAATATTCACAGTAGCATTGTTCTTAATAGGCAAAAACTGGAAACAATCCAAATTTCCACTGACAGGTGAATAAGCAAAATGTAATAAACGCATCCAATGAGATAGTACTTAGCATAAAAAGAAAAAAAAGTACTGATTCATGCCACAACTTGAATGAACCATAAAAACGGTATACTAAGGGAAAGAAGCTGCACAGAATACATGTTGTGTGATTCTGTTTATACGAAATGTCCAGAAAAGGCAAATCAATAGAGGAAGAAAGTAGATTTGAGATTGACTGGGTTTAAGGTAGGAATATATTTGACTGCAAATGAGTATAACGTGAAATGTTTTGGGTTGATAAAAATATTCTAAAACTGATTGTGGACATGGTTGTAAAAGTATATAAATTTATTACAAATCATTGAATTGTATATTTACTGTAGGCAAATTTTATGTTATGTAAATTATACCTCAATAAAGCTGTAAAAAAGTTATATTCTGACTGGGTGCAGTGACTCACGCCTGTAATCCTAGCACTTTGGGAGGCTGAGGCAGGTGGATTGCTTGAGTCCAGGAATTTGAGACTAGCCTGGGCAACATGGCAAAACACTGTCTTTATTAAAAATACAAAAATGAGCTAGGTGTGGTGGTGCATGCCTGTAGTCCCAGCTACTTGGGAGGCTGAGGTGGGAGGATCTCCTGAGTCTAGGAGGTCAAGGCTGCAGTGAGCTGTGATTGTGCCACTGCAAGGCTTCAGTGAGCTGTGATTGTGCCACTGCATTCCAGCATAGGTGATAGAGTGAGACCCTGTCTCAAAAGAAAAAAGGTTATATTTATGACCTTGAACCCAGTGAGTCATGCTCAGGGCACCATCAGCAATGTATATAAAGGCTCACATCAACTGTGCTCGTGAGAGTGTGTGTATGTGTGTGTGTGTGTGTGTGTGTGGTTTTTGTTTTTGAGTTAATGAAAAACTGGAAACAACTTGAATGCCTGGCAACAGAATAATGACTAATAAGTGGTGATCCACTTGATAGAATAGAATGTAGCCATATTAAGTGGTATATACAAATAATTTTTAAGGACCTGGGTTAATGCTTAGGATAGAATATCAAATTGTTATTATGGCCACATTTCTCCAAGAGTAAAAAGAGCTTATATATAAATGTTTATTTTTAAACACAGTTGAATTTGAGCTGTGAATGCATGACTCTCTATATATAATATAACCAGATGCATATATGAATATAGCTTTTTTTCCTTCTGGACATTTATACATAGTAAACTGCTGGTGGCTATGTAAGTAATATCTGTTTTCTTCTTTGCTCTTCGTTATATTTTCTGATTTTTAAAAACATTTTGGCCTGGTGCAGTGGCTTATACCTGTAATCCTAGGACTTTGGGAGGCCAAGGCGAGTGGATCACTTGAGCTCAGGAGTTTGAGACCAGCCTGGACAACATGGCGAAACTCCATCTCTACTAAAAATACAAAACAATTAGCTGGGGTTGGTGGCTCGTGCCTGTTGTCCCAGCTACTCCGAGGCTGAGGTGGGAGAATCATCTGAGCCCAGGAACTTGAGCTGCAGTGAGCTGTGATTAAGCCACTGCACCCCAGCCTGGGCAACGAGAGTGAGACCCTGTCTCAAAAATAATAATTTTTTAATTTTTAAAGATGGGGCATCACTCTTTCTGCTCAGGCTGGAGCGCAATGGCATGAACAGAACTCACTGCAGCTTCAATCTCCTGGGCTCAAGTGATCTTCTGCCCAGGTAATAAAAACATTGTTTTCTGTAGAGACAGGGTCTTGCTCTGTTGCCCAGGCTGATCTTGAACTCCTGGCCTCAAATGACCTTCCTACCTCAGCCTCCCAAAATGCTGGGATTACAGGCATTAGTCACTGAGTTCAACCCGATTATTTTTTTCCAAAAAGCATGTATTTGTTTTTAAAATGAAATAAAAAATTTGTTTAGAGAATAAAGAAAGCAAAGAGATGGTAGATCTCCCCTCTCCTGGTCAGATGAGAGGCTGTGGTTTCTTCCACGAAGGGTACACCCTGGGCTTAGTGAAATGCTGCAGAGGGCCTCTCAGCAGTTGCAGACATCAATGGCAGTGAGCCCACCTGGAAACAGTGGCCTGAGTCCCACTCACCCCAGCTTGGACTCCTCGGT
>NW_012100632.1:587392-592541 GCF_000951045.1 Mandrillus leucophaeus | reverse complement strand
CTGTAATCCTAGCACTTTGGGAGGCTGAGGCAGGTGGATTGCTTGAGTCCAGGAATTTGAGACTAGCCTGGGCAACATGGCAAAACACTGTCTTTATTAAAAATACAAAAATGAGCTAGGTGTGGTGGTGCATGCCTGTAGTCCCAGCTACTTGGGAGGCTGAGGTGGGAGGATCTCCTGAGTCTAGGAGGTCAAGGCTGCAGTGAGCTGTGATTGTGCCACTGCAAGGCTTCAGTGAGCTGTGATTGTGCCACTGCATTCCAGCATAGGTGATAGAGTGAGACCCTGTCTCAAAAGAAAAAAGGTTATATTTATGACCTTGAACCCAGTGAGTCATGCTCAGGGCACCATCAGCAATGTATATAAAGGCTCACATCAACTGTGCTCGTGAGAGTGTGTGTATGTGTGTGTGTGTGTGTGTGTGTGGTTTTTGTTTTTGAGTTAATGAAAAACTGGAAACAACTTGAATGCCTGGCAACAGAATAATGACTAATAAGTGGTGATCCACTTGATAGAATAGAATGTAGCCATATTAAGTGGTATATACAAATAATTTTTAAGGACCTGGGTTAATGCTTAGGATAGAATATCAAATTGTTATTATGGCCACATTTCTCCAAGAGTAAAAAGAGCTTATATATAAATGTTTATTTTTAAACACAGTTGAATTTGAGCTGTGAATGCATGACTCTCTATATATAATATAACCAGATGCATATATGAATATAGCTTTTTTTCCTTCTGGACATTTATACATAGTAAACTGCTGGTGGCTATGTAAGTAATATCTGTTTTCTTCTTTGCTCTTCGTTATATTTTCTGATTTTTAAAAACATTTTGGCCTGGTGCAGTGGCTTATACCTGTAATCCTAGGACTTTGGGAGGCCAAGGCGAGTGGATCACTTGAGCTCAGGAGTTTGAGACCAGCCTGGACAACATGGCGAAACTCCATCTCTACTAAAAATACAAAACAATTAGCTGGGGTTGGTGGCTCGTGCCTGTTGTCCCAGCTACTCCGAGGCTGAGGTGGGAGAATCATCTGAGCCCAGGAACTTGAGCTGCAGTGAGCTGTGATTAAGCCACTGCACCCCAGCCTGGGCAACGAGAGTGAGACCCTGTCTCAAAAATAATAATTTTTTAATTTTTAAAGATGGGGCATCACTCTTTCTGCTCAGGCTGGAGCGCAATGGCATGAACAGAACTCACTGCAGCTTCAATCTCCTGGGCTCAAGTGATCTTCTGCCCAGGTAATAAAAACATTGTTTTCTGTAGAGACAGGGTCTTGCTCTGTTGCCCAGGCTGATCTTGAACTCCTGGCCTCAAATGACCTTCCTACCTCAGCCTCCCAAAATGCTGGGATTACAGGCATTAGTCACTGAGTTCAACCCGATTATTTTTTTCCAAAAAGCATGTATTTGTTTTTAAAATGAAATAAAAAATTTGTTTAGAGAATAAAGAAAGCAAAGAGATGGTAGATCTCCCCTCTCCTGGTCAGATGAGAGGCTGTGGTTTCTTCCACGAAGGGTACACCCTGGGCTTAGTGAAATGCTGCAGAGGGCCTCTCAGCAGTTGCAGACATCAATGGCAGTGAGCCCACCTGGAAACAGTGGCCTGAGTCCCACTCACCCCAGCTTGGACTCCTCGGTCCGTTAGAGATTCTGGTACAAGGTAGCCTGATGCAAGGACACTTCCCTTCTCAATGGCCAAGAGGAAGAGAGAATCCTGCATAGAGAGGCCTCCAGGGCTGACTTGTCACTGCCAGGTGCCAGGCAGGAAGGGGAGCAACAACTTTGGAAACAGACACCTGAGACTCAATAGAAAGCATGGAAAGCCTGGGTCTACAGGATGTAGCTGTGGCACCAGAGAGAGGGTTTAAACAGTGGGGACTCAGAGACGTAACTGCTATGGCAGCCACACTCTGTGGGGCCTGAGGCAAGCTACTGATCCTCAAAGAATCTCAGTTTCCCCATCTGTAAAGTGGGAACAACGACACTGCCTAGTTTCAGAGTGCTAACCTGTATCACTGGTTAATAGGATTCAAGGTGTAAAGGGGTCATATTAGTTCCCGTGGGTGCTGTAACACATGACCACAAGCTGGGTGATTTAAAACAACAGAAATTTATTTTCTCAGTTCTGGAGCTAGATGTCCAAAATCGAGGTGTCAGCCAGGCCATGCTACCTCTGAAACCTGAGGGGAAAGCTCCTTTTTTGCTTCTTCCTAGCTTTGGGGGTTGCCGGCACCCCTTGACGTTCCTTGGTTTGTAGATGAATCTCTCCAGTCTCTGACCCTCTCATCACAGGGCCTTCTTCCCCATGTGTCTGTTTTCTCGTCTTCTAAGGACATCTGTCATTGGGTTAGGGCTCCCTCTACTCCAGCACAACATCACCTTGATTAATTATGCCTGCAAAGACTCTCTCCAAATAAGGCCACATTCCGAGGTTCCGGGTGGACTTGAATTTTGGGGGGACACTATTCAATCTAGTATAGGGGCATTTGGGTGAAATAAATTTGGGGGAAACTGCCTATCATAACCTCTCCCTTTGAGTTTCACGATGCACATTAGGCTATTAAAGGCACTGAACAAAGAACTATAGCATTTCCCAAAATTGCACACAGAACCTATTAACATCTGGAGAAACTACCATGTCTCAGCCTAGGGGAGCCTGGTCTGCATTATAGGGCAGCTGGGGATTCTGTGAATGTAGCACACAGTAGTAGTCACACTATAGGAGCTTCATCAATTTCCCTTTCTTCCCAGTAGCCACAAGTCCGGACTTGGGGCCATGCCCTTGACTGCTACCCGTCTCTTACCAATGGCTTCTACCACATGTTACATGCTCTGGCTTCAGGAAGATGGAAAGGGGCCACCACCCCAAGGCTGAGTAGGGGAAATTCCAGCCTTATGGTTGACACCCAGAGATAACACTGCTGAAGAAGTAAGCTTCTCTTTTTTTAGGAAGAGAACTCTCCACTGAGCTCTTGGAAGGAAAAGTAGGGCAGGAAATGAAGTCTCTGGGATCCCAAAGCAAGGACCTGATGGAGAAAGCAGACGGCTTGGAGGCAGGTATTGGCAAGTGCACTAGGAAGCCATTGGGCTGCTCCCCCTCAGCAGGCAGCTCTGCACAAGGCCCTCTAGGAGCAAAACTCAGGAAGCTCTGGATTCAGATGCCACTACCAAGGAACAGTCCAGGTGCTGCTCCAGACCATCAGCTCCAGGAGGACAGGGACCCTGTCTAGCTTGCTCATGGCAGTGAGTAGACCGGTAATTGGTACATGCTAGGTGCTGAATAGAATTTGTATAAAGAGCTAACTAGTTAATAATTCACAGGACAGTTGCTTAGCCTGTTGAGGCTGCTATAGCAAAATATCATAAACTGGGTGGCTTAAAAACAACAGGCATTTATTTATTTATTTATTTATTTATTTATTTATTTATGGAATCTGTCTCTGTAGCCCAGGCTGAAGTGCAGTGGTGCAACCTCAGCTTGCTACAACCTCCACCTCCTGGGTTCAAGCGATTCTCCTGCCTCAGCCTCCTGAGTAGCTGGGATTACAGGCATATGCCACCACATCCGGCTAATGTTTGTATTTTTAGTAGAGACAGGGTTTTGCCATGTTGGTCAGGCTGGTCCTGAACTCCTGACCTCAAGTAATTCACCTGCCTCGGCCTCCCAAAGTGCTGGGATTACAGGCATGAGTCACCACACCCTGCCTATTTCTCACAGTTTTGGAAGCTGGAACTCCAAGATCAGGGTGCCAGCATGGTTCTGTTGTGGGCCCTCTATGGCTTGCAGACTGCCAACTTCTTATTGGAAAGAAAGCCCAAGAGCTCTCTGGGGTGGTTTATTTGTTTATTTAGAGATAGGGTCTCACTCTGTCACCCAGGCTGGAGTGCAGTGGTGCAATCACAGCTCACTGCTGCCTCTGCCTCCTGGGCTCAAGTGATCCTCCCACCTCAGCGTTCTGAGTAGCTGGGACCACAGGCATGCACCACCATGCCTGGCTAATTTTTGTATTTTTAGTAGAGATGAGGTTTCACCATGTTGCTCAGGCTGGTCTGACTTCTGGACTCAAGCAATCTGCCCATCTCTGCCTCCCAAGTGCTGGGATTACAGGCATGAGCCACCATGTCCAGCCTGGGGTCCCTTTTATAAGGCTACTTATCCTGTTTATGAGGGCTCCACCATCATAACCTAATTACTTCCTAAAGTTCCTACCTCCTCATACCATCACCTTGGGATTAGAGCTTCAACATACAAATTTTATAGGGACACAAACATTTAATTCATTGCAGCAGCACTTTCTTTTTGTTTTATAATCTCTTTTCTCCTGAAATAAAAAAGACACGTATCCATGTTATAAAACATCAAAAACACACACAAACAGAAAACATCAAAACGTGCTAGAATCAAAAGATCTTTACGTGCTGGGTGTAGTGGCTTATGCCTGTAATCCCAGGACTTTAGGAGGCCAGGACAGGAGAATCACTTGAGAACGAGAGTTTGAGACCAGCCTGGCCAACGTAGTGAAACCCGGTCTCTACTAATACAAAAAATTAGCCAGGTGTAGTGGCGCACACATGTAATCCCAACTACTTGGGAGACTGAGACAGAGAATCGCTTGAACCCAGGAGGCAAAAGTTGCAGTGAGCCAAGATCATTTGAAGATAAAATGGTAAGCATAATAACCTGGTTACAAAATGTGTTTATAGTATGATATTACTTTTAAAACCATGAATACGTAAGTATTGATAGCTACATGCAAAAATAGCTAGGTGGGGTGACAGAGTGAGACTGTCTCAAAAGAAAAAATATACTTTTTAAAAAAGAAAAAATTTTAAAAAGGTCTTTCTGAAGATCTTTTGAATTGTTACATATTATTTGACTTCGTGGATTCCTTGGTTGCATAAATGCAAGGAGTGACATTTTGAAATGGCCAAGATGCCTCCTCTTCTGTATTTCCTTCTTCTAGGACACTTCGCCCAATCAGATGGCAGCTAGACTGAGCTGCTGCCATCACCTCAGGAAAGTCATGATGTAAGAAATACACACATCTGACTTTCAACTTTTCAGGTGGCAGAAAATCTATTTTTTCTCAGCGGGTATGACAGATTAAAGATGACTGTGAAGGCCGGGCACGGTGGCTCAC
>NW_012100632.1:584048-587127 GCF_000951045.1 Mandrillus leucophaeus | reverse complement strand
CAACAACAACAACAAAAAGATGACTGTGAATTCTTCACCACTGCTCCCATTAGGAGGCGGGGTCCATGCCCCTTCCTGCTGAAGCCAGGTGGGTTCTGTGATTGCTTGAGCAATGGAATAGGGCGGAAGTAATGCTATGCCAGTTGTCAGGCCCAAGATTAGAGACCGGCAGCTTCTGCCTCCTGCTTCCAGAGCCAGGCCCCGGGCCTCCGTGTGGGCGGTCTGACTTTCTGCAGCAGCCACGCCATGAGAATCTCGAGCTGTGTGGAGAAGCGCCGGAGACCAGACCTCATGTGAAGACAGGGCAGGAGGCCGAGGAGCACCCCAGCACCCCCAGACATGTGCATGAAAAGCCTCCTTGCAAGTGAATCTCTCGGCTCCCTCCAAACGCTTCCCAAATTCTTGACCCACACTGCTGCGACCAAAATAGGGTTGCTAGAGTTAGCAAATGGAACTACAGGATGTTCAGTCACATTTGAATTTTAGATAAACAAGGAATTTTTTTTAGTCTAGGTATCTCTCAAATATTGCATGGGATTGCATGGGACATATCTACACTAAAAAATTGTACGTTATCTGAAATTCAAATTTAACTCAGGTTAAATTTTTATCTGTGTAGTAGAGATAGAAGTTAATTTTTTAAGCTTGAAGATAAAATATTTACAGTATTTACAGGTAAAAGATCTGCAGTATTTTATCTGGCAAGCGTAGACTAAAATAATATGCGTGTTTCATACCACTAAGTTTCACTGTTTGTCATGTAACAATAGACAACTAGGATAGTGGGGACAGAAAGGAATCTGGGATAGCTGATACACCAAATGTGGAGGTATACAGTCCCTAGACAGAGCCATTTTTTTCACCCTTGGAAGCAAAAATAGAAATAAAACACTTGGTGCCTCCTCCCCTTGCCTCCCTCTCCCAGGTTGAGTCTGTTCCTGTGGGGTGGGACACATGGCAGTGCAGAGATGTAGGGAGTGACCTCAGAAAGCAGAGGGCAACTGGGTCTTTCAGCACAGCCAGTGGCCTGAGGGTGAAGTCCCTGCATTCCAAGAAGGCATGGAAATGCTGTTGTAGAGCCAGTGTGCCCAAAGAAGACTCAGGGCCAGGGTGAGGATGGAGGTGTGGACCATGACCCAGTAATGAACGGCAAGGAGGCCCTCTGTATTAGTCCATTCTCACACTGCTGTAAAGACATTCCTGAAACTGGGTAACTTATAAAGAGGCTTAATCAGCTCACGGTTCCGTGGGCTGTACAGGCTTCTGCTTCTGGGGAGGCCTCAGCACAGTTACCATCATGGCAAAAGGGTAAGGGGAAGCAGGCAAATATTCACATGGCCGGCAGGAGAGAGAGAAAAGGGGAGGTGCTACACACTTTTAAACAAGCAAATCTCAGGAGACCTCTATCATAAGACAGCCACAGGTGGATGGTGCTAAATCATTAGAAACCACCCCCATGATCCAGTCACCTCCCACCAGACCCTACCTTCAACCTTGGGGATTACAATTTGACATGCAATTTGGGTGGGGATACAGACCTAAACCATATCACCCTTTCAGCGTGGACGCCCTTCCACCACCTCACTCTCACCACCCCACCATGTTTGGTACTAAACACCGTCCTTGGCCCTGGGAAAAAGCCAAGGCAGCCCTCACATGGATTGAGATTAATTTCCTTCATTCAGTGAGGTGTGTCTCAGAATAAAAACTCAGCTCAGGTCACAGAAAATATGAAATGTATGTTTCTAGCCCAAATAAGTTCATAACATTTCTACCTGCTGCAAACCGTTTTATACCACACTGCGGTTATATTCAAATTGGACAAAAAAATCTACATTTGTGTGCATTATTACTGACACCCCTAAGTTCTCTTTCACATGCCACGTTCAGGCTTCCAAAGTCAGTTGAGGGACCATTTCAAATAGTCACATGGCCATTGCAGGGCAGGCTGATTAAGAGCATGGACTCTGGGGCTAGACTGCCAGGCTCTGTCATCTAATGGCTGTGTGTCCTTGAGCTAATTACTTAACCTCCCTGGACCTCCATTTCTTTAACTGTAAAATGGCAATAACAGTAATATTTACCCCAGAGCATTGCCATTAGAATGAAGCAAACCTGGCTTATGGTATGTGTTCATAAGTCTTAGCCATTGTTTTTTCTTTGAGCACTTACATGGAGATAACATTTCTTATTATCTATCTAGTTATTGTTAGAGAGACTGGGTCTTGCTGTGTTGCCCAACTGGTCTTGAACTCCTGGGCTCAAGCCATCTGCCCACCTCAGCCTCCCAAATATCTGGGACTACAGGTGTACACCACCATGCACGGTTTCTTACTGTTTTATAAAAACCAGTGGAAAATGGAAATGTAGAAATGTTGCTGCCTATGAAAATCAAATTGTGACAAAGATAGGAAATCATGCATACCAGAGGCAGGAAATCTTCATCCTCAATGAATACCCTCTGGATTTGTCTGTCACCTGTAGGTTCAATTGTTAAGGAAAAAAAAAAGATTAAAAAAAAACATGCAAAATCTAGAAACACACTGTAACAGACACTATCAGTGCCCCTCCTTGTCACCTGTACCACATTCACTATTTCTGTGCACTCAAGCCTGGCCTCGGCTGCCTGCCTCTGGACTCGCCTCAGGACTCCCCCTGGGCCCTGGGGCCTGCTGTGTGTGTTCTGCAGGACCGCATTGCCAAGTGGTAATTTGCTTGCTAAATCATCTTTCGTTAGCTCCCTTTCTTTTTTAGGGGGTAGGGGGCAGGGTTTTACTCTGTTGCCCAGATGGAGTGCAGTGGCATGATCATGGCTCACAGCAGCCCTAGACTCCTGGGCTCAAGCAGTCCTCCTGCCTCAGCCTCCCAAAGCGCTGGAATTACAGGTGTAAGCCACTGCACCCAGCTTATTATAGCTTTCTTTATATCCTTTTCTGTTTTTCTCTTTCCTCTACCTTGTCAGCATTTCTTGGAATCACCCCAAAAATAAACTACCTGCAATCAGATTTTTGTCTTAGATGTTACTTTTGGGAAAACACAAACTAAGACACATATTAAAGATTATATCTAAAAGGTTAGG
>NW_012100632.1:580500-582948 GCF_000951045.1 Mandrillus leucophaeus | reverse complement strand
TTGGGGATTACAATTTGACATGCAATTTGGGTGGGGATACAGACCTAAACCATATCACCCTTTCAGCGTGGACGCCCTTCCACCACCTCACTCTCACCACCCCACCATGTTTGGTACTAAACACCGTCCTTGGCCCTGGGAAAAAGCCAAGGCAGCCCTCACATGGATTGAGATTAATTTCCTTCATTCAGTGAGGTGTGTCTCAGAATAAAAACTCAGCTCAGGTCACAGAAAATATGAAATGTATGTTTCTAGCCCAAATAAGTTCATAACATTTCTACCTGCTGCAAACCGTTTTATACCACACTGCGGTTATATTCAAATTGGACAAAAAAATCTACATTTGTGTGCATTATTACTGACACCCCTAAGTTCTCTTTCACATGCCATGTTCAGGCTTCCAAAGTCAGTTGAGGGACCATTTCAAATAGTCACATGGCCATTGCAGGGCAGGCTGATTAAGAGCATGGACTCTGGGGCTAGACTGCCAGGCTCTGTCATCTAATGGCTGTGTGTCCTTGAGCTAATTACTTAACCTCCCTGGACCTCCATTTCTTTAACTGTAAAATGGCAATAACAGTAATATTTACCCCAGAGCATTGCCATTAGAATGAAGCAAACCTGGCTTATGGTATGTGTTCATAAGTCTTAGCCATTGTTTTTTCTTTGAGCACTTACATGGAGATAACATTTCTTATTATCTATCTAGTTATTGTTAGAGAGACTGGGTCTTGCTGTGTTGCCCAACTGGTCTTGAACTCCTGGGCTCAAGCCATCTGCCCACCTCAGCCTCCCAAATATCTGGGACTACAGGTGTACACCACCATGCACGGTTTCTTACTGTTTTATAAAAACCAGTGGAAAATGGAAATGTAGAAATGTTGCTGCCTATGAAAATCAAATTGTGACAAAGATAGGAAATCATGCATACCAGAGGCAGGAAATCTTCATCCTCAATGAATACCCTCTGGATTTGTCTGTCACCTGTAGGTTCAATTGTTAAGGAAAAAAAAAAGATTAAAAAAAAACATGCAAAATCTAGAAACACACTGTAACAGACACTATCAGTGCCCCTCCTTGTCACCTGTACCACATTCACTATTTCTGTGCACTCAAGCCTGGCCTCGGCTGCCTGCCTCTGGACTCGCCTCAGGACTCCCCCTGGGCCCTGGGGCCTGCTGTGTGTGTTCTGCAGGACCGCATTGCCAAGTGGTAATTTGCTTGCTAAATCATCTTTCGTTAGCTCCCTTTCTTTTTTAGGGGGTAGGGGGCAGGGTTTTACTCTGTTGCCCAGATGGAGTGCAGTGGCATGATCATGGCTCACAGCAGCCCTAGACTCCTGGGCTCAAGCAGTCCTCCTGCCTCAGCCTCCCAAAGCGCTGGAATTACAGGTGTAAGCCACTGCACCCAGCTTATTATAGCTTTCTTTATATCCTTTTCTGTTTTTCTCTTTCCTCTACCTTGTCAGCATTTCTTGGAATCACCCCAAAAATAAACTACCTGCAATCAGATTTTTGTCTTAGATGTTACTTTTGGGAAAACACAAACTAAGACACATATTAAAGATTATATCTAAAAGGTTAGGTACAATTTAGTTATTTGATCCTGTTATTTGCAACAACATGAATGAACCTGAAGGACATTACACTAAGTGAACAAAGTTAGGCACAGAAAGACAGTGGAATTGGCCCTCTCTACTCATGAGTACCTCCTTGGATTCAACCGATGGTGGATTGAAAATGCAGTCAGGCCTATGATGATTGTGACTTTTCTTGTCATTGTTCCCTAAACAATACAGTATAACAGCTATATACATTGTGCTAGGTATTATGAGTAATCTCAAGATGATATAAAGTTGGCCAGGCACGGTGGCTCATGCCTGTTATCCCAGTACTTTGGGAGGCCGAAGCAGGCGGATCACATGAGGCTAGGAGTTTGAGACCAGCCTGGCCAGCATGGCAAAAGGCTGTCTCTACTAAAATTACAAAAATTAGCGAGGTGTGGTGGTGGGTACCTGTAATCCCAGCTACTTGGGAGGCTGAGGCAAGAGAGTCACTTGAGCCCAGGAGGCAGAGTTTGCAGTGAGCCAAGATTGTGCCACTGCACTCCAGCCTGGGCAACACAGTGAGACCCTGTCTCAAAGAAACAAAACAAAACAAAATAAAGATGATGTAAAGTATATGGGAGGATGTGCACAGGTTATAGGCAAATACTATGCCGTTTTATAGAAGGGACTTAAGCATCTGCAGAATTTGGTGTCTGCAAGGGTGGGGGTGGTATGGAGGTCCAGAACCAATCCTCCGAGGATACCGAGGGAAAACTGTTTTGCCTGATCCCACTTATATATGGCAGCTGAAAAAGTCAAACTCAGACACAGAGAGTAGAATGGTGACTGCCAGGGACTGGGCAGCAGGGGAAGAAGGGGATATGGGGAGATGTTGGTGAAAT
>NW_012100632.1:566274-580001 GCF_000951045.1 Mandrillus leucophaeus | reverse complement strand
TTTTTTTTTTTAATAAATTACATAAGTTTCAAACCTCTGACTTCTGGGCAGATTTCTAGGAACATAAAGCACTGCTTTGACTCAGTCACTCCATCCCTTGATGGACACTTGGTTTATTTTCAACGGTTGCTAACACAATGCTGCAACAAACATCCTTTTGGCAAAATCTGTGCACACATCCTTGATCTCTTTAGCACAGATTCCCGAGAGGGAGGTCACTGTGTTGAAGGATGTGCATTTCTATTGCCAAACTCCTTATTCTCCCACCGCCTCGCTAGGCCTGGGTCACAGTGTTTTCCCAGCTCAGTTCTCCACTTGCCTGTGTCCCTCACTGAGGGACAGGTAGCTAGTTCACAGGGCACACCCAGAGGGGACATCCAGGGGTGGCACAGGCCTGTGTCCAGTCCCAGCCAGGAGAGACTAAGAGTCAGATGCAGGCTGACCCTGGGAACAAGGTTCAGGCCACTAGAGAATGGAAAGTTTACCCAGGGAAACCCAGGGTGGGGTTTCACCCTGCAGATGGCAGCTGCAAAGGCTAGCTGGCCCGTGTGGCACTTGTGTGCAAGTTAGGAAAGGTTGTCCCTTCCTCAGGTAAAATAAGAAAGGTCAAGTTAGTATAAGCAGCCCTGGCTGTGTCCACACACACCACAGCCCACTCACGGTAGCAGCATGCACACACACACTGGGTGCCACCCTCCCTACCCCCCCACAGCCCCTCCAGGTGAGGTAATCATGTCAAAGTCTTGGAGGCCTTAGAATCAGGCCTTAAAGGGTATCGAGCAGTTGGAGTGCAGATGGGACAGAGGCACACAGGTGTGCAGACAGTTTGTGCACAGCCCCAAGAGCCACTGTGAGTTTAGGTCAAAGGGTGTTCTCCCCAGCTACCTGCCTAGAGACCTAGTCAATCTGCCGTCCAGTGTGCTCATGTAAATTAGCATGTCTACCATGTGGATGACAACCCTTAGATGTAGGTGCCCTTGAGCAGTACTCAACCTGACTTCCTGAACATGGGCCACAAGGCACCATCCTTTCAAGGTCTATGAGCTGTACCTGAGTGGCAGACCCTACCTGCTGGTAGGCTTCAGCTCCTCAGGCAAGACCTTCCAGCCCTGCTCAGCAGAAGCCCAGGGATGCAACAGAGACTTCAGAGACTTGAACACGGAGGGACTGAGAAGGCAGGATCCACCCCAGGCCGCAGCATCTCCAGAAGTAGCTCCCTGGGCTCAGACCAGCAAATTAAAGGCACTGAAGATAAAAGAGGGAGGCTTCAGTAAGCAGCTAGGCAAAATGAAAGCCCAAGGGCTGTTTTATGGCCTCCTAATGGGAAGATTCTGATGCACCTTATTATGCGCAATCAAGCGCTTATAATTACAGAAACCCGGGAGACTCAGAGGCGGCCTCCTGGCTTTGGCTTTCACTCCCAGCTGGCCTTGACAAATCACGATTTCTCATCTCCTCGCCCACAGGAATCTAGGAACATGCTAATTGCCCCAGATTTTGGCAGCAGGCCCCACCCACTCCTGGGCTAGACACTGCACACCTGCCCCTCCCCAGCCCAGGAGCTAGCAAGCTCTAGCAGTGTGTGTCCAGCCAGAGCCTGGAAGCCTCTGGGTAGAGCAGCCCCCACCCTTCCGCCATGGGTAAACAGAGGGACGCTAGGAGTGGGGGCGGCCATGGTTAGCGGGATGGCCAACCTGGAAGGGCCAGTCCGACTGCTGCTGCCTGCTGCACACTGCATTTTGTTGATTTTATTGTTGAGCTCCCCCTATAAAAATAAGAGCTCCACGAGGAAGGGTTTGTATTCGTTTCCCATTGCTGCTATAACAAGTCCCCACAAACCTAACTAAGTGGCTTAAAACACAGAAATGTATTATCTTACAGTTCTGCAGGTCAGAAGCCTGACTGTGCTCAAATCAAGGGCAGGGCTGCATTCCTTTCTGGAGCCTCCAGAGGGGACCCCAGTTCCTTGCTTTCTCCAGCTTCTACAGGCTGCTTGCTTTCCTTGGGTGGTGGCCTCTTCCTGCATCTTGGAAAAAGCCAGGAATCACATCACTTAGACCCCGGTGTCCATCCTCGCACCTCCTTCTCTGACTCTCTTGCCTCCCTCTTCTAAGAACGCTTGGGATTACATTAGGCCCACCTGGATAATCCAAGGCACCCTCCCTCTCTCCCAGTCAGCTGATGAGCACCTTAATTCCACCTGCAACCTTAAGTCTCTCTTGCCATGTAACATAACATAGTCAGGATTGCAGGGATTAGGGCATGGACATCTCTGGGGGCAGGGAGGATCATTATACCTACCATAGGGCTAGTGTCTCTTGTTCCCTAGCCCCAGTGACTAGAACAGAGTCTGGCTCATAGTAGGCCCTCAAGAAAGACATGTTGAATGAATTCATGAATAAATACATGAATAATTAGAAATACTATTTAAGGCTGGGTACAGTGATGCACTCTTATAATCTCAGAACTTTGGGAAGCCATGGTGGGAGGACTGTTTGAACCCAGGAGTTCGAGGCCAGCCTAGGCAACATAATGAGACTCCCAGTCTCTACAAAAATAAAAAAATTAGCCGGGTATGGTGGGGTACACCTCTAGTCCCAGCTATTTGGGAGGCTGAGGTAGAAGGATCACTTGAGCCTGGGAGGTAGAGGCTGCGGTGAGCTATGATCATGCCATTGTACTCCAGCCTGAGTGACAGGGTGAGACCCTGTCACACAAAAAAAGAATAAATGCAATATTATAGCAAACAGCTATCATGCTTACTAAGTACCAGGCACTGTTCAAAGTGCTTTACAAATATTTACTCATTTAATCCCCAGCAGTTCTGTGATGTACAATTTTGTTATTATCCGCATCTGTAGATAAGGAAATTAAGGCACCAAGGAGGAGCCCGCCCAAGGTGCCACAGCTAGTGAGTGGTGAAGCTGGGATTTGCTCTCACATTTACTGAGCCTACCTATTGTGCATCCAGCCCTGGCTGAACATGTTACATTTCTGATCTCATTTCATCCTCAGAGAGGCCATAAGGGATGTGGGTGGAATAGGAACAGAATTAACAGGGACAGAATTAAGTCACTGGAGCAGCTGAGGAACTCTGAGACATTCTGTGGCTCAGCTGGGGTAATGAATTGTGTATTGCTTTTTAAGTCTCCTTTGCTAATTAGACCACGACCCACCCCCCACAAGCAGACCACAGATGTCTGGGTTCCCACCATGATGCGGGGCTCCTGCCTCAGCCCTTGCTCCCAGCTTCTGCCCCTAACCATTGCAACTAGTGCCCAGGCCCCTGCAGACGGCAGCAGGCCTTGACCTTCACCTGAAGCTGAACCTGGCAGGTCTGCCTCCGGGAAGGCTCTTCTCCAAGGGCACAGGAACTGGCTTCAAACCTCACCCAGAGCTCAAGTTGCTTTGCCTGTTTCCCTGATGACAACCATGGGGACCCCCATAGCTGGGCCCTATTCATGTTTTGCACATCCTGGAGCTGTTTGTTCTCTAGATGCTGGTCTTGGCCACCAGCCCTGTGACAAGCTGCCCCTCTGTGATAAGCTCCCCGCCGCCCCCAGAAGCATGCCGCAAGCACCAAAGACCGCAAGCACCAAAACCTGCAGGAAGCCCCTAAACATGGCGCCCAGCTCCCTCCAGCCCTGCAGGGAGAGTGCTGTTCAGGCAGGGAGGGGGAACTGCGCTCTCTCACTCGCATCTTAACCTTTGCAATCAAAGCCAAGAAGAGGGAAACTCTTGTGCCTGCCAGCACAGTGGGGCATCGCATTTTCTGTTCCTGCCAGCACATTTTTCTAGGTCAATGTCAGATCAGGGAAATCCAATACTGCATGTCCCAATGTTTTATTTGAAAACAGAGAAGTTGCTTTCCAAAATAAATAGTGTTTACAAGTAAAGCCTGGAGAAGCCTCCATTAGAAATGGACTCTGGGCCCAGGCAGGATAGACGTTTCCTGGAGGCTTTGATTGATGTAAACCCGACATCAGCCCCAGCTTCAGGCCTAAAAGGAGAGGCTGGGCTGAGGAAGAACACGTGTATATACGCATATGTATTGATGTGTGCCCGTACATGGGTATGCGTGTGCATTTGCACAAGTGTGCATTTGTATGTAGCCTTAAGGGTCTCTGGGTATGATTAGCACGAATAGTAAGTTGGGGGGGGGCTGATACATGTGTCCTTGTATGCATTTATGTGTACAGGCATGTGAATGTGAGTGTGTGTGTGTATGTGTGTGATGTGACACCCAGCCCTGTTTCTCAGACACCCAGTCCTCTTTCTGGACACTCCCTTCTCCTCCTTGTACCTGTTCTTTTTCTTTTTTCTTTTCTTTTTCCTTTTTTTTTTTTTTTTGACACAGAGTCTTGCACTGTCACCCAGGCTGGAGTGCAGTGATGCAATCTCCATTCACTGCAACCTCCGCCTCTCAGGTTCAAGCGATTCTCCTGCCTCAACCTCCCAAGTAGCTGGGATTACAGGTGTCCATCACCATGCCCAGCTAATTTTTCGTATTTTTAGTAGAGACAGGGTTTCACTATGTTGGCCAGGCTGGTCTTGAACTCCTGACCTCGTGATCCGTGTGTCTCGGCCTCCCAAAGTGCTGGGATTACAGGCATGAGCCACTGTGCCCAGCCCCTGTTCTTTTTCTTAACTGATTGAGGGGCTGGGGCTCAGATCTTGACACACTGTGACAGGCACTTCCTCTGCTATATCTCTTCTTGGTGCCTACCCACTGCTCCCTCCCAATTTGATGTTAACTTGTGTAGACCAATACAGTCCAGTTTCTGGTTACTGCGTTAGGACCCAGCAATTTGAGCCCAGGCTATGTTAACAGCCCTCTGTAAATGGTACCATGCACTGCCCCGGAAGGTCTCTGGTGTCACTTCTCGCTGACGTCACCCTGACTGCAGGATCTCCCTCACAGACCTCCTACTTCTGCTGTCAGTGCAATCCTCTCCAGGCCTTGGCAATTTCCATGCTCAAGCCCCTGCCTGCCTGATGACCGCCTGTCTCATTAACCTCAGGCAACTCAGCCTGGTTTCCAAGATCTGAGTGATCTTCTTAGCAAATTCTCTTCTCGGTGTGTCCCCTTCATGAGCACCTTGGCCAAGTTGCCCCATGCTGTGTTAGCTCTGGCCCCTCCCTTACCCACCTCTGAGCATTTCTTTGCTCACACTGTTCCTCTATCCTAACACCATTCCCTGCTGCCACTTCTCTCTCATTTGCTCTGGCGGTCCAAACTCTATGCTGCTTCAAGACCAGTTCTAATCTCACCCACTTTCTCTATGAGGCCTTAGAAGAGCCTCCAGCCCCACACAACTTTCCCATCAGACTGTGGCTCATGGGATGACACACTGCCCTGTGTGTTGCCTAAGAATTGTTTTCAGGTTGCTTCACGGGCTTTATCTCGCCTTCTCACCTAGATTGCAATCTCCTTCTAGGCTAGAATTGAGCCCGGTGCTGCCTTTGAACGAGCTGTGGAACCCGACACAGGTCTGGACACAGTATAGCCAGGGGATGAGGGCTTGTGGGTGAGTGCACGCGGAAAGGCACACTTGGCTGAGGGTGGTAATGCCGCAAAACTGTGTCCTAGGCACTGTGTTTTGTGATTTATCTGCCCTAGCTTATCTAATAATAACTGTGGCGGCAGAGTAGTATTATCCCCAGTTTAGAGATGAGAAAACAGAGGTTGAAAGAGATCAGGTGACCTCTCTGAAGCCACAAAAGTAGTCCAGTTGTCTCTTGCTAACTATGGGGGTTTGGCTGCCTGATCCCCTTGGATTCCAAAGTCTGCGGATGCTCAAGTCCCACAGTCAGCCCTGTAGAGCCCTTGAATACAGGACACTTTGCTTGTAAACAGCAAAATCAGGGGTTAATCCTAGGTGTGTCTGACTGCCTTTTTCAGAACCTTATAACAACCGTATCTGTGGGAGGCAGCGTGCTAAGAGTGAACTCTGAAATTCTACAGCACACCCTACCCACAAGAGATCAGAGTAAGTTCTAGGGTGGCACTGTCCAACAGAACTTTCAATGATGGAAATGTTTATTTCTGTGCTGACATGAGAGCCACTGGCCACGTATGGCCATCGAGCACTTGAAATGTGGCTAATGAAGAACTGGATTTTAAATTTTATTTTGTCTTAATTTGTTTGTTTGTTTGAGACAGGGTCTCGCTCTGTCACCCAGGCTGGAGTGCAGTGGCGTGATCTTGGCTCATCGTAGCCACAAACTCCTGGGCTCCAGCAATCCTCCCACCCTGTCTCTTATACACATCTAGATGTGTATAATGTGCCCGTACATGGGTATGCGTGTGCATTTGCACAAGTGTGCATTTGTATGTAGCCTTAAGGGTCTCTGGGTATGATTAGCACGAATAGTAAGTTGGGGGGGGGCTGATACATGTGTCCTTGTATGCATTTATGTGTACAGGCATGTGAATGTGAGTGTGTGTGTGTATGTGTGTGATGTGACACCCAGCCCTGTTTCTCAGACACCCAGTCCTCTTTCTGGACACTCCCTTCTCCTCCTTGTACCTGTTCTTTTTCTTTTTTCTTTTCTTTTTTCTTTTTTTTTTTTTTTTGACACAGAGTCTTGCACTGTCACCCAGGCTGGAGTGCAGTGATGCAATCTCCATTCACTGCAACCTCCGCCTCTCAGGTTCAAGCGATTCTCCTGCCTCAACCTCCCAAGTAGCTGGGATTACAGGTGTCCATCACCATGCCCAGCTAATTTTTCGTATTTTTAGTAGAGACAGGGTTTCACTATGTTGGCCAGGCTGGTCTTGAACTCCTGACCTCGTGATCCGTGTGTCTCGGCCTCCCAAAGTGCTGGGATTACAGGCATGAGCCACTGTGCCCAGCCCCTGTTCTTTTTCTTAACTGATTGAGGGGCTGGGGCTCAGATCTTGACACACTGTGACAGGCACTTCCTCTGCTATATCTCTTCTTGGTGCCTACCCACTGCTCCCTCCCAATTTGATGTTAACTTGTGTAGACCAATACAGTCCAGTTTCTGGTTACTGCGTTAGGACCCAGCAATTTGAGCCCAGGCTATGTTAACAGCCCTCTGTAAATGGTACCATGCACTGCCCCGGAAGGTCTCTGGTGTCACTTCTCGCTGACGTCACCCTGACTGCAGGATCTCCCTCACAGACCTCCTACTTCTGCTGTCAGTGCAATCCTCCCCAGGCCTTGCCAATTTCCATGCTCAAGCCCCTGCCTGCCTGATGACCGCCTGTCTCATTAACCTCAGGCAACTCAGCCTGGTTTCCAAGATCTGAGTGATCTTCTTAGCAAATTCTCTTCTCGGTGTGTCCCCTTCATGAGCACCTTGGCCAAGTTGCCCCATGCTGTGTTAGCTCTGGCCCCTCCCTTACCCACCTCTGAGCATTTCTTTGCTCACACTGTTCCTCTATCCTAACACCATTCCCTGCTGCCACTTCTCTCTCATTTGCTCTGGCGGTCCAAACTCTATGCTGCTTCAAGACCAGTTCTAATCTCACCCACTTTCTCTATGAGGCCTTAGAAGAGCCTCCAGCCCCACACAACTTTCCCATCAGACTGTGGCTCATGGGATGACACACTGCCCTGTGTGTTGCCTAAGAATTGTTTTCAGGTTGCTTCACGGGCTTTATCTCGCCTTCTCACCTAGATTGCAATCTCCTTCTAGGCTAGAATTGAGCCCGGTGCTGCCTTTGAACGAGCTGTGGAACCCGACACAGGTCTGGACACAGTATAGCCAGGGGATGAGGGCTTGTGGGTGAGTGCACGCGGAAAGGCACACTTGGCTGAGGGTGGTAATGCCGCAAAACTGTGTCCTAGGCACTGTGTTTTGTGATTTATCTGCCCTAGCTTATCTAATAATAACTGTGGCGGCAGAGTAGTATTATCCCCAGTTTAGAGATGAGAAAACAGAGGTTGAAAGAGATCAGGTGACCTCTCTGAAGCCACAAAAGTAGTCCAGTTGTCTCTTGCTAACTATGGGGGTTTGGCTGCCTGATCCCCTTGGATTCCAAAGTCTGCGGATGCTCAAGTCCCACAGTCAGCCCTGTAGAGCCCTTGAATACAGGACACTTTGCTTGTAAACAGCAAAATCAGGGGTTAATCCTAGGTGTGTCTGACTGCCTTTTTCAGAACCTTATAACAACCGTATCTGTGGGAGGCAGCGTGCTAAGAGTGAACTCTGAAATTCTACAGCACACCCTACCCACAAGAGATCAGAGTAAGTTCTAGGGTGGCACTGTCCAACAGAACTTTCAATGATGGAAATGTTTATTTCTGTGCTGACATGAGAGCCACTGGCCACGTATGGCCATCGAGCACTTGAAATGTGGCTAATGAAGAACTGGATTTTAAATTTTATTTTGTCTTAATTTGTTTGTTTGTTTGTTTGAGACAGGGTCTCGCCCTGTCACCCAGGCTGGAGTGCAGTGGCGTGATCTTGGCTCATCGTAGCCACAACTTCCCGGGCTCAGGTGATTCTCCCACCTCAGCCTCCCAAGTAGCTAGGACTATAGGTGCGCACCACCATGCCCGGCTACATTTTTTTTTGTAGAGACAGGTTTCGACAAGTTGTCCAGCCTGGTCTCAAACTCCTGGGGTCCAGAGATCTGCCCACCTCAGCCCCCCAAAGTGCTGGGATTACAGGTATGAGCTACCACCCCCAGCCTGCTTATTTCATCTTAATTAAAACTTAAGTGCTGTGGTCACATGTGACTAGTGGCTTCCATATTGGACAGTGCTTCCCAACCACGTCCATGTCAAGTTGACATAGAAAATACAACTTATGCAATAATGAGGCTGTTTGCTGCCAGAGGCAACTGCCTCAAGGGGTCCTGCCTTCCTGGCCTCACCCAGCCTCCCTCAACAAACCTATAGGCCACTTTAGGCACACTAGCTCTTCACAATGGTCAAGCTGCCTGCCAGCTCCTAGCCTCTGGGTCTGGAACACCAAAGTCATTGTGATCGTGAGAAATGCCAGCATAGGAGATGTGCAGGACTTTGTCAATTCTTGTACGGCGTCCTTTCCTCCATTCCACACACAGTGCCTGGCCCTGGGCCGGGGCTGGGGTAAAAAGAACTCAGAGCCAGCACTCCTACGAGGCCCTCTGAGTCATAGGCTCCAAAGTGTTCTTTTTGGTAGTACTTTGGCGCCCCCTCCTGGGCATCCTGCAGAGTTCAGGTGCACATAAATTTGCCAGAGGGGGACAAGGACTTGGCCCCGGGACTGACCACAGGGCTGTCAAAGACTTCCAGCCCAGCTGGCCAGCCAAGTGAGGGAATGCTTGCCCTTTGTCCAGGCCCAGCTGGGGCAGCTCTTTCTCCTGCAGGGAAAAGGCACTTTACCGGCAGCGCTGGGGAAGAGGCAGGGGACGCAGTTGAGTCTGGAAACGGAAGCATTCCAGAGCCCAGGTGTCTGGGCCCCTGTGCACTCTTCACACTGTGCCAGCCCTGGATTTGCAGGGAGAAACCAGAGAGGATGACTTGGCGGAGGCCCTTTCGGAAGTAACTGGGAAGCAGGCGAGGATGTGAGGTCAAGGCTGGTCTCTGAGGTGGAGGAGTTGGCCACAGGGAGAGAGAGGATAGGAAAGGACTTTGCAGTGGAGGGGGCAGCCAGGGAAAGCCCTGGAGGAGAAGGGGAGGATGGTCGCCGGGGCATTAAAGCGGTCAGGGTGGCCAGAGTGGGGAGGATATGTGGAGAGGAGAGGGATGTGAGGGTGCTGAGGTGAGGAGGCTGAGGTAGGAGGATCGAATGAGCCCAAGAGATCAAGGCTGCAGTGAACTGAGATCATGCCACTGCACTCCTGCCTGGGAACAAGACCCTGTCTAAAAAAAAATGTGAAAACCATTCTTAGCTCTCAGGGCACACAGACACAGGTGGCAGGCAGAGTTTGGCTTGAGAGATGTAGTTTACTCACTCTCATTCTATCAGAAGGTGCCGGGATGGTGCATGGACAGGCCAAGCCATCTCCCACCCTCCAGCCTTTCCTCATCACTTCACTTTCAAGTCTCAGGAAGCCACCAAGCTGGGTTTCAACAGCACCTCCTCCAAGAGGACTTTTCTGACCTTGCCAGTCCAAGTTAGCCTCCCCCACTGTATTACTCCATTTTCACGCTGCAGTAAAGAACTACCTGAGACAGGATAATTTATAAAGAAAAGAGGTTTAACTGACTCGCAGTTCCACAGGCTTAACAGGAAGCATGACTGGGAAGCCTCACGACACTTACAATCATGGCGGAAGGCGAAGAGGAAGCAAGACCTTC
Source organism: Mandrillus leucophaeus (assembly GCF_000951045.1). NCBI lineage: Eukaryota > Metazoa > Chordata > Mammalia > Primates > Cercopithecidae > Mandrillus > Mandrillus leucophaeus. The sequence goes on along the minus strand of NW_012100632.1, from coordinate 569,742 downwards.
TTCACATGGTGGCAGGAGAGAGAGCAAGGGATCTACCACATGCTTTTAAACCATTAGATCTCATGAGAACTCACTATCATGAGAATGGCAATGGGGAAAACAGCCCCCATGATCCAATCACATCCTACCAGGTCCCTTCCTCCACACGTGGGGATGACAATTCTAGATGAGATTTGGGTGGGGACAGAGAGCCAAACCATATCACCCGCCAACTTTGTGCCCCTTATAAAGTTACTGACCAGTAACTTACTGACCTCTGTGTGTGTATATGTGTGCATGTATATATGTTTTTATGTGTGTGTGTGCATGTGTGTATGTGCGTGTGTGTGTATGTGTGTATATGTGTGTATGCATGTGTGTGTATGCATGTGTGTGCATGTGTGTGTGTGTATGTGTGTATATGTGTGTGTATGCATGTGTGTGTATGTGTGCATTTGTGTATGTGTATGTATTGTGTGTGTGTGTGTGTGAGCTCCCTTCCTTGCACCAGCCCTGTGCTGTCCAGTGCAGGAGCCCCTAGCCTTATGTGGCTATTTAGTGCTTGAAATGTGGTGAGTCCAAATTGAGTTGTGCTGTGGGTGTAAAATACACACAGAATTTCAAGCAGCACAGAAAACAAAAATATAAAATATTTCATTAATTTTCCAGCTCTTAGGGAAGTTGATGAATTTTAATTACTGAATTTTATTTTAATTACATGTTAAAATGACAAGATATTGGATATATTGGGTTAAATATATTATTAAATGTATTTTTATTTATTTCTTTTTACTTTTTTTAATTTTTTGAGACAGAGTCTCACTTTGTCCCCTAGGCTGGAGTGCAGTGGCATGATCATGGCTCACTGCAGTCTCGAACTCCTGGGCTCCAGCAATCCTCCCACCTCAGCCGCCCGAATATCTGGGACTGCAGGGCGCACCACCATGCCTGGCTAATTTTTACATTTTTTGTGGAGACAGGGTCTTGTTAAGTTGCCCAGGCTGGTCTCGGACTCCTGACTTCAAGTAATCTTCCCACTTCGGCCTCCCAAAGTTCTGGGATTACAGGCATGAGCCACTACACCTATCCTTCTTATTTTTTATTTTTTTGAGACAGAGTCTCACTCTGTTGCCCAGGCTGGAGTGCAGTGGTGTGATCACGGCTCACTGCAGCCTCATCTTCCTGGGTTCAAGTGATCACTACCTTAGCTTCCTGAGTAGCTGAACCTATAGGAGCATGCCACCACAACTGGCTGATCGGTTTTTATCTTTTGTAGCAACGGGATCTCCCTATGTTACTCAAGCTGGTCTCCAACTCCCAGGCTCAAGCGATCCTCCCGCCTCAGCCTCCCAAAGTCCTGGGATTACAGGTGTGTGCCACCACACCTGGCCAGGCTGTGAGTTCTGACAGCAGCTGTGCTGGGTTCATTATTGTCACTCCAATGTCTAGTACACAGAGTACGAGTGGCAGAGGACAAGCGCCAGGATGTCTGAGGGCTTTCCCATGCACCAGGTGCTGTGTTAAGCCTCATCCATCTCGTTTTATCCTCCCAGCAACCCTGTGCCAGGGATGGTGGCGTGGCAGGGAGGCGGAGAGCAGGAGGGCTCATTCAGGCCCCAGGCTAGGGTCAGGGGTGAAGGGACAGGTGGAGTCCTCCCTGCTTTGTAGGCCTCCTGGGTTTCTGGACAGGAGGGCACCACCTTCCTGCCCCCATTTGCATACTTCCTGGGTCACTGTCTTCCCAGCTGGGGTCAGCCATGGCCATTGTGAAATTTGTTCTGTCTCCTCTCAGACTCTGCCTCCCACTCCCACACATATCCAGACACGGTCCTGCTGGTGACAGCCACACGACCCCCCAGTAACCACACGCCCAGCCTGGCAGCCTTCCTGGGCCTCACGTGTGGTAGCTTTGGAGAAGGGCTTCTGACTCAGGCAGCCGAGCTTGCTGCCAGGTGGGAACTGGCTCTGGTCTCAGTGTGTCTCTGGACCCCTTCCCAATCCCAAAATGAAAGTCCCCACTTCAGCAGTGTAACCATCCTGGAATCTGCCCTCAGCTCAAGGAGCAGCGAGTGTCTGCTCATGAAAATGGCCACAAGGTGGCACTGTTCCCACAACCACTCCCTTCCCCAACGGCAAGATCACGGCTCACACCTGCATCCAACAAAAATATTACAGCTTTTGGAAGAGGTTTTCCCTGGACTGGTTGGTAAATTTCTTTCTCAGTCTTCAGCTGCCAAAGGTTGTTTGGACTCGGGAATTCTGCTATAAAAAACGGTCATCTCTGATGCACACTTAAAAGTCAAGCAGGTTATGACTCACTGTCAATTCCACTACAAAGGAATTCTGTCCCGAGAGGCCCCGTGCACGCCTGACACATACAAGAGGAATGCACACATGTTAAGCAGGAAGCACGTGGGCCCTCCGTGTGCAGACACCAAGGCCGGGCAGAATGGCCCTACAGGTGATCTAGCCGTGTTCTGGTTTTCTTTTTCGTTTTAGCCTCAGGATTTTTTATTTAGGAAAAAAAAACGCACTGCCCTGCCTATGGAGTAGCCATTCTTTTATTTTCTTACTTTGTTAATAAACTTACTTTCACTTTAAAAGAAAAAGAAAACCAAAAAGATTTCACGTAGAAGCCAAATAAGTAAAATGAGGGTAAAATTTGGAAAATAAAGGGCGGTTCTCGTTGCAGATGTGGGGATAAAAGAATCTCTTCCCAGTGAAGAATTTCCTAGAGCAGAATTTGAAATGTATCCATCTAGTCTCACTGGCTTATTTTATAGGAGAATAAACGGAGACTCACAGAGGAAAATGTCTTGTTCAAGATCACATATTACTTTGGAATGTTTTCATTTTAAATGAAAGTCTCAAATTCAGGTATTTTCACTGAGAAACAAAAACAGTTTTATTTTCTCTGACATATGTCTAGATGCTCTTCAACTTACAGTGACCCGGGGCAGAGGAACAGTACTGCCCGACACTTCTACAGAGCTCTGTTCATTTCAATGCTTTCAGCATTTGTTGCCCTGTCTGGCCCTCAAAATATCTCTGAGAGTTTGACAGGGCAAATGGATACCCTGTTTGCTGAGGCGAGACCAAGGCACAGAGAAGGAACTGGGCTTGCTTTAGGACACAAAGTGAGTGAGTGTCACTAAAAAAGAAAATGAAAGACTAGCATCCAGGACTTCAGCGACAATCCTACACAATCGTCTAGAGTTACGTTTATGCTATGTTTGGGGGGAAACAAACAAGCAAAAAAAAGGAGGAGGCTGCTCAGTATTGGTGCTCAGGTGATGAAAAAGAAAAGTGAGGGCAGAGACTCCCTCACTGAGAATAGAACCCTGCCTTCTTCAGTTTTACATTTCATGATGAAGCATTATAGCTGGTATATTGCAGGATTCTGAACATTCATTGAATGAATACATAATCATGACATGGATACATACATAAATACATTTAGCCCCTGAGACAAGTAATTAAAATTCTGTA
>NW_012100632.1:531920-566224 GCF_000951045.1 Mandrillus leucophaeus | reverse complement strand
CCCTGGACTGGTTGGTAAATTTCTTTCTCAGTCTTCAGCTGCCAAAGGTTGTTTGGACTCGGGAATTCTGCTATAAAAAACGGTCATCTCTGATGCACACTTAAAAGTCAAGCAGGTTATGACTCACTGTCAATTCCACTACAAAGGAATTCTGTCCTGAGAGGCCCCGTGCACGCCTGACACATACAAGAGGAATGCACACATGTTAAGCAGGAAGCACGTGGGCCCTCCGTGTGCAGACACCAAGGCCGGGCAGAATGGCCCTACAGGTGATCTAGCCGTGTTCTGGTTTTCTTTTTCGTTTTAGCCTCAGGATTTTTTATTTAGGAAAAAAAAACGCACTGCCCTGCCTATGGAGTAGCCATTCTTTTATTTTCTTACTTTGTTAATAAACTTACTTTCACTTTAAAAGAAAAAGAAAACCAAAAAGATTTCACGTAGAAGCCAAATAAGTAAAATGAGGGTAAAATTTGGAAAATAAAGGGCGGTTCTCGTTGCAGATGTGGGGATAAAAGAATCTCTTCCCAGTGAAGAATTTCCTAGAGCAGAATTTGAAATGTATCCATCTAGTCTCACTGGCTTATTTTATAGGAGAATAAACGGAGACTCACAGAGGAAAATGTCTTGTTCAAGATCACATATTACTTTGGAATGTTTTCATTTTAAATGAAAGTCTCAAATTCAGGTATTTTCACTGAGAAACAAAAACAGTTTTATTTTCTCTGACATATGTCTAGATGCTCTTCAACTTACAGTGACCCGGGGCAGAGGAACAGTACTGCCCGACACTTCTACAGAGCTCTGTTCATTTCAATGCTTTCAGCATTTGTTGCCCTGTCTGGCCCTCAAAATATCTCTGAGAGTTTGACAGGGCAAATGGATACCCTGTTTGCTGAGGCGAGACCAAGGCACAGAGAAGGAACTGGGCTTGCTTTAGGACACAAAGTGAGTGAGTGTCACTAAAAAAGAAAATGAAAGACTAGCATCCAGGACTTCAGCGACAATCCTACACAATCGTCTAGAGTTACGTTTATGCTATGTTTGGGGGGAAACAAACAAGCAAAAAAAAGGAGGAGGCTGCTCAGTATTGGTGCTCAGGTGATGAAAAAGAAAAGTGAGGGCAGAGACTCCCTCACTGAGAATAGAACCCTGCCTTCTTCAGTTTTACATTTCATGATGAAGCATTATAGCTGGTATATTGCAGGATTCTGAACATTCATTGAATGAATACATAATCATGACATGGATACATACATAAATACATTTAGCCCCTGAGACAAGTAATTAAAATTCTGTATGAGTTAACACCATTTCCATAACCCACACAGACAGAAACTCTTGATAGATGTCTTGGAGGAGAATGGCTGTCAAGGCATGGGCAGATGTGTTGGTCTCTCTCTCGTGTCTTTCTGAACAGTAATCTTCTGGAGAAAGGCAGGCTTCAAACAGTGCTGGACTCCTGCAGCATTTTTATTGTTGAAATCTTTCATTTCTTCCCACCTACTAAGGATTTCTGTGCATTAAGTCTTGAGGAGTGTACTAAAGGGAAGTCAGCATATTTACTAATATAATATTTCAGAACTTAGACTTAAAATGAGAATATTTAAAGGTAGCCGTATGATGTTGAACAAGTTCTGGTTTGTAGTATAGGTGAACAAGTGGGGGAAGCAATGATTAGCAATTCAATTCTGCAAAACTTTACTAAACCCTCACATCCCCAAGAATAGATGCTGTGTAAGTGGGGAAACAAGGATGAGTAAGACAAGCCAACGGAGTTTGACAGATAGATGGGACAAGACAGGCACATAAATAACCACAAAGGAATGTTGCAAGCCTACCCATTCAGAACCATTAATGGTTTGGTATGTTTCCTGTTTTTTACTCACGGTTACATCATCAAACACATTCTCTTTATACATACAGTGCATCATTTTTCCCACAATGAAAATGCAGCCATGTTATGCATAACTTTCTATAATCTTTCTGTGATATTAATGCATTGTGGGCAGCTTCACTCATTTTTTTTTTGTGGCGGGGGGAGCTTTCGTACTCTTTTCCACAGCAGCTGTAACTTTTTACATTTCCACCAACAGTGTACAAAGACTCTAGTTACTCTACATCTCATATGGTTTGGCTGTGTCCCCACCCAAATCTCATATTGAATTGTAGCTCCCATAATCCCCATGTGCTAGGAAAGGAACCCGGTGAGAGATAATTATATCGTGGGGCCAATTTCCCCCATCCTGTTCTTGTGGTAGCGAATAAGCCTCACAAGATCTGATGGTTTTAGACAGGGTTTCCACTGTCACTTGGCTCTCATTCTCTCTTCTCTTGCGTGCAGCCATGTGAGACGTGCCTTTCACCTTCTGCTATGATCGTGAGGCCTCCTCAGCCACGTGAAACTATGAATCCATTAAACCTCTTTCTTTTGTAAATTGCCCAGACTCAGGTATGTCATTATCAGCAGTGTGAAAATAGACTGATACAGTAGTATTAGTCTGGTACTGAGAGTGGGGCACTACCATAAAGATACCCAAAAATATGGAAGCAACTTTGGAACTGGGTAACAGGCAGAGGTTGGAGGAGTTTGGAGGGCTCAGAAGACTGGAAAATGTGGGACAGTTTGGAACTTCCTAGAGACTTGTTGAATGGCTCTCACTAAAATGCTGATAATGATATGAACAATGAAATCCAGGCTGAGGTGGTCTCAGATGGAGATGAGGAACTTGTTGGGAACTGGAGCAAAGATGACTCTTGTTATGTTTTAGCAAAGAGACTTGCAGCATTTTGCTCCTACCCTAGAGATTTGTGGAACTTTCAACTTGAGAGAAATAGTTTAGGGTATCTGGTGGAAAAAATTTCTATGCAGCAAGGCATTCAATAGGTGACATGGGTGCTGTTAAAGGCATTTAGTTTTATAAGGGAAGCAGGGTATAAAAGTTCAGAAAATTTGCAGCCTAACAATGTAATAGAAAAGAAAATCTCATTTTCTGAGGAGAAATTAAAGCTGGCTGCAGAAATTTTTTTCTTTTCTTTTCTTTTCTTTTTAAAGACAGAGTCTCACTTCTGATGCCCAGGCCAGAGTGCAGTGGTGCAATCTCAGCTCACTGTAACCTCTGCCTCCTGGGTTCAAGTGATTCTTCTGCCTCAGCCTCCTGAGTAGCTGGGACTACAGGCATGTCCCATGATGCCTGGCTAATTTTTAGTAGAGGTGGGGTTTCACCATATTGGCCAGGTTGATCTCAAACTCCTGACTTTGTGATCCACCTGCCTCGGCCTCCCAAAGTGCTGGGATTATAGGCATGAGCCATTGCACCTGGCCCAGAAATTTGCCTAAGTAAGGAGGAGCTGAATGTTAATCCCCATGACAATGGGGAAAATGTCTCCAGGACGTGTCAGAGGTCTTCAGGGCAGTCCCTCTCTCACAGACCCAGAGGCCTAGGAGGAACAAATGGTTTTGTGGGCCAGACCCAGGGTCCCTGTGCTGTGTGCAGCCTACGGACTTGGTGTCCTGCATCCCACCCATTTTAGCTGTGGTTGAAAGGGGCCAACATAGAACTTGGGCCATTGCTTCAGAGGGTGCAATCCCCAAGCCTTGGCAGGTTTCCTGTGGTGTTAAGCCTATGGGTGAACAGAATCCAAGAATTGAGGTTTGGGAACTTCCACCTAGATTTCAGAGGATGTGTGAAAACACCTGGATGTCCAGGTAGAAGTTTGCTGCAGGGATGGGCACTCATGGAGGGCCTGTGCTAGGGCAGTAGGGAAGGGAAATGTGGGGTGGGCACCCCCACACAGAGTCCTCACCGAGGCACTGCCAGTGGAGCTGTGAGAAGAGGTCCACTGTTTTCCAGACCCCAGAATGGTAGATCTACTGACAGCTTGCACCATGTGCCTGGAAAAGCTGCAGACACTCAACACCAGCTTGTGAAAGTGGCCAGGAGGGAGGTTGGAACCTGCAAAGCCACAGGGGCTGAGCTGCCCAAGACCATGAAAACCCACCTCTTGCAGTGTAACCTGGATGTGAGACACGGAGTCAAAGGAGAGCATTTTGGAGCTTTAAGATTTGACTGCCCCATTGGACTTCACACTTGCATGGGGCCTGTAGCCTCTTGTTTTTTGGCCAATTTCCCCCATTTGGAAAGGTATATTTACCCAATGCCCGTACCCTCATTGTATCTAGGAAGTAATGAACATGCTTTTGATTTTACAGGCTTATAGGTAGAAGGGACTTGCCTTATGTCAGATGAAACTTTGGACTGTGGACTTTTGAGTTAAGGCTGAAGTGAGTTAAGACTTTGGGGGACTGTTGGGAAGGCATGATTGGTTTTGAAATGTAAGGACATGAGATTTGGGAGGGGCCAGCGGCAGAATGATGTGATTTGGCTGTGTTTCCTCCCAAATTTCATCTTGAATTGTAGCTCCCATAATTCCCACATGTTGTGGGAGGGACCCAGTGGGAGATAGTTGAATCATGAAGGTGGTTTCCCGCATACTGTTCTTGTGGTAGTGAAGAAGTCTCACAAGATTTGATGGTTTTATAAGGGGTTTCTGCTTTTGCTTGACTCTCATTCTTTCTTCTCTTGTCTACCTCCATGTGATATGTGCCTTTCACCTTCCACCATGATTCTGAGGCCTCCCCAGCTATGTGGAACTGTGAGTCCATTAAACTTCTTTTTTTTTGTAAATTGCCCAGTCTTGGGTATGTCTTTATCAGCAGCATGAAAATGGACTAATTCAACATCCTTGACAACACATTATTTTCTGGGTTTTTCTGATAGAAGCCATCCTAAAGGGTGTGAGATGGTAACTCATTGTAGTTTCAAATTACCTCTCCTGAGTGGTTTATTCTAATTTTTTAATTTTATTTTAGATTCAGGGTATGCATGCACGTTTGTAAACTGTGCATCATAGGGGTTTGGTTTATAGATTATTTCATCACCCAGGTAATAAATGTAATACCTGATAGGTAATTTTTTGACCCTCAGCCTCCTCCTACCCTTCACTGACTTTCTACCCTCAGGTAGGCCTCAATGTCTGTTGTTCCCTTCTTTGTGTCCATGTGTACTAAATGTTTAGGTCCCACTAGTAAGTGAGAACATACAGTATTTGGTTTTCTGTTCCTGCATTAGTTCACTTGGGATAATGATCTCCAGCTCCATCCATGTGCTACAAAGGACATAATTCTGCTCTTTTTTATGGCTGTTTAGTATTCCATGGTGTATGTGTACCACATTTTCTTTATCCAGTCTACTATTGATGGGCATTTAAACTGATCCCATGTCTTTGCTGTTGTGAATAGTGCTGCAATGAACATACACATGCATGTGTCTTTATGGTAGAATGATTTATATTCCTGAGTATATATCCAGTAATGGGATTGCCGAGTCAAATGCTAATTCTGTTTCAGGTTCTTTGAGGAATCACCAAACTGCTTTCCACAGTGGCTGAACTAATTTACATTTCTACCAACAATATATAAGCGTTCCCTTTTCTCTGCAACCTCACCAGCATGTTATTTTTTTACTCTTAAATAATAGCCATTCCAGCTGGTGTGAGATGGTATCTCATTGTGGTTTTGATTTGCATTTCTCTAATGATTAGTGATGTTGAACATTTTTGTGTATGCTTGTTCACTGTGCGTATGTCATCATTTGAAAAGTGTCCATTCATGTCTTTGCCCACTTTTTAATGGGGTTTTTGTTTTTGTTTTTGTTTTTGTTTTTTGCTTGTTAATTTGTTTAAGTTCCTAGTAGATTCTGAATATTAGAACTTTGTTGGATGCTTACTTTACAAATATTTTCTTCCATTTGGTTCAGTTGTCTGTTTACTCTGTTGTTAGTTTCTTTTGTTGTGCAGAACCTCTTTAGTTTAGTTGGGTCCCATTTGTCAGTTTTTCTTTTTGTTGCAATAAATTTTTGTGTCTTCATCACGAAATTTTTGCCACGGCCTATGTCCAGAATGGTATTTCCTAGGTTAACTTCCAGATTTCTTACAGTTTTGTTTTGCATTTAAGTATTTAATCAATCTTGAGTTGATTTTTGTGTATGGTGTAAGAGGAAGAGGTTTTTTCTTCTGCCTATGGCTAGCCAGTTATCCCAGCACCATTTATTGAATAGGGAGTCCTGTTCCCATTGCTTGTTTTTGTAGACTTTGTCAATGATCAGTTGGTTGTAGGTAAGTGGCATTATTTCTGGGCACTTTATTTTCTTCCATTTGTCTCTGTGTGTGTGTTTTGTACCAGTACCATGCTGTTTTGGCTACTGCAGCCTTGTAGTGTAGTTTGAAGTCAGGTAATATGATGCCTCCAGCTTTGTTCTTTTTGCTAAAAATTGTGTTGGCTATTCAGACTCTTGTTTGGTTCCACATTAATTTTAAAATAGTTTCATTCTAATTCTGTGAAAAAAATGTCATTGGTAGTTTGATATGGATAGCATTTAATCTGTAAACTACTTTGGGTAGTATGGCCATTTTAACAATATTGATTCTTCCTATCCATGAGCGTGGAATATCTTTCCATTTGTTTGCGTCATCTCTGATTTCTTTGAGCAGTGCTTTGTAATTTTCATTGTAGAGATCTTTCACCTTCTTGGTTAGCTGTATTCCTAGTTATTTTATTCTTTTTGTGGCTATTGTGAATGGAATTGCATGCTTGATTTGGCTCTCAGCTTGGATATTATTGGTGTATAGAAGTGCAACCAATTTTTGTTCTTTGATTTTGTATCCTGACACTTTGCTGAAGTTGTTTATCAGATCTAGGAGTTTTTGGGCAAAGACTTTGGGGTTGTCTAGGTATAGAATTATGTCATCTGCAAACAAAGATAGTTTGACTTCCTCTCTTCCTATCTGGAGGCTGTAAATCCATCTGGTCCTGGGATTATTTTGGCTGGCAGGCTTTTTATTACTGATTCAATTTCAGAACTCCAGATTATTGGTCTGTTCAGGGATTCAATTTCTTCCTAGTTCAATCTTGAAAGGTTGTATGGTTCTGGAAATTTATCCATTTCTTCTAGGCTTTCTCATTTGTATGAATAGAGGTGTTTATAGTAGTCTCTGTTTTTTTCCATTTCTGTGGGGTCGGTGATAATGTCCCGTTTGTCATTTCTGATTATGTTTATTTGGATTTTCTTTCTTTTTTTCTTTATTAATCTTATTTCCTTCTCTTGCCTGATTGCTCTGGCTAGAACTTGCAGTACTATGTTGAATAGGAGTGGTGAGAGTAAGGATCCTTGTGTTGTTCCAGTTCTCGAGGGGAATGCTTCCCATTTTTGCCCATTCAGTATGATGCTGGCTGTGGGTTCGTCATAGATGGCTCTTATTATTTTGAGGTATGTTCCTTCAATGCCTGATTTCTTGAAGGTTTTTAACACGAAGAGATGTTAAATTTTATCAAATGCCTTTTCTGCATCTATTTAGATAATCATGTAGTTTTTGTTTTTAGTACTCTTTATGTGATAAATCACATTTATTGATTTTTATATGTGTGAAACAAACCTTGCATCCCTACTTCAGCAGGGAGGATTTGCTTTTTGATGTGCTGCTGGATTTGGTTTGTTAGTATTTTGTTGAGTTTTTTTTGTATCTATGCTGATCAAGGATATTAGCCTGAAGTTTTCTTTATTTGTTGTGTTTCTGCCAGGTTTTGGCACAGAATGATGCTGGCCTCATAGAATGAATTAGGGAGGATTGCCTTCTCCTCTATGTTTTTTAGAATAGTTTCAGTAGGAATGGTACTAGCTCTTCTTTATATATCTGGTAGAATTTGGATGTGAATCCATCTGGTCCTGAGCTGCTTCTGGTTGGTAAGCTTTTTATTACTGATTCAATTTTGGAACTTGTTATTGGTCTGTTCAGGGATTCAGTTTCTTCCTGGTTCAATCTTGGGAGGTTGTATGTTTCTAGAAATTTATCCATTTCTTCTAGATTTTCTAGTTTGTGTGAATAGAGGTGTTCATAGTAGTCTCTGAAGGTTTTTGTATTTTTGTAGGGTCAGTGGTAATATCCCCTTTGTCATTTCTGATTGTGTTTATTTGATTCTATTCTCTTTTTTCTTTATTAGTCTAGTTAGTGGCTTTCCATCTTACTTATTATTTCAAAATACAAACTCCTGGATTCATTGTTCTTTTGTATGACTTTTCACATCTCCATTTCCTTCAGTTCAGCTCTGATTGTGGTTATTTCTGGTCTTCTGCTAGCTTTGGGGTTGGTTTGCTCTTGTCTCTCTATTTCCTCTAGGTGTGATGTTAGGTTGTTAATTTGAGATCTTTCTAACTTTTTGGTGTGGGCGTTTAGTGCTATAAACCTCCCTCTTACTTTAGCTGTGTCCCAGAGATTCTGGTATGTTGTACTTTATTCTAATTAGTTTCAAAGTATTTCTTGATTTCTGCCTTAATTTATTGTTTACCCAAAAGTCATTCAGAAGATTGTTTAATTTCCATGTAATTTTATGGTTTTGAGCATAATCTTATTGATTTCTATTTTTATTGCACTGTGGTTCAAAAGTGTGACTGCTAAGATTTTGTTTTTTTTGAATTTGTTGAGAATTGTTCTATGGCCAATTGTGTAGTCAGTTTTAGAGTATGTGCCATGTGATGATGAGAAGAATGTATATTCTGTTGTTTTGGGGTGGAGAGTTCTGTAGAGGTCCATCCGATCCATTTGGTCCAATGTTGAATTCAGGTCCTGAATATCTTCGCTAATATTCTGCTTTGATAATCTGTCTAATACTATCAGTGGAGTGTTGAAGTCCCCCACTATTATTATGTGGGGGTCTATGTCTGTTTGTAGGTCTCTAAGAACTTGCTTTATGAATTTGGGTGCTCCTGCATTGGGTGTATATATATTTAGGATAGTTAGGTTTTCTTGATGAATTGAACCCTTCACCATATGTATTGCCCTTCTTTGTCTTTTTTTTTTTTTTTTTAATCTTTTTATCTTGGTTTGAAGTCTGTTTTGTCTGAAATTAGGATTCCAACCCCTGTTTTTTTCTGTTTCCCATTTGCTTGGTAGATTTTTCCTCCATTCCTTTATTTTGAGCCTATGAGTGTCATTATATGTGAGATGGGTCTCTTGAAGACAGTATACTATTGGGTCTTGCTTTCTTATCCAGCTTGCCACTCTGTGCCTTTTAAGTGGGGACATTCAGCCTGTTTACATTCAAGGCTAGTATTGGTATGTGTGGAATTGATCCTGTCATTGTGTTGTTAGCTGGTTATTATGTTTGCTTGTTTATGTGGTTCTTTTATAGTGACACTGGTCTGGGTGTTTAACTGTGTTTTTGTACTAGCTGGTAGTAGCCTTTATCTTCTATATTTAGTGTTTCTTTTAAGGTCTCTTGTAAGGCAGGTGTGGTGGTAACAAACTCCCTCAAAGTTTGCTTCTCTGAGAAGGATCTTATTTCTCCTTCACTTATGAAGCTTATTTGGGTTGATATGAAATTCTTATTTGGAGTTTCTTTTATTTAAAAATGCTGAATATAGGCCCCCAATCTCTTCTGGCTTGCAGAGTTTCTGCTGAAAGATCTACTGTTAGCCTCATGGGTTTCTCTCATGGGGTAGGTGACCTGCCCCTTCTCTCTAGTTGCCTTTAACATTTTTTCTTTCATTTTGGCCATGACAAACGGATGACTATGTTTTTTGGGTATGGTTGTCTTGTATATTATCTTGCAGGGGTTTTCTGCATTTGAATGTTGTCCTCACTAGTGAGATTGGGGAAATTTTCATGAACAATATCCTCAAATAAGTTTTTCAAGTTGTTTGCTTTTTCTCCCTTTCTTTCAGGGATGCCAATGAATCAAATATTTGGCCTCTTTACATAATTCTTGATTTCTCAGAGGTTTTGTTCATTCTTCCTTTTTTTTGTCTGAGTTACTTTAGAGAACTGGTCTTTGACCTCTGAGATTCTTTCCTCAGCTTGGTCAATTCTGCTGTTAATACTTGTGATTGTATTATGAAACTCTTAAAGTGATCTTTTCAGCTCTATCAGATCGATTTGGTTATTTCTTAAAATGGCCATTTATCTCCTGTGTTGTTTTATTGTATTCCTTAGATTTCTTGGATTGGGTTTTGACTTTTTCCTGAATCTTGATAATCTTCATTCCTGTTCATATTCTGAATTCTCTGTCATTTCAGCCATTTCAGCCTGAGTAAGAACCATTGCTTAGGAACTAGTGTGGTTGTTGTGGAGGTAAGAAGACACTCTGGCTTTTTGAGTTGCCAGAGTTCTTGCACTGGCTCTTTCTCGCTTGTGTGGACTAATGTTCCTTCAGTTTTTGAAACTGCTATCCTTTGGATGGGAACTTTTGCTTTTATCTTTTCTTGATGCTGTTGGGGGTTTGATCGTGGCATATGGTAGGTTCAGTCTACTGGTTATGCTATGGTTCAGTCTAATGATTATGCAAGATTTTAGGGGGCCAAGGCTCAGCACTCCTGGCCTGTGTGCTCTAACACTGGGGGGCTGGCACCGGCCCCCCAGCTTTGTTTTCTGGCCCCTTGAGGCTAGAAACTTGCTACACTGGAGGGGTCAAGGTGTTCCCAGTCCACTGGCCACAACATTCCAATAGGTGGTGCCAGCTAGAGAACTTCATCAGGGTGATGGCAGTAGGATCCGTGCTCGGTCACATGTGCCAGCAGTCATGGCAATGCAGCAGGGTGCATATGTCAGCTAGGGTCGGGCACTAGTGGGAGTAGGACTGCCGCATTCCTGCACATGCTCATTGCAACAGCAGTGGCAGCATGGTGGGAGCAGGGTGCTGGTGGAGGTGAGGTTGTCAGTGTCCACACTCACACCAGTGGCAGTGGTGGAAGGTGCAGGGTGCTGGCGCGTGTGGGCCTGCCAGCCTCCATGCATACATTCACTAGCTGCATTCATTCTAAAGATTTTCCATGCCATTCATCCTTCCAACACTTCCTGAGTGCCCACCATGTACCTGACACATGCTATGTGTCATGTGACAGGGAATAAAACACAGTCCCTGCTTGAAGGTAGCGTAAACCATATGAAGGTGCCATAATTCAGTAAATCATTTCTATATTACTGGACATTTCAGTTGTAATACTTTTTCTCTGTTGGTAACAATAATTAGAGTTAAGATTTATTAAGCACATACAAGCATTTTATGTAGATTATTTCATTAATCTTTGTAAATAGCCCACAGGGGTAGATCTATTATGGATGAAGAAATGGGAAATAACAGTTAGTCATTTACTCAAGCACATGTAGCCACTAAAGTGGCAGGGCCACGATTCAAACGTGGGCAATTTGACTTCAGAGCCCAGAGACTCTTCAGTAAGAACTATAATAAATATATTTGTTTGGATTTCTTTTGGCATTTATGTAAATATTTCTCAAGAATAGATTCTTAAAATTGGGATTAGTGTGCCAAAGAGTATACAAATATTTTTTAACATTTTAAGAGGGAAATGAAAATATCTGTTCTGCATTGTTGCAAGATCATTTTTGTGACCAATCAGCCTGTGCTGTTCAGTAGGGCAACCCCCAGCCACATGTGGCTACTGAGCCAGTGAGAATTGAGATATGCTCTATGTGTAAAACACACATGGGATTTTGAAGACTTAGTATGAAAAAAAAAGGAATGTAAAATATCTCATCAATAATTTTTCTATTGCTTACATGTTGACAGTATTCTGTGTCCATTGCATTAAATAGAATATAATATTAAAATTTATTATCCTGTTTCTTTATATTTAATGCAACTACTAGAATGTTTAATGTTTCATTTTTATCAGACAGCACTACTGGATAAGAGGCTGGATTCACTGTGGGGTGAGAGGCTGGAGGCCCCTTTGGAATAATTCAGGTGGCACATGATGAGGACAGGCTTGGAGCAGAGGCCTTGTGAATAGGCTGGAGCTGAGGGCCTGCCCCAGCAGGGTAATGAGGTTTTGGTGCCCAGGAAGATCATGGTTGTCAGACTCCTGGTTCCTGCCTCTGCAACAAACTCCCCTTCTCCACTTTGATTTCTCCACAGTCTTCTTTCCTCAAAGCGGAACTGTTTCCCCACCTGCAAGGCTTGGCCAGTTTCCCACTTTCCAAGCCCAGTCCTAACTCAAAGCAATGTCCACCAAAGTCCTACCAAGCCCCAGATAGTCTAGTTGGCATCTAGTTGGCATCAAGAAAGGTGGGCTCCCTGGAACCAGCAGGGAGGGAGAGAGAATGCCGCCTCTGCTCTCAGGAATTTTCTGTTCCCTGTTGCCCTCTCGTTGGGCTTAACCCATGGCCCATGCCTCTCAAACCTCAAAGACGTGGGGCTGCCTGCTCTCCTCCAGAGACGGGGCCCAGAAGCAGCCCGAGGAAGACCTGAAAATGGAGAATGGCCACCTTGACCCAAAAGTGGCAGGACGTGTGTCTCTAAGAGATGTAAGGAAGGCTCATTTGAAAGTGACAGGACTTGTGAAAGAAAGAGCAGATTCAGATTTGGATATTTTCCCCACTGCTTAGACTTACTGATTAAAAAGCCACTGTACTTTCTGTGGAGGAACAGTCTCTTCTCATAATAGGGACAAGGTGGTTCTTGTTGTTTTTCTCTTTTGATAGAGGTGAAAAATGAAATGTGGCTTATCTCATTCTTGTTCTCATTCCTATTCTTAGATCTCATTGTTATTCTCAGGGAATGTTTAAGCTTCCACTGTCTGACCTCTGTATGATGATACAATCTATTGCAAATTTAAGCTTATTTGTCAAAATGTGGAAAGGGAGAATTATTGGGAAAATTTTTATATGAGGGGGGAAAAAAACAACAAAAGCCTAGACTGTAGGCACTAAAATCTATTGCAGCAGAATTTCTGGATGTGAAGATCAGACACTGATAGTTTAAAAGCTTCTCAGAAAATTCTACATGCATCTACTGTTAAGAAACTGGACAAAATTAAATATCAATGACTAAGGCCACTACATATTACTTTAATTTTGAGTAACTTTTGAGTAAGACCTCCTCCTCCTCCTCTTTTGGGTTACACACACACCAAAATGAATTTCCTATGAAAAAAATCACCATTTCTGTTGCATCTGTTAATGTATAGTGAAGGTTGGTATATTAGTGTATTCTTGTACTGCTATAGATAAATACTTGAGACTGAGACTGGGTTATTTATAAAGAAAAGGGGTTTAATTGGCTCACAGCTCTGCAGGCTGTCTAGGAAGCATGATGGCTTCTAGGGAGGCCTCAGGAAACTTACAATCATGGTGGAAGGTGAAGGGGAAGCAGGCACATCTTCCATAGCCAGGGCAGGAGGAAGAGAGAGAGGGATGAGGTGCCTCACATTGTTCAACAACCAGATCTGGTGAGGACTCTGTCATGAGACAGCACTAGAGGGATGGTACTAAACCATTAGAAACCACCCCCATGAGCCAATCACCTCCCACCAAGCCCCACCTCCAACATTGGGGATTATAATTCAACATGAGATTTCGGTGGGAACACAGACCCAAACCATATCAGTTGACAAAACTAACTGGCCTTTCATTTCTCTTTCCACAAAAACAAGAACTACGCTCTTTCCTCTTAGAATAAGCATGTTTAATCTTTGCTTCTGATGTATAATTTTGGCCTGGAAGATAATTAAAAATACGGTATTGGTGAGTTTATATATGGTGACAATAGAAACTCATGAAAAGGTGGCATCATATTATTTTCTTACTTGCTGGTTTTCCAAATAGTCATTGACTATATGCATTAAGGTATGACTTGTGTTCCATGAAATATTTTAAATCCACTGTAATTACACTTTACTGGGTCTGCCTTTCGCCCTTCCATGGGTAAAAGGGTGGTTTTGTTTGACAAGGCCTTAGTGTGACACAGGGGAGCTGGGCAAGCCATGAGCCGCAAGGAGGTTCCAACCACTGCCATTCATTAGAGCTGGGACCTCCAACAGCAGAAATAGGGAATGAATTCAGAATTCCAGCAGGGTCAAAGAGGTTATGGATGACTCACAGATGAGTGTGAAAGATCAAATAGAATAGCACCAAATTTAGGGTAGCTGGGCAAATATTTAAATATCTTAAGAACCAAAGAAAGGCAGACTTAAGGGAACACTTTCCATTATCTACACATAGCAGCACAACCATCATCCCCAGCCCATGGCCATGTAAAGGTAGGCATTGCCACTCTCAGTTACATACCCAGCGCTCAGGAGTGGCATTGGAAACAGTGAAGCATGTCAGCTCCCATCTCCGCGTCAGGCCTCAGGCTTCCATGAGCAGATATAGTGCATAGGATAGAGCAATAGCATTAGAAAGGCGTTTGAAAGAATCTTTATTCGTGATTTGAATGAGACAGTGGGAAGGTTAACTGCCTATGTGTTAGAGCATTACTTTGATTTAGCGAAGGCTTGGGAGCAGGGGGTGTTAAAGAAAAAATTATTCATGACACTTATTAAAGAACAGCAAGGCAGGCCTAATTCAGGGGAACTATTGCCAGAGGTATAGGGGGCTTCTGCGGTGGTGTTTGGCAGTGGGGCAGAGAGATTGGGCTCAACTCTGAATACAACAAGGAAAAGTGGGAATTTAAAGTTAGGGAGCAGTGTAGGATGTCAGGCGTGAGCAGCGGCTATGTAGGCCAGTGGTGTGGGGGTAAAAGAATTTACCAACACAGTTGTAGATAAAGAAAGGCGGATTTATTACAGAAAGTATAAAAATCCATTGCCAGGGAGCAACAGGCAGCCAGCAAGAGAGGAACTGACTGCAAAGAAACAAAGGCTTTCTGGGGATTTTACAGAATAGTTCTTGGGTTACAGGGTGCTATGTGCTGTACTGATAATGCCAAGGTTGCAGTGAATTAACTTGGAATTTTTCGTATCAGCCAAGGGTCTGGTGACAGCTGGGCGCAGGAAGATTGTGAGTTATTTGTGTCCTGGACCATGAAGAAAGGCAGACTTGTAGCTTATCTGCTTTTTCTTTTGGCTTTCCCCTGGTCACACCAGCCTGATTCCTTTTCCCTAATTAGGACTCCACATAGGTGTCACTGGATGGAAAACTATCAAGTGGAAACATTGGGGTATGAGGGAATTCTGGCCAAACAGACCCAACCCATTTCTTGCTAAAGATAGGCCAAGGTGTTTGGACATTGCCTATGGGATAGTGGGTGAGGAACCTGACCAGATATCGAGGGCGAGGGGTGCACATTACAATGATGTAGCAGGATCCTTACTAAAATTGGATAATGCAGAAACAAACACAGAAACCCAAAAGTCAGAGCCTAGTTAAAAACAGAATTTGAAAGACCGACTAAAGTTTAATCAAGGAGAGAATCTTGGTCAGTGGTGCAATGGAGCTTTTAGGGTAGGCCTGAAGCACACGTCTCCAAGCTGCCTCTCACTCGTCACTCCTCCACCAAAGCTACCTCTTGGCCTTGCCACATCTGGGAATGCGGTACTTCGTGACTGAAGAGGAGGAAACTGGGGTGGGGGAATGTGCGGGTGCCTGACAGCTGCAGAAATAATTGTTTTTTTCTGAGATCTGACACGGAGTGATGGGACACAGAACCAATTCACCTATTTATTCCACATTTACTGGGCGGTATTGTGCACCAGGCCTTCTGCTAAACGCCAGTGCTGAGATTAATTACACGATGTCCTGGACATCCAAAGGCTCTCAGACAAAGATATAATTATAGAATGGTAAGGAGAAGGGGACATGTGTAAGTCCCAGGTGCCATAGCAGCACATTTGAGGGGCTCCCAACCCAGGCTGGCGGGGGGGGGGGGTCAGGGAGGGTGAAGGAAGGTCCAGGGAGGCACCAGAAAAAAAGGAACAAAGTGCTTTGTGAGAGCTTGGAAGAGCTATCATGGAAAGAATCAGAATTTTTGTGTCCTTTCCAGTTCTTATTTTTAAACAGGTTGATCCTATTTGTATTTGATTTGCATTTGGGGGCTACCATTATTCTCACCCAACTCTGCCTCTCGAAGTTAATATTTGGAAGGCCTCGGAACCCTCCTTCTGCCTACCTCACTCCTGCCCATCCTGGCTTGCACAGAGTTTGTTTTTTGTTTGTTAAACAAAGCCAGGAATGTGAATGAAATGTGCAACCGAGGGGTTAATTTGATCAGGTCTGCCTGCCATGCTTGTTTTTCGTTATTTTTTTTCCCTTTACCCATTAAGCTGAAGACCAAGGTAGCTGAAGGCTGTGCCACTGAATGCAGAAACATAACCTTCACTGGCTACTTCACAGGTAACATTCACAGGCCACCATGGCAATGCTTGAGTCTGTTGTTTTTCAGAAACTTGGACCAGTTTCTGCCCAGTTCAAACTGGTTGAGACCTCCAATCCTTCAACTGGGCCTGGGCACGAGCCTGAGAGGTGGCCTTTTATGTTGGAGGGCCAAAAACCCCTCTTTCAGATCACGCTAATGCTGTCATTTTCTGTACATTTGTCCTACGAGATGCCATGAACTCCAGCTATGCTTCTGCAGAACGAACCTGTTACTTCATTTTTATCCACTTTCAATAGTCTTTCCCCATGCCTTAACCACCCCACTTCCCTCACCCATACATATCCCTAAGTCTTATCTTCCGGGAGGCAGATTTGAGAGCTGTTCTCCCTCCTCCTGGCTTGGTGCCTTTGAGAATATATCTTTTCTCCTTTGCAAAATCCATGTTACAGTGATTGATTTACTGTGTGCATGGGCAGAACAGACCTGGACCTGGCTGGTAACAAAGGAAGTCTCCAAAGTTTTTCTCTCTGTGTAAGCCGGGACTCTTCAATCCTAGCTGTAACATAACCGATTTGAGCTAATTAAAGCAAAAAGAAGAATTCATTCTAAGGTGGCAGAAGTGCCTCATGGATCTCAAAGATGTGGGGAGGCAGGCTGCCTCTGGAAGGGGCAGGAACCAGGGACAGGAGTGCCATCTCTGGGCCTGGCCTCTGCTTCCCCCATGTGAGGGATTTGTTCTTGCCTTCCTCTGCTTACTGGTTTTCTCTGTGTCTATGCATGTGGTCAAACTCTAACCTGAAGCCCAAACAAGAATACACTTGACTTCAGTGTGCACTGGCAGCCCAGTACATGGGCTGTGGTCACCTCTCTCAGACTTGGAGTGTTTGACTGGGGTGCCTGATGCATGTGAAACTGGCCCAATTGTCCCACAGAACTGTAGTTTCTGTGGTTTCTATAGTTTCTTTTGAATAAACATAGAAATTGATCCCCCCAATGTTAAAACTTAAGAAAGTTACATTTCTTTTATCTGAGTTCTTTTCTCAGGAAACCAACCATCAGGCCTCCCAGATGTGTCAAGGAACTGAAACGTACTAGATCATCACATCTGGACAATGAGATGCCAGATCCTTCACCTATCACGATTGCCTAAGTGACCCCTTGCTTCCTGTTGACCAACTCTTCTTCCTTGCGCTTCCCTAATTCCTGTTTTCCTGCATGTAGTTACATTTCTTCTCTACAATATAAACCTCTGATTTTAGTTGGTCAGGGAAATGGATTTGCGACTGACCTCCCGTATCCTTAGCTGCAGCACCCAATTAAAGCCTTCTTCAGTGATTGGCTTTCTGTGCAGTGAGCAGCAGGACATAGATTGAACCCTTGGTGTTTCGGTAACACATGGCCTTGCTTTTACCGTTGGTTTGCAAAACCTCAAGGCCTCTTACACCATTGAAAATGAAAAATCATGAATGGATTTGGGAAGCAGGGTTTAAATTGTGTTCTTCTTGCTTTCTCTTTTCTTTCTTCTTTTAAGGACCTGGCTAATAACAACCTGTGGCACAACTGGGAAGTATATATTTGGACCTTGACCCTGATTCCTGACACACAGGTCCTAAAAATCCTTGGAATATCTGGAGTGATAAGAGTGTCTTTTGTATGCTAATGAGATGACTGGTGGCTGGGGGACACTGCATAGCTTCAGGTCTGAACACCAGAAAGCCCAAGGTATGACTAGAGGACTAGAACTTTCAGCCCCAACCCTGACCTTGGGAGAGGCAAAAGGGGCTGGAGATCGAATTCATTACCAACGGCCAAAGATTGGATTCATTACATCTGTGTGTTAGAACGTCCATAAAAACCCTATAAAGTGAAGTTTGGAGAGCTTCTGGGTTGGTAAATACCTTGGGGTGCTGGGAGAGTGCTGCACTTGGATGGCACATGGAAGCTCTGTGCACCCTCCCCTCACACCTTGCTCTATGCGTCTTTGCTGTTTGGTTGTTCCTGAGTAGTATCCTCAATAATAAACTGGTAGCAATAAGCAAAGCACTTTCCTGATATTAATAAGTAAAGTAAACAAATGAGCAACAATGAGTGCTTTTCTGTAAGTGATTCTAGCAAATTATTAAACCTGAGGAGGGGCCCATGGGAACCCTCCATTTATATGCTGTTAGTCAGAAGCACTGGTGACAAGCTGGGACTTGCCATTGGCTTCTGAAGTAGGGGCAGTCTTGTGGGACTGAGCCTTTAACCTGTAGGGTCTGCACTACCTGTGGAAACTGAATTGAATTCTAGAACACCCAGTTGGTAGTCAAAGAGCTGGAGAATTTGTTGCTGTGGAGAAAACTCACATATTTAGTGTCAGAAATGAGAGCAAAAACTATCCACAGCCACTTAGTCAGCATTCACTGAATCCCAAGCACTGTGACCTTCACACGCACAATCTCATTAATATACTTGACAACTGGGAAAATAGGTAGAATCATCACTCCACATTACAGATGTGGAACTCATCGCTGAGAGAACTCGAGCAACACAAGCTCATCAGCTGGGGAGGGGACAATCTGGAGCTTCAACCCAGGTCTGACTCTGAAGTTAGCACTGGTTTTTAAAAATAATTAATTAACTTCTAATGTTTTGCAAAGGTAATAGATGCACCAAATTTCATCAGGTCCAGAAAGGTAAATCATAAATAGCGGAAATTCCATGCTGATATTTGCATGGTAATGCACTGCACTGTGCAGTACACTGTACAGTGTTTTGCACTTCTTTTTTGCCTTTGCAATTTGTCTTGGCATCATTCCATGCCTCACTTTTTTTCTAGTAATTTATTAAGGTGAAATTCACATAACATAAATCATTTTAAAGTGAACAGTTCAATGGCACTTAGTACCTTCACAGTGCTGTACACCTCACCACTTCTATATAGTTTCAAAATAATTTTCATCACTTCAGAATAAAACCCCACACTGATTAAGTAAACAGTTTCTCCTCTTTTCTCCCACCCCTTCCCCAGCATAGGGCAATCATGATGAATTTATCTATTTTGGATATTTCATATAAATGAAATCATACAATGTTTGTCCTCCTATGGCTAGCTTCTTTCACTTAGCATAATATTCTGGAGGTTCACCCATATTGTAGCTTATATCAGCACTTCATTCTTTTTATGGTCAAATAATATTACATTGTATGGATATGCCACAATTTGTTTATCCATTCATCTGTTGAACATTTGGGCTGTTTCTGCCTTTTGGCTATTATGAATAGTAGTACTATAAACATGTGTGTATATGTACTTGTTTGACTCCCTGTTTTCAATTCTAGGAGTAGAACTTCTAGCTATATGTTAATTCTATGTTTAACTTTTTGAGGAACTGCCAAACTGTTTTCCAAAGTGACTGAAACATTTTTATATCCCTACTGTATTAGTCCATTCTCACACAGCTATGAAGAAATACCCAAGACTGGGTAACTTACAAAGGAAAGAAGTTTAATCGACTTACAATTCCACATGACTGGGGAGGCTTCAGGAAACTTACAGTCATGGTGGAAAAGGTGGCAGACATGTACTTCTTCACATGGCAGCTGGAGAGAGAAGTGTCAACAGGGGAAATGCCAGACACTTATAAAACCATCAGACCGCATGAGAACTTACGCACTATTATGAGAACAGCATGGGAGAACCACCTTCATTATCCAATCACTTCCCACTGGGTCCCTCCCATGACATGTGAGGATTATGGGAACTACAATTCAAGATGAGATTTGGGTGGGGACACAGTCAAACCATATCATTCCACCCTGGCCCCTCCCAAATCTCATGTCCTGACATTTCAAAACACAATGATGCCTTCCGAACAGTCCCCTAAAGTCTTAACTCATTCCAGCATCAACTCAAGTCCAAGTCCAAAGTCTCATCTGAGACAAAGCAAGTTCCTTCCACCTATGAGCTGGTATAATCAAACAAAAATTAGTTCCTTCTAAGATACAATGGAAGTACAGGCATTGAGTAAATACACCCATTCCAAGTAGGAGAAATTGGCCAAAACAAAAGGGCTACAGGCCCCATGCAAGTCCAGTATCCAATAGGACAATAATTAAACCTTAAATTTCAAAATGATCTCCTTTGGCTCCATGTATCACAGCCAGGTAATGCTGATGCAGGAGGTGAGCTCCTGCAGCCTTGGGTAGCTCTGTGCCTGTGGCTTTGCAGGATATAGACCCCTCCTGGCTGCTTTCACAGGCTGACACTGAGTATTTTTGGCTTTTCCAGGTGCAAGCTGTCAATGAATATACCATTCTAGGGTCTGAAGTATGGTGGCCCTCTCCTCACAGCTCCACTTGGCAGTGCCCCAGTGGGAACTCTGTATGGGGACTCCAACTCCACATTTCCCTTCTGCACTGCCAGAGCAGGGTCTCTCCATGAGGGCTCTCTTCTTGCAGCAAACTTCTGCCTGGACATCTTGGCACTTCCATACATCCTCTGAAATACAGGTGGAGGTCCCCAAACCTCACTTCTTGTTTTTTGTTTACCTGCAGGTTCAACACCACATGGAACCTGCCAAGGCTTGGGACTTGCACTCTCTGAAGCAATATCCCGAGCTGTTCATTGGCCCCTTTTAGCCACTACTGGAGCTGAAGTAGCTGGGTCATAGGGCATCATGTCCTGAGGCTACACAGAGCAAGGGGGCTCAGGGCACAGCCCACAAAACCATTTCCCTCCTAGGCCTCTAGGCCTGTGATGGGAGGGGCTGCCATGAAGGTCTCTGACATGCCTTGGAGATATTTTTCCCATTGTCTTGGTGATTAATATTCAGCTCCTCATTACTTATGCTAACTTCAGCAGCTGTCTTGAATTTCTCCCCAGAAAATGGGATTTTCTTTTCTGTCGCACTGTCAGGCTGCAAATTTTCCAATCTTTTATGCTCTGCTTCTTCTTGAATGCTTTGCCACTTAGAATTTTTTTCCCAACAGATACCCTAAATCATCTCTCTCAAGTTCAAAGTCCCACAGATCTCTAGGGCAGGGGCGAAATGCCACCAGTCTTTTTGCTAAAGCATGCCAAGAATGACCCTTACTCCAGTTCTCAGCAAGCTCCTCATCTCCATCTGAGCCCACCTCAGCCTGTACTTCACTCTCCAGATCACTACCAGCATAACAAGTCTCTTGGAAGTTCCAAACATTCCTACATCTTCCTGTCTTCTGAGCCCTCCAAGTCTCTAGAAAGTTCCAAACTTTCCCACATTTTCTTGTTTTCTTCTGAGCTCTTCAAAGTCTTCCAACCTGTTACTCAGTTCCAAAGTCACTTCCACATTTTTGGGTATCCTTATAGCAGTGCTCTACTCCTGGCACCACTTTACTGTATTGATCTGTTCTCACACACTGCTATGAAGAAGTACCCAAGACTGGGTAATTTATAATGGAAAGAGGTGTAATCAATTCACAGTTCAGCATGGCTGGGGAGGCCTCAGAAAACTTACAATCATGGCAGAGGGGGAAGAAAACATATCTCTCTTTACATGGTGGCAGGAGAAATGCTGGCAGGGAAAATGTCAGACACTTATAAAACCATCAGATCTTGTGAGAACTCACTCACTATCACGAGAACAGCATGGGGAAAACTACCCCCATGATCCAGTCACTTCCCATAGGATCCCTCCCAAGACGTGGGGATTATGAGAACTACAATTCAAGATGAGATTTGGGTGGGAACACAGCCAAGCCATATCACCCACCAACAATGTATGAGGGTTTCTCCACATCCTCACTAACATTTGCTATTTTCCATTTCCTTTTTATTATAGCCATCCTAATAAGTATGAAGTGGTATCTCATGGTAGTTTTGATTTGCATTTCCCTAATGACTAATGATGTTGAGCATCTTTTCATATGCTTGTTGACCATTTATATATCTTCTTTAGAGAAATACTTATTCAAATCTTTGCCCATTTTTAATTTTTTTGTCTTTTTGTACTTGAGTTATAAGAGTTCTTTATCTATTCTGGATACCAGATTGTTATCAAACACTATCCTCTCACTTTCTTTGTGTCTTTGCTCAAATGTCACCTTATCAGAAAAGTCTCTCCAAAGTACTACATATTTTAAAAGGCAACTCTTCCTTATTCTTCTCAGCCCTTTTTCTGCTTTATTTTTTTCATAGCACTGATTACCACCTAAAGTATTATTTATTTCTCTCTCTGTGTGTGTATGGGGGGGGTGGTAGTATTAATACAGGGTTTTGCTGTTTTGTTTGTGTCTGTTCTTACACCTAGAACAGAGTCGATGACATTTAAGCTCCCAATATACAATTGTAGAATGAATGAATGAGGATAGAACTGCCTAATTCTTTTGATAGGTGAAGACAGTATATCATTGTAGTTTGATAAAATGTGACCCTTTAAACACAATTTCTCGGTCATCTAATGTTTGTTTTAAGAGATACGAAGTCCTATTTGGTCACTTAAACTATCAGCTGTCCTCTCTGAGATGTATGCAGCCATCAGCTGGTAAAGGCGGACTTCTCTTCAATACCTGCCTACCTGTATTAGTGTGTTTTCACACTTTATAAAAAATACCCAAGACTGGGTAATTTATAAAGGAAACAGGTTTAGCTGACTCACAGTTCCACATGGAGGAAGAATTCATGTGGGAGGCCTGAGGAAACTTACAATCATGGTGGAAGGCAAAGGGGAAGTAGGCACCTTCTTCACAAGGCAGCAGGAGAGAGTGAGTGCAAGCAGGGGAAATGCCAGATGCTTATAAAGCCATCACATCTCTTGAGAACTCACTCACTATCACAAGAACAGCATGGGGGAAATCGCCACCATGATCCAATCACTTCCCTCCCTCGACACTTGGGGATTACAATTCAAGATAAGATTTGACTGGGGACACAGAGCCAAACTGTTTCACTACTCTTTATATACCTGGGCCTGAACCACTTATGCTAACATGTGTCAGGCACCATATCCCAACCAGTTGCTAATCTGCTCTCTTTTTATCTTCTTGTTTCTGACCTCCCTTTGCCTTGTATGTGAAACTCAGTGTGTTTTCTTCAGTTCTGCTCTTTGAATATCAGCAGTGTTTTGTAAATATCACTTTTTGTCCTCCTGCGTTTTAGAACTCTCTACATCGGTTCGTTATCTTAAGCAGATTTTTACCAATTTCTCCACTCTTGGTCCTATAATTTGAACCCAAGCAAGCATGTTTATGGGTAAACTTCTGGCAGAAAGTAGAAAAGTAGAATGTAAAGCATGGAAAACACTTCAACTTTTAACTTTATCTATAGTCTAAATCTCTCTTTTACTTGGGGTAGAATGCTACCAGAAATGCCTGCACTCCTACCACCAGGGGAAGCTTGTTTCCCCAGTACTAAAGGTTTGGTCCCTGGACCAGTAGTATTAGGATCATCTGGGAACTTGTTAGAACTGCAAAGTCTAGGGCTCAATCCAGAGCTTGTGTTTAACATCCAATCCCTCTGCCCCCAAGTGATTCTGACACTTGCTGAAGTTTGAAGAAGATACATGTTGGTATGTGTTCCTGGCAGTGGTTGCCAGTGAGTGAATTTCCAAAGCAGCCCAGCCAAACAGGCAAGAGGTTATCATCTTGCAGAGATATGAAGCAAATGCACCCACTCCTGGAAAGGAATAAATGGAGCATGGCAATGATAGAGGAATCAAAATGAGAAGATACAATTTTAGCAGTATCTATCCAAACTGTTCCAATCCTGTGAAGTCTTTCCCTTGTTACCAGTGGGACTTTAGACAAGTCCCTTAATTCGAAGCTTGTTCACATTTCATCAGAGGTCCAAAGGGAAATCATATCTCAGGGAGAAATGTGGAGCTCCTGAGATTTCGAGGGAAAAAAAGGAGTCTAAAATATGAGCGCCTCAGCCACAGGACCTAGGCGTGGACGGGAGCGTGTTCTGGGTACAGAGCATGTTTATTATGTGAACTTCTTTTGACCCAGCCATCCTGGCAGCATTGTGCGCCGAGGCTGATAAAAGGTTTGCCTGCGTAAACAGAAAGAGCTGTCTGCTCCAAGACCCTCCATAACCCTTTGTGGTCTAAGCAAAATTGCTGCGGACACTTCCCTCTCCCCGCCTTCCCATGAGCCCCAGCTGGGCACACACAAAGGGAGCTCTGTTCCTCACTCACTTTGCAAAGCTTTGTTGGCTAGGCCTCATAATGATGTGGATGCTGATAGTATAATAACAGCTAACATGCACGAATGCTTACTCCTTGCCAGGCATATTGCTAAGTGTTTTAAGGAACCATTTCTTGTAAGACTCATAACAGTCCCAGGAGACAGAGACAGTTCCTGTCCTCCTTTTTCAGATGAGAAAAATGAAACTCAGAGAAGTGGAGAAATTTGTCCAAGTCACCTGGGCAAGGAGGAATGCAGAGCTGGGGTTGCCCCCAAGGCCCTGATTTTACAATTAAATTGCATGGCCTCTCAACATGTATCTGTTTAAAAGTAGACTTTTATTATTCTCAAACGAGAAACTACATAAAAGATGAGAGAATTAATGTTTGGAGATATATATTAGTTTATCCAATATTACAAATCTAGAAGGTAGCGAACACGGTTCCTCTCCCCACAGTATGATGCTCCACTGCTTGCTTCTTTCTCTGACAATCCTGACCACAGACAAAGCTGCCTTGCCTAAGAAGTGGCCCTTCTCCCCTGTAGAGCTGACTGAGGGTTTTGAGGGGCCAGGGGCCAGGAGCTGGGGGTTGAACACACCTATTTGAATCCCTGGCTCTGATCTTGGGCAAGTAACTTTACTTTTCTTCCATTTTATTTTAATTTGGGTATAATTTATATACATCAAATTCAGTATTTTTAGTGTACAATTTTATAAGTGTTGACAAATGTATACCAATATCATGTATCCACCACCACAATCAAGGTATAAGATCCTCCAAATGTTCCCGGGCTCCTTTATAGTCCACCTATAAAGGACTATAGCCTCTGGCAACCAGTGATCTATGTACAGTCCCTATAATTCTGCCTTTCCTATAACATCATATAAATGGGATCAGCGCACAGCCTTTTGAATCTAGCTCCTTTCACTTAGCATGATACATTCAAGATGCATCCACAGTGTTGTGTATACAAGCGGTTAATTGCTTTTCACTGCTGACCTACAAGGATCTTAACATAGTAAAAAATCAACAGAAGCTGCCCCACCTAACTGGAAACACCCTGAGAGCAGCACCTGTGAGTCTTGGCTTCTGTCTTCAAGATGGCACAACTCTCCTGGAGACAGTGGGAATGAAGGTGACTGGAAATCTTAAAGGCACAAACACATCCTGTGCAGCTATCCTAGATGGCTTGATTGACAGCTGGTGGGGGCTAGCAGCCCTGTGGTTTGAACTGGAGAGCCCTGGGATAGGTAAGTCATGGTAGGTAGGGTCAGAGCCAGAACCCAAACCTGGGCATGTTTAGTCCAGGTTCAGCTCTGTCCCTTACTCCAGCAGCTTCCAACCACAACCACAGGAAGGCAAGCACTGCTGGGCCTGACCAGGCTATTGATAGGTTAGAAGAGAGATTGATGGGTGGGAGGCATTCTTGGTAGTGAGGCCTGATAAGAGACTCCTCAGCAAGGATCTTCCCTTACAGTCTGCAGAACCAGGACGGGGTCACAGCATCACGAGGCCCCATCTCATACCTACTGAATCAGCATCTCTACATGCAGCACCCAGGCATCTGTATTTTTTTGTCAAACTTCTAAAAAGATGATGCTATCATGCAGCCAGTATCAAAAACTGCTCTAGAGAAGAAATAAACATATCATTCTGTCCCAAGCGGTGGAGAGAATTGGGCAGAAACACATTTCTAGATATTCTTCCTCTGAAATTGTCTAATAACTTCAATTATTTGCTTTTCCTTTTGTGGCACTGATTCTGCTAAAATTCTCTTGCTCCTCAGTCATCCTTCACCTCAGACACACATGCAAGAAAATACAGAGCACATGCATCCACCTGCTGAATAAAAAAGCAAGACAGCCAGGCTTGAGGCTTGTCCTTCCTATGCTGTGTTTCAAGGCCAGAACATGGTCCTCTGGGTCTCTTTTGCTCACCCACCCACAGAAAGTTGGCAAATTAAATGTATGTTTTGGACATTCAGTAGCTGTTACTCATGGAAACCCTGAATCTACGTGAACACTCTTTCCAAAGCCAGATGGAATTTCCACTCAGAACATCTTGGCACCAATTTCTTTGGAACAATAGCAAATTACAGGCAGGAACTGGGAAACCTCCATTATATTAGTGGCTGGCACTGCGGGCTAACGAGGAGGCGGCGACCCTGGTGTCTTCTCCCTGTTCGGCAGGACCTGGTGGCCCTTCGATTCCTACTCACGGGTCTCAAGGCAGGATGGCAACTTCTTCTAAAGGAGAACTTCTTCAAAGAGGAATGCCTCATTAAAATATAAGCAGCCCCAACAGAAACATGTGTAAGAATGATCAGTGTCTAAATTAAGGCAGTTTGATAGACAGTAACAGAAAGCCATCAAACATAGCTCAAACCAAAAGGGAAGTATACAAGAAGAACACCAAAAGCATCTTACCATCCTTCAGGGCTGATGGTGCAGCTGGATGTCAGAAAGGCTCGTGCAAGGCTGGAACCAAGAACAACAGTGACATTGTGGAATGAAACAGCTACTCACTTCCTCCCACTCTCCCTATCCCCCACCACGCCCAGGTTCGAGGACAGCGAAGTTTTTCTCTTACTCACTTCAATGGTTTCTCCAGCTTCAAAGTCCAAGGAAGAATTCTGATGGGTCAGGCTTTAGTCAGATCTTCACCCATGGTCCGGTCAAGTGGGGCACTCGTCCATGCTGGTAACTTGTGACCTCCCGGTCCCATTATAGTGAGACCAGGGATAGGCGCCCTTCATGGGCATTCAAAAAAGAGTCCACTTTTATTATTTCCTTCACCCTCCCTTCCTTTAGTTGCCAGTTTCTCCTTGTCCATTCCTCCATCTTACTGTCTCATGATTGCCTATTTACCTGTTTCTTTGTTACACTGTAGATTATTTGAGGGCTGGGATCTCAGCCCCTGGCAGGCCTGCCTTTATTCAGCTATCCATATTAAGTCCTAATTCTCTGCAGGCCCTGCGCTGCCCTTGGGATGGCTGCAGGGACCAGCATCATTGCAATCTCATGTGACTTACATTCTAGCAGAGACAACAGATGCTAAATAGTCATGCAGGCACATTCTCTCTGATCACAACTCTTCACATTTTTTTTCTCAAGTTATGGTCAGTGCAGTCTGTCTAAGATGGAAAAGAGGAAAAAAAGGAAAGGAAATATATAATAAACTCTCCCCTTTTCTAATTAACCATTCAGAATGGTTAAAGTTTTACAAATCATTGAATAACGGTCATCTATCCAGACTCAGTGCCCTTATGTTCCAGGTATCTGAGGTTTCCTTGTTTGAGGAGTGTTCCATCCCTGCGGGGCTGAGGGGGAAGAGACAGGTAAGTCCCATCTATTCCCCTTTCCTTACCACATCCCCATTCACAGCAGGAAGAACCTAACTATTCAGGCAGACAGGATGCCTTTTATTATTGTTTTTTAAAATTATAGATTCAGGGGGTGCATGTGCATTATGCTGGACTTTGGTCTTCTAGTGAACCTGTCACCCAGGTAGTGAGCACAGTACCCAATAGGTAGTTTTTCAACCCTTGCCCCCTCTTTTCCTCCCCATTTTTGGAGTCTCCAGCACCTGTTGTTTCCATCTTTAGGTCCATGTGTACCCATTGTTTAGCTCCACTTATAAGTGGGAACATGTGCTACTGATTTCCTATTTCTGAGTTATTTCACTTAGGATTATGACCTCCAGCTACATTCATGCACACATCTCAGGTATGTTTACCCAAATGCCTGTACCCCCACTGTGTCTTAGAAGGAAATAACATGTGCAAAGGACATGATTTCATTCTTTTTTATGACTTTTTAATGGCTTTTTTATGCCCGTTCTTTTTTATGGCTGTATATATGGTACATATATATATATTCTATGGGGTGTGTGTGTGTGTATATATATATATATATCACTTTTTAAATCCAATTATCTGTTGATGAGCACTTAGATTGATCCTATGACTTTGCTATTGTGAACCTGCTGTGAGTGCAGGTGTCTTTTTGGTAAAATTATTTCTTTTCTTTGGGTGTATACCCAGTAGTGAGATTGCTGAGTTGAATGGTAGTTCTATTTTTAGTTCTTTCAGAAATCTTCATACTGTTTTCCACAGGAGTTGAACTATACATTAGACTGTTCTCACAGTGATAATAAAGACACACCTGAGGCTGGCTAATATATAAAGAAAAGAGGTTTAATAGACTCACAGTTCCACATGACTAGGGAGGCCTCACAATCGTGGCAGAAGGTGAAGGAGGAACAAAGTCACATCTTACATGATGGCAGGCAAGAGAGCACGTGCAGGGGAACTCCCCTTTATAGAACCATCAGATCTCATGAGACTTCTTCACTATCACAAGAGCAGCATGGAAAAGACCCACCCCCATGATTCAATTACCTCCCACTGAATCCCTCCCATGACATGTAGAAATTATGGGAGCTACAATTCAAGATGAGATTTGGGTGGGGACACAACCAAACCATATCATTCCACCCCTGGCCCCTCCCAAATCTCATGTCCTCATATTTCAAAACCAGTCATGCCTTCCTAGCAGTCGTCCAAAGTCTTAACTCATTCTAGCATTAACTTAAATGTCCAAGTCCAGTGTCTCATCTGAGACAAAGCAAGTCCCTTCTGCCTATGAGCTGGTAAAATCAAACACAAGTTAGTTCCTTCTAAGATACAAATAGGGGTACAGGCATTGGGTAAATATACTCATTCTAAGTGGGAGAAATTGGCCAAAGCAAAAAGGTTACAGCCCCATACACGTCCGAAATCCAATAGTGCAGTCACTAAACCTTAAAGTTTCAAAATGATCTCCTTTGGCCCCATGTCTCACATCCAAGTCATGCTGCTGCAAGAGGTGGGCTCTCACAGCCTTGTGTAGCTCTGTCCCTGTGGCTTTGCAGGGCATAGACCCCCTCATGGCTGCTTTCATTGGCTGGCATTGAGTGTCTCTGTGGCTTTTCCAGGTGCACGGTGCAAGCTGTTGGTTGATCTACCATTCTGGACAGTGCCCCACCTCTCACAGCTCCACTAGGCACTGCCCCAGTGGGAAGTCTGTGTGAGGACTCCAACTCCACATTCCCCTTCCACATTGCCCTAATAGAGGTTCTCCATGAGGGCACTGTCCCTGCAACAGACCTCTGCCTGGACATCCAGGTGTTTCCATATTTCCATGCATCCTCTGAAATCTAGGTGGAAGTTCCCAAACCTCAATTCTTGTCTTCTGTGCACCTGCAGGATCAACCAACACCACATGGAAGCTGCCAAGGCTTTTGGCTTCCACTCGCTGATGCCACAGCCTGAGCTGTATGTTGGCCCCTTTTAGACACAGCTGGGGTGGCTGGGATGCAGGGTACCAAGTCCCAAGCTGCACACAGTAGGGGTGCCCCAGGCCCATGAAACCATTTTTCCCTCCTAGTTCTCCAGGCCTGTGATGGGAGGGGCTGCTGTGAAGGTCTCTGATACAACCTGGAGGCATTTTCCCCATTGTTTTGGTGAGTAACATTCTGCTCTTTGTTACTTATGCAGATTTCTGCTGCTGACTTTAATTTTTCCCCAGAACATGGGTTTTTATTTTCTACTGCATTGTCAGGCTGCAAATTTTTCAAAGTTTTACACTCTGCTTCCTCTTAAATGCTTTGCCACTTAGAAATTTCTTCCACCAGGTACCCTAAATTATCTCTCTCAAATTCAAAGTTCCACAAATCGCTAGGGCAGGGGCAAAATACTGCCAGTCTATTTGCATAGCAAGAGTGACCTTTACTTCAGTTTCCAACAAGTTCCTCATCTCCATCTGAGACCATTTCAGTCTAGACTTTATTGTTCATATCACTACCAGCCTTTTGGTCAAAGCCATTCAACAAGTCTTTAAAAAGTTCCAAATTTTCCTACATCTTCCTGTCTTCTGAGCCCTCCAGGTCTCTAGGAAGTTCCAAACTTTCCTACATTTTCCTATCTTCTTCCGAGCCCTCCAAATTCTTCCAACTTCTGCCTGTTATGCAGTTCCAAAGTCACTTCCACATTTTCAGGTATCTTTAAAGCAGTGCCTCACTACCCGGCACAAATTTGCTGTATTAGTCCATTTTCATGCTGCTAATAAAGATACACCTGACACTGGGTAATTTATATTTAAAAAAAGGTTTAATTGCTTCACAGTTCAGCATGGCTGGGGAGGTCTGAGGAAACTTACAATCACGGCAGAAAGTGAAGCAAACACGTCCTTCTTCATGTGGCAGCAGCAAGGAGAAGTGCAGAGCAAAGGAAGGAAAAAGGCCCTTATAAAAACATCAGATCTTGTGAGACTTATTCACTACGATGAGAAAAACATGGGAAAGATCTGCCCTCATGATTCAATTACCTCCCACAGCGTCACTCCCATGGCACATGGGGATTATGAGAGCTACAATTCAAGATGAAATTTGGGTGGGGACACAGCCAAACCATATCAAACTAATATACATTCCCACCAATAGTGTATAAGTGTTCCCTTTTCTCCACATCTTTGCCAATATGTTATTTTTTTGACTTTTTAATAATAGCCATTCTGACTGGTATGAGATAGTATTTCATTGTGGATTTAATTTGCATTTCTCTGATGAATTTAGTGACAATGAGCATTTTTTTCATATATTTGTTGCCCACTTGTATGTCCTCTTTTGAAAAGTGTCTGTTCATGTCCTTTGCCCACTTTTTAATGGAGTTCCTTGGAGTTTTTTTATTTGTTCAAGTTTCCTATACATTCTGGATATTAGTCATTTGTCAGATGCAGAGTTTGCAAATATTTTCTCTCATTCTGTAGGTTGTCTATATACCCTGTTGATTGTTTCTTTTGCTGTGCAGAAGCTATTTAGTTTAATTAAGTCCCATTTGTCTATTTTTGTTATTGTTGCATTTGGTTTTGAGGTCATAGTCATAAATTCTTTGCCTAGGCCAATGTCCAGAAGAGTTTCTCTTAGGTTTTCTTCTAGTATTTTTATAGTTTCAAAGCCTACATTTAAGTCTTAATCCATCTTGAATTAATTTTTATGTATGGTAACATGTAGGGGGTCTATTGTGATTCTTCTGCATATGCCTAGCCAGTTTTCCCAGAATCCTTTCCCCATTGTTAATTTTTGTTGACCTTTTTGAAGATCAGTTGACTGTAGGTGTGTGGCTTCATTTATGGGTTCTTTATTCATTCCATTGATCTATGTGTCTATTTTTGTGCCAGTACCATGCTGTTTTGGTTATCATAGACTTGTAGTATTGTTTAAAGTCAGAAAATGTGATACTTCTACTCCAGCCTGTTGTAGACGCCCTTCCTCACCTCACAGTAAAGGAGGCCACTGCTGGGCCTTGGGGAGGTCAGCATTTTGTTAAGAACAAATCTAAGAAAAAAGTCTACCTGACTACAAGAGATTTTATTGAGTTGTTTTTGTTTTGTTTTGTTTGGAGGATGGTGCCTTCTGCTTTTATTTACCAATTTATTCACAAAACATTTAAAATATACCAAAAATAATAAAAAAGAACCAGCCACACCCATGTATCCTGATGTAAATAATCATGGTTGATTAAACAGATGTGAATATTTGGAAACTTTTGTTTCAGAATTCCTCCATGCTGGTACACTTCCTTTCTTGAAGAAATAAAATGTTATGAATACAAGTGAAGACATCCTCCATCCCTTCCTTGCCTCCCACCTCAGAGGTAGCCTGCACATTTCTATATTTTTATTATATGTGTGCATCCATAAACAATACCTGCTATTTTTCTGCATTTCTAAGATACGCACAAATCATAACCCATATATGTCATTTTGCAAATTGCCTTTTCTATCTCATATTATATTTTTGAGAGTTGGTGATGTTGCTGCCTATAAATGTTGTTCATTATTCTACCTGCTGTACAGTATTCTATTATTGTAGAAGCCCCGGTCTATCCATTCTCCTGCTGGAAAACACGGGCAAGTAGTTTCCACAATTTTTGCCATTGTAAATACTGCCTCAGTAAACATCTTTATACATGTCTTCTTTTGCACGTGGTCATGAGTTTCTGGAGGGTGGACAGCTAGATGTGAAATTGCTGTGTGCACTTTCTAGGCAATTTTCAGCAAGTTATATCCACCTTGCTGCCATTTCCTCAACCATGAAATGAGAACCCAGTTTATGACTTGGTAGCTCCCTCATAGAGAAAATGTGAGAACCTAAAATTTTAAATAATAATTCCAGAAAGTGTTTCCAATGCGTCAAAGGAAAAAAATCATCTATTCCTAGTGGATACAGAGCTTAGCCAGTGACACAATGGGAATTGCGGAAATGTAGAATGTTCTCTACTCTACATATGATTGTCCTGGATGGCTCTGCACTCTCTGCCTGCTCTGTGCCCCTCATCTCCCAAAGGCCATCCAGACTGACCCTTTCTCCAACAAGTCCCTGACCCCACTGGGCTCCCCAGTCTGAGCTCTTTGGAGCTGACACTCCCTGTCCAGATCTGGTTTGGACTCAGCTCCGCAGCTGGGCCTGGGGCTTTTCCTTCAGGTCCATGAACGTCTCAGGCTGGTGAGAGGACTGGCATGGAGCTGGGCAGGAAAGCCACTTATATTTGAGACCTGTAGATTTTCTTACCGTTTCTTCTCTCTCTTTTTCTCTCTTTCTCTCTCCCTCTCTCTTTACTCTTTCTCTCTCTTTCTTTATCTCTCTCTCTCTCTCTCTTTCTTTCTTTCGCTTGTAGTGTAACCTAATAATTGAACTGTTGATAAATTATTACATTTGGGAATACAAAATGTTGACTCCATACAAGAAAACAAGTGTCCCTTTGCCTGACACTTGAGGCACTTCAATATATAGAGATTTTTAGGTTCAGTCTGAAAGTCAAGACCTCTAGACCGCATGGCAAAAGATGTAAGGCAGAAGACAATCTTACTGGGGAAATTCGTGGTCTTTAAGCCAGCAACATGAAGGACTGGAAGACCATGATGTGCTCTGTAAACCCGCACCACTGCAATTCCTAGCTCGGCCCCACAATATGCCACCACAGCACCCTCCAGTTCGGCATTAGTTTCTTCCTAACGTCCACCCTGCCTGAAGTGACATGCTGGGGCATGTGGAGACTCAGCTCCAGGTTCCTGGACGGGCTCAGCCACCCCCAGAAAGCTAATGAATGCTCAGCCAGGGCTGCCAGATGCCCAGGGGACAGAGCAGGAGATGCCGCGGAAAGGGGCTTTCCATGCAGTTCGGGAGGGCCCTGTCCCCAGGCCCAGAAGTAGAAGGGAAAGCGGCTGGAAGCTGTGTTTTGGCGGTTAACAGTAATGTGGGTAGTGCTGCAGAGAAAGGCAGTCTTGGGGCGTCAAGATGGAGAGCACCAACTGCAGAGTCAGCTACACTCAGGACCTCTGGCCAGCCCTGCCTTCACCTGCTGTTTGGCCTGATGGTCTAACTTCTCTGATTCTCCACTACCCACTCCATATTACGTTTTTGAGACTTGTCAATGTTTTACATTAGGGCTAACTGGGACGCACACAAAGCTGGTAACTTGGCCGGGGAGGGAAGGTAGGAAGGAGCAGAGCTGGCTACAGGTGTCTGGTCCTGACCACTCCTCTATGCCACCCTTGAAGAGCTTGCTGACTTTCTCATGACGTTCTCCCATTCCAGGAGTTGCAAGTGCGTTGTCCTGGCTGGAGCACGGTGTCAACCATGGCAGACTAAGGCCAGCAGTGATGGCTTGAACGCCAGGCAGGGGGGCTGGGAATTTTCCTGAAGATTGCACAGGACGGAGGTTGGCTTGGAAAGACCATGGTGGGACTGAGGAACAGTCCTCCCACACACAACCTCGATGGGCTGTTGCAAGCCTGGAGGCCAGAGAACGCAGGGGCCTGGGATGCCTCGGGGGCAGGGGGAGGCAGTGAAGGAGATGGCTGCCTTCCGTAGAGCTAGTCGCGGAGGCAGAAGAGGAGGGTGTGGGGCGTGAGGTGGACTGCGCCCCGGCTGGCCAATGGCCGGGCTGCGGCCCC